>NC_141140.1:85511353-85824687 GCF_053477565.2 Lygodium microphyllum | reverse complement strand
TGAGAGATGGATCTATATGGCAGTATGCTACTTTTCACCACGAGGGTCCAGATATGCTACTACGCAGGGTGATATTCAGGCCAGAGATTCCCCCTCCCCTTATTCACAGCTCTCAGAGGACATTATTCTGTATTCTAGTTTGGGTGAGATCTTCCTTATGGGGGACTTCAATGGGCGCACACATAGCCGACAGTGTGAGAGTTTTGATATGGAGCAGCCAGAGATCATGAGAGCATTAGACCCTGAGGAGTTGGGGACCAGTAGGGAGTCAGCAGATACTGGGCCAGATGCCACAGGGTATGGAGGGCATTTACTTGAGCTTGGTAGTAGACATCATCTCGTTATTTATAACGGGATGGCACAATGGCCATATTCAGGAGGTCTTACATGCTTCCCACATGGGGGGGGGGGGGGGCGAGAGTACTGTAGATTATCTGCTCCGACCGATCGATGGGATGCATACTATCGAGTCCTTCGGCCTTGGGAGACTTCCACTCGGTGCCGATCACACCTTTCTCAGTTTCTCACTCCTCACCTCATTACCATCACCACCTGCAGATATCATACCCCACATGCATACTACCATACACTTCACTCATGAGCTCTCACATGTTTACTCACAGCATCTGGAGGAGCACATCACGTCACTTGATCCATATGCACCCCTTGATACACTGACCACTGATATCACACGCATTCTGCATGATTCTGCTACACTCAGTTTTCCACATCACACATACACGCACCCCCCTCGGACCGGTACCATGCCACAGAACAGGTGGTATGATGATGAGTGCAGAGATCTACATCGACAGCTACGCGATTTGGAGGCCAGAGGAGAGATCACACACAGACAGGCGCAGAGACACATGCACCGCTTGACCCGTCGTAAAAAGCGGGAATGGGAGAAGGCGAGATATTGGGATATATACCACCTTCTTATGAGCAGAGATTGTGCAGAGGCATGGAGGGAGATCAGAGAACCACGCTCACCCACACCGATACATGACCCTGCAGTATGGCATGGATACGCACAGAGTTTATATCATGTACCCGCACAGCTGCTGATACCCACACCATGTACACCGAGACCATGTATTTCATCCTTTTTCACCACTAGTATGGTGAAACATGCTATCTCACGGTTACAGCATGGCCGCGCTCGAGACCAGTTTGATCTTCAGGCAAAGCATATTATATATGGCAGAGACACATTGGCTCCACTCATTGCTCACCTCTTCAATCGTGCATTGTCTGAGGGGTTCCCTGACTCGTGGACAGAGCACACCATTGTACCTATCCACAAGTCAGGGGATCCTATGGATCCTAACACATATAGGACCATCATGATTGGGCCAGTTTTGTCCAAACTTTATGGCACGGTGATGGAGGAGGAGTTCAGCACGCTGGCAGAGAGAGAGTGCATGCGCACACCCGGACAGGCAGGGTTCAGACGGGCATTTTCTACCATAGACCACATCTTCACTCTCCGTTGTCTGATCGACCAGACACGAGTGAAGAAACAGAGATTGTACTGTTGCTTTGTGGATTTCCGCAAAGCCTTTGACACGGTTCCGAGAGAGAGGCTTTTCAGACGCCTACTTGATCTGGGGGTGGATGATGACATGATGTGGGGTATTTATGCACTATATGAGCGGGTTACTGGCAAAGTCAGATGTCCGGGAGGTATATCAGATCCCCTTGTGAGCACCATTGGTGTGAAGCAAGGATGCCCACTCTCACCGACTCTATTTGGGCTATACATTGATGAGATAGTAGAGTTTATTCAACAACGAGCCGGTGGAGGTATAGAACTCAGTGGAGCCACAGTTCATATCTTACTATATGCAGATGACATTGTGTTGGTCTCAGACTCAGCTCAGGGATTACAACAGCATTTATTAGCATTGGATGATTTTTGCATACAGAGAGGCATGACAGTGAACCTTGATAAAACCAAGGTTCTTATATTCCATACATTAGCTTAGATACGCAGACAGAGTATTTTCATGGCAGCAGGAGGGAGTATTGAGGTCACTGGATCATATGTATATTTGGGAGTCACCTTTACAACAGCTTCAGGGACTTTCTCGATGACACAGGTAGCTCGTGACCGCCTCACTAGAGGATACTCAGCATTGGCTCTTATGGAGCGACAGTGTCATCAGGCACATTTCCAGGAGCCCCGCACCAAGGGGTGGCTCTTTGATACTCTAGTCACTCCAGCATTGATGTATGGAGCAGCTATATGGGGGCCAAGCCTTGCCGATTATGTATGGACATTGATGGAGAGACCTCAGATGATCATGATATCTAGATTGATTCGCAGCAAGGCCTCAGTCCCACATGACATTGTGCGAGCAGAGCTTGCCACACCGCCCATGCTAGTCGAGGCATTATTTCAGATAGTCTGCTTCTTACACAGATTTCAGGATATGGACAGAGATCGCATTGCATATAGAGCATATATGGCATCTCAGGAGATGGCTCGAGCGGGGGATACCACATCATGGTATGCACAGACTAGAGCTTGGTTTGATAGACATGGGCTGGACATTGATAGACTCCCACCTCTTCTATATGATACTCAGGCTCCCACTTACACCCTCTCTCTCTCTGAGAGGAACAGAGTCATCAGACAGGAGATATGGCATATTTATATACAGAGGACATGGGTCAGCCCTGCACAGCCACTGCCATCGAAGATGGCACATTATTATACACAGTTCTTGAGGATATCAGAGCAGGGATTCATAGAGATTCCGAGATATATGCAGATCTATATGCCACATCGATTGAGAGTTCTTAGTGGACAGCTCAGGGTATCATCACATCAGCTTATGATTGAGAGTGGCAAAGCCAGTGGCATCCCGCGGGAGGAGAGGATATGCCCCCTTTGTAGATCAGAGGTGGAGAGTGAGGAGCATTTTGTTCTCAGATGCCCAGCATACTCAGAGTTGAGATCTAGATACACATTGAGCAGCTCACTTCAGGGATGTATGACTGATATGGATCATAGATCATTTGGCCGTTTTCTGGGAGAGGCATGGCACATCAGAGAGCAGAGCACACAGCGGGTCCCAGTCAGAGAGAGGCCCACCCAGACGACTATTACACAGTTCTTTCAGACAGACAGAGTGAGAGCTACTGTACCAGCCTCCAGCTAGACCTCCAGGCTCACACTACAGCAGGCTGAGGACCAGCATACCCGATGCCGCACGAGGATCCGTGGGTTACGGACCCCACAGCCACACCGACAGGAGATCCGGAGGATTCTTGATCTACAGCGACAGCAGACTGAGATCCGACGACACTCGACACATTGGATCTCAGAACTCCAATTTGCTCTTTCTCCACTGCCGATGTACCACATCCTGCATCCAGGAGGGATCACCTGCTATTACCGACTTCGACAACTGCTACTACATCCCAGGATAGTATATCTCCCTGCATTTGTTACATATACACATCGCACCACTTTATCACAGCCGACAGTTGTTCCCCTATCACATCTGACATTTGTTCCCCTTTTGTAGCCATTATCTGGAGTACCAGAGCTACATACGCACATACACATACACGACACTTATCACACTCACAGCACCGTATTTTCAGTTTCCAGTTTTTAGCTTTTCATTCAACACTTTTATTTTGGATAGCTGGACCTCATCAGTTGTATCACAGTTTGTCTCATAGGCCAGTTTTGGTCTTTAGAAGACGTTAATATAACTTTCTTTCTTTCTTTCTTTTCTCTCGTCATGGATTAAACTCTTCCAACTATCTATGAAGGGTTTCATTATCACCATAATGATATTCCCACATGTTATAACGTTGGGAACACCAACTTCCGTGGCAACTTAGGCAATCCTATCAACCTTTCCCATCTCCAACTTCCATGGAAATTTAGGAAAATCTATCACCCTTTCCCATCTCGTGTTTTATTAACATCTGAAGATGTAAGTGACATTTCCAATTCTCTCAATTTGTACAATATTACATCGATATGTTTCGATATTAATCTTATGTCTCTCTACATATACATACTTGTTATAGACACAACATTGGTATCAATATGCTTTAACAACATTAATAATAAATCCTAGTACAATATTATGTGCCTCTTTCTCTCTCCGTCTCTATCTCTGTCTCTGTCTCTGTCTCTGTCTCTGTCTCTCTCTCTCTCTCTCCAACCCCCAAAACTAAGATCTAGGTTGCTCTCTCAATATGCTAACCCTTGCCCTTAAAGAAATTTTACTTTCCTCACTTCTTTCCCACACATTATTTTTTAATTTTCCCTTTTTTCTTAGCAAAGAACATTAGGGTGCCTCATGGTAGCTTATTATATGGAGGTACCACAAAGAAGCATTGAGAAAGAAACAAACCTATCATTCACATATATAATTTATTGGCAATGCAAATTTTGCCTCTTTTTCTCATGCTCTCTCTTTCCACACACACACACACACACACACACACACACACACACACACACACACACACACACACACACACACACACACACACACACACACACACACACACACACACACACACACACACACACACACACACACACACACACACACACACACACACACACACACACACACACACACACACACACACACACACACACACACACACACACACACGTGTTTCCATGAGAATCAAACAATATAAGTCACCACACATAAAATATAGCAAAGCTAGAATACTAAAACATATATCCAAATTTTGATATGAACAAAAATATATAGATCAAAATGTGTCCAAGTGATGGAGAGGACCTCCAATGTCAATAAAAAAGAAGAGTTCTCTAGTTTAGCTAATCAAAGTGAAGCTTTCTCTTCCTCTTTGAATGATTTTATGATCTCCATGTATAACATGGGTGGGTGAAGCCACAATATGCTCTTACATTGGCATAATTAATTATGTGCCAGTCTCTCCCCACCTTCTTATACTTGTAATTAACAAAAACCACAATGCAAACTAAGCACCATATATTATAAATAATAAGGATAGTATAATTTAACAAACATTATTACATTGTATAAATAATAAGGATAGTATAAAACTAACAAAAATCATTATATTGTATACTCATCATAAAATAAAAATTCCTAGCCCGATATTCCTAGACCATTTGGTAGGAGCTATGTGCCCTTGATGTGCAGTCACAAAGCAACCCAAGTCTTTACTTTCATACTTCATTCAAGCCATGGCTATTTCATTTGTATGAGATTGTTTATACTTGTGGTTAGGATGGCCAAGCGAACACAAAGACATTGAATATAACCTAAGTGCGAGATCTCAACAAATAGGGGAAACATAATGTCTAACTCTCAAGAGAAGGATACTTTGGGCAGCACATGACTTTCCTTTTTCAGGACACCTAGGGTATACAAAAACTCTTAATACTGTCAGGAAAAGCTATTACTAGCAAAGATTCAAGGGTGATGTACTCAAGTATGTCATTGAATGTCTGAATTGCCAAAGGGTAAAATCTAAATGTGTCAAGTTACCAAGAAAACTCCAACCACTTAACATTCCCTAGATGAAATGGGAGTTTATTAGCATGGACATTGTAGTTGGGTTACCTTATGTGCAAGGAGGATATAACTCAATAATGGTAATGCTAGACATGCTAACAAAGGTCGCTCATCTTATTCCAATAAAAACCAATTACAAAGCTTTAGATATTACAAGAATTTTTGTAAAAGAGATTTTGAGGCTACATTGGTTACCTAAAAGGATCATCAATGTGATTTGATTCTCTTTTCACATCACACTTCTGGAAGAATTTATTTAAAGCCATTGGGACCCAACTTTTTTTTAGCATTGCTTATCATCCACAAATTGATGGGCAAACAGAACGAGCTAATCAAGTGATTGAGGATATTTTGTGTGCATATTGCAACAAGGAATCTAAAAGGTGGATTCAATATCTACCCTTAGTGAAATTTGCTTAAAATGCCTCGTATCATCGAAGTATTCAAATGACTCCATTTCATGCACTATATGCTCAAGATTGCCATATGCCACTTAATTTTTCTGATACTACTCTAAGGGTAGAAGCTTCAAGAAAAATGTTAGAAGAAATGGATGATCAAATCAAGATTATTAGACAAGATATTCAAGCTGCCAAGGACCGACAAAAGGCACATGCTGATCTAAAAGTCCAAGATATTGTGGATCCTATAAGGTTCTCAAGTGCTTAGGACCAAGCGCTTACAAGATACAACTCCTTGAGAATATAAAAGTCCACAATGTATTTCATGTTAGCTTATTAAAAGCATACGTAGCTAAACTTGACCATATCCTTGATAATTAACAAGTTGTAATACCTAACCAATGAGTCATTGAGCTACAACCTGACAGAGTAATTGATGTAAAGGAGAGAAAATTGAGGATTAGAGCCCTTAGAGAATATCTCGTCCAGTGGAAAGACTACCCTAAAGAGGATGCCACTTGGATTGACCATGAGTCACTATGTAACCAATATCACTAGTTTCATTTGAGATGAGGACATCTCGATTTCTCTAAGGGGGAGAGGATGTAATATCCCAATTTTGATTTAAAATCTTCTCGACTTCTCACAAAATGGACTTGAAGAACTCTAAAATCATTAAATAGAGAAGATCTTGAGCAAAAAAATTGAGGATCGTAACTCGACATTTTTTTCGGATTAATAAGGACTATAGCCACTCGTCACAAAAGTTACCATGTCAACGAGAGTTATGAGCCATATTAGTCATTAGTGTCAGTGTCTATAGTATGAATGGTCCAAAAATACTAGATTTTTAGACAAAACTAGTATATTTTTGATATTATTTATTATAAATATCCTAAAAAAGCTATGGAAACTTCTAGAATAGGGTGTCATGTAAAAAAAAGCAAGTGGCTTTTTCAACTAGTTTTGGAGATTTAATGCAAAAAGAAGGATTGGGAAAATCGCATGCACCATGATCGCAGTTTACATGTAGCAAGGGTATACGTTTTTTTTCCACCCAAGAGAGCAAAAAAACCCATACTCTATTGGTCCCTATTTTCCCCATGCTATAAATTCTTAGATCTGTGGTTTGTTTTTTCGCGAAAAAGGGGTCGCCAGCAGCCCTTAATGGGCGAAAAAAAAAACTAGAAATCTAGTTGGGCCAAAATTTACTATCCAAGAATGGTCCATTGAAAAAAAAATTCGTCCGACAAGGGGTTGCTACTGGCAAACCCTTTTTGGTGAGAAAAAATTATACACAAGGAGAAGGATGAGTGATCTGGAAGATTTTTGACCAGGTTTCCTTAAGTTTTACCCCTCTTTTGGAGCCAAGGGAACTATCAGATTTGCGATTTGAGCATAGATTGTATGTTGGAAGCTTAAGATTACAGATTTTGCCAAGATCCCCTCCATAAGGAGTTGTTCTTCTTAGCCACAACCCTTCTTCTCTAATTTAGCTATAAATAAGAGGCATGGGGAGCACTTGAGAGAGGTTTGAGCAAGAGGGGAGAGGCCCTTCTAAGGAGTATAGAGCGAGAGGAAGGAAAAGAGAGGGAGATAGAAGGATACTTCCCACCCAAGAGATTGCGAGAGGAAGCTAGAGAGGGAGAGAGTTAGAAAGAGAGAGAGAGGGAAGAAGATCTTGAGAGGCTACGAGAGAGGAAATTAGAGAGGAAAAAAATTACCTCACCTACCCTTGCCTCAGTCTTCAACTCGGCAAGCTACTCTCACTCTCTCCCATCCCGAATTCATTCCACCTTCTTTATCTCTCAAACCGCTCGCGAACTATGGCTCCAAAGCAATGAGGCGGAAAGACCATGAAATCCACCGCAACCAGTCAAAGAATGGGTATTGCTAGAGATACGAGAATGCCCGAAGTTATCGGAATTGCCACTACCAATAATGGAACATCAGGTGTGGTGAACACAAGCACAAGCAAATACAAAATTCCCAATGATGTTGTGCCAAACCACATTGTTCACAACTTAGAAATAGGCTATTATTTTTATATCACCACATAAAATAATAAAGTTTTTTCCAAAATTAAATACATAAATGTTTGGTTTTACATTTATACTTACACGAGATGTCATTTTCATCTAGAGAGCATATTAATACATGCACAAGCAGTTAACTGCTACCTATGATTTGTAGATAGATTAATTGAGATTATAATTTGTAGAATCATGATGGAAATAGTTTTGCAGGAGGTTATTGCACGAAATGAGTAAAGGATGTTATACACACTCGAGTTTAGTAAAATAACTTGATATATTTATTGCCAAACGTGACAATGGTTAGGCGTTGATTAATGCTTAAAAAGTGAAAGTCTATTTAAAGAATATTGTAAATCATCTCGTTCAATTATTATTGCAATATTTTTCTAAGTAATAACTAAAGGGAATTCGCTTATGTTGGGTAAGTTAGCCCTAAATGGAAAATTCGTGTCTTGCTTAACAACGTTGAAAGATTTGTACTCAACACTTCTTTATGGGAAGAAGAATTCTTGTTAGAATGTAAGGTTACCTTGGGTTAAGAATCTACCTTGGCTATGTGAAGTTGTGAACTGCAAAATGGTGTGATTGTCATTGTTTTAAAGGATTGTTTGTGTTTGCTAGAATTTAGATCTTTGATTAAAAACATTGACAAACAAGATAAAAGGAAAGATCGCACTAGACTACCCTCAAGCTACCTGTGAGACCCTACTCTAAAGGGGTCATGATTATCGCTTTGAGAGGCTTAAACCGGATCCGTAGTCCGTAGGGATAGTCTCGAGCAGTAGGAAATGTGGATGCCAAGGGGAACTCTCGCCGTAAATTTCGCATTACTCCTAAAATCAGACAAGCCCCTTCTTCACGACCCAAGATGGGATCGTGGAACCCTAATACTAGTTTCAAGGGAGGAATCTTGGTGGACAGAATATCCTCATGGAATTTTGTATATCTTTCGCAGGATCGAAAAGATAAAAATTGTAATAAACTTTCAATATAATAAAGAAATTTATTTTTTATTCAAGGATTTTTTGAATTATATGTGCCTCTGTGAAATAAATTACGTGAAGGAACTTGTAATTTAACGGACTAATTAAGGAAGCTAGGTGTATAAGTTTTAATAAATGTGCTACATGAAATTAAAAAACTAAAGATGATACCATCAGCAAAGGAAAGCGGGTGTATGACCCCTGACGGGGTCTGTCTAATGGTAGGGTGGTCCCAATTAGCTGGGAGCTTTTCTAAATCGATGATAGAAATAGAAAGACGACCAACTAGTCATTAGGTAGAATCAACTTGCATTGTTTTAGAGGGCCGGAATGGGATTTTGCCTTATGGGCAGGAGGGTTGACATACCGCACTCCCTTTCGTCTCCCATTCTCTTTGAAGCAAGTGCAATGGCAAGTCTGCTTCAGTTTGAGTAATCCTATAGGAAGTGGAAACTTGAAATTTTTTATGCTAGCTGGCTATTAGGAGACCCGTCTAATTTTAGGAACCCAAAAATGCAGGTTAATCCTAATGGGTTCGGCCGAAACTCTTCCGTCGCGATGTAGACTCAGTAGGGCCTAAGTGACAAACCCCGTGATACTCCAAGGGAGTGCCGGGTGGCATCATTTTGGAAAACCTACTGTTGGACTACTAAAAGGCGTGCCTTGGATTGAGACTGGCAGACACCTCACATGGATGCACATACTTAGGATGAGCATATAAAATTGGTGCATTTACCATCAGTTGGTATACATTGATGTGAGCCATGTGGATTCGTTCATGTGGTTGGATTAGCCCTTGGTTGGCTTGATAACAACCATTTTCTACATGTGTTTCACTTCCTAGCGTTTCACTTGAAGAACTGGCATCTTTATGTTGTTTAATTACATCAAAGCTTCTATATTCTTGTCAGTTGGAAGTTCTTTGATCTGCCTATCCTAAAAAAGATTGCATGTTTGTTTCTAGACCTTTAAGGTGGGTTGTACTTTATTCTTCTTATTTAACAATCATTTTTGGATTGGTAGACTCTGGTACATATAACGGTTTTGTCTCTTATTGCGAGATTATTTGATAAGTGTGATTGTAGTCATCAACCATCCAAAAGTTTACAGTTCTAGGTCCATTCTTTGTAACAATCACTTGCATGATTTAATAGGTTGCGCTTTCATCATTCACTAGGTTTTGGATCTTGTAGAAGACTTTGTATTCATCATCATCTTGATAGAATAGGCCTATTGTGGCATCGTCTGTTGGGATATGCAATTCACTCGGAATGAATTCACCACTTTATAATTGCTTTGATCTTGCACAGGTAATATCTTGCTTGTTTTCATACACTATGCCATCCATCAAATTGTCTAATGCGTCGACCTCAAGTGGATTTGCAATTATTAGGTACATAGTTTTGTTTATATCATAGTACCAATCATCGTAGTAATCACTTGTGGTGCATCAATCAATTGAACAGGATGTGATTCTATTCACATTGCATATGCCCTAATAATTTTATCGTTGCGATCATCAACTTGGACATACATGAGGAATTGAGGTTTCCCCTCAAGCTCTGGAATTGTGTCGTTTTGCTCTTTTGGTTTGGAACTATACACTTGTTCTTGTGCTTATGTCTCTTTTTTTTTAGCATAGTCTTGCAGTTGCAGTTGTTCATAGTTCTTGCAAAGAGTTAAAAGCTCATCCTTTGACTTTGCGATGTTGTGTATTATGCTATATGCATCTATAACCAATTAGGTGAATACAGAGCATACACAATTACCATGTCTATTCTTCCCAGAGGGCCCCTTTAGAATTTTCTAGGATCTAACCTTAAATCTACAGATTGAAGTTCTCTGTGGCCTATTTATAAGAATGATTTTAGTAAAGCTCATTACATGGTTACTTGGGAAGAATCCTTTTACATAGGTTTCCTCCAAGTTGCTTCACATGTCTTCACCCCTTTTATATAAAAATCCACATGCTAGGTGGCTTGCTTACATGGCATGTGAGGAGGCAATGCCAATGATAGCCCCTTCACAAACAATTGAAAACATTGACAAATCTAGAAGCCTGATGCTCGGCTTGGATGCCCTAACAAACTCCTTCCAGCACATAGTAGTAGTAGGCATGCATCTCGAAGTGCACAGAGTAAGAGGGGTGGAATGTTGGTGAATGCAAAGCAACCCAATAGAAGAGGAGAAAGCGGAGTAAGGTAGCATTATAAAAAAGCTAAATGGTGGACCAATGAATTTTCATTTTTGTACTAAGCCTTGTAATAAAATTTGGGACATTTGGGTTTCCAATTTATATAATTCCTTAGCTTAGTGTCTAGCAAAACCAACTTCATAGTTAAATTTGACCACCAGTCATGCTTGGGTTATATAACTACTCAATTCTTGTAATTTTTTGAGAAGGATTAATCAAGTGGACATGAGTTTTTTTTAAAAAAAGTGTAAGAGAGAGCAAGAGAAAAGAGAGCTTGTGTGATCATTACATGTGGTAGAGTGATCCGTTGATTGTGCCATTAGGTGCAATATTATCCCCTCACCGTGATATTTGCACTCATACCCAACAATAGAGATTATGTGTAAGTCCATGGTTTTGCTAATAATTAGAGCGATTAGGCTTTGTTTTTAAGTGATTAAGAGCCTTTTTGATGTTTTTTAATGCTTATGAAAGCTTAGAATCAATGAGAGAGATTCATTTTAGTAGCTTGTAGCTATAGTTCACAAGAGGTTGGTCTACTTGTTTAGTGGCTTGTGTGGGACATATGAGAGCTTATGTGATGCCGGATTATGAATGATAGTATTTCTTTGAGTGTTTAAGTGTTTATGTAGCATGAACATTGTTTTAAAATTCATTGTGGACTATGAGAGTCTTGTTAAAGGTCTTGAGAGTGTATCTTGTCTCATTACATGAATGATGAAAAAAAATCAAAGGATGCATTAGTATTGTTCCTTAATCAAGCATTTCCATGAAACATTTCCATTCACTAGTTAGAGTCATCTATGTCCTTGGATTGAAAAATTATTATTAGTTTGAGTCCTCGCTTGTCTATGATGTCCATCACGCCGACCTGCTAATAGAGAGATTGCAAGATTTATCAATTGACGGAGACTTTATTTTAGGGGCTTTCTTTGGGAGTATTGATAGTAGTGGTTTTCATTACTCTCTTTATTTGAGATGTGGATGTTTTTGGTTCATTAAGAAATGGTGCTTAGCCTTGAGTTATTTTTGAGTGGGGTAGTGAAGCATGGGATAACTGAGTCTAAAAGAGAGATTGGAGGTTAAGGAGTATGAGAGTGTTGGAAGATAGTGTAATGGATTGAGATGTTATAGAAGTGAATGATGTTAGATAAGTTTGAGATGTGGATTTTGAAGAGAAGAAAGTTGGGAATTTTAGATGTATTTGTGTGGTTAGTTCTAAGGCAAAGCATTTTTTTCTTAATTGTTCATAAAATCATTCACACTTGGGAGAAGGTAGACATGACGACCCCTCAGTTTGTGAGATTTTTGTTTTGAAGAATTTGAGTGATGAGAGATTCATGAGAGTTTGACTTTCAGAGTGAAAATGTTTGGGATATATTATGAGTTTTGGAAGATATTTGGGATGAGGCTAGATGAGATGGATGAGGGTAAGAATAAGCAATCAAATTTTGTGAAAAAAATAAAAAATCTCAAAATAACATATTTTTTTAAAAAATAACAAAAATTTGTATATAAAAAAGGTAGGAGTAGGTTCACTATGCTCTTTGAGGAGTTATAGGCTAATGTGGGTGTAGGAAAGGTTAAGTGAGAGTATCAACAACAAGAGTGATGAAGGCTATCAAGTGGTGGAATTGAAGTGAAGTGAGGTTAAGATGTGTATCAAGTGTAATAATTCTATGTTTTATGCAATGACATTAATCAAAACTAATGCTTGAATATATTATATCATAAAGAATTAGAATGGGGTGAGATTGTCTATCAAAAATGTTAAGGCTAGTAGTTTATAGGGTGATCAATTGCAATTGCTTGTTTAGTTGCTGGTCAAGATGTTTGACTCTATTAGCTAATGATTGTAAGTAGAGGAGTTTGTTAGTAAAAGTAATGTTTGAAATTGATGGTTACTAATACAATTTAAAGTATGAGAAAATAGCATAACTACATATATGAACAATTGTATTGATGACAACATGAAAGTAATGCAAGAAGTCGGGAAGCATTGTGAGGTAAAAGAAGCCAAAGACAAAAGCCAAAATGTAGACTCATTGCCCATAGTTGTAATAAAAATGGGACTCTTTGAACTCGAACGTGAAACCATCCACAACAAAGTGTGAAGGCAGGGTCTCATATGGAGGCCTTTTCTAGGCTATGTCTGAGACCGTGTGAACCCATTCTTAGAATGGGGTGTGTCTACACAACAAATGTGCACCATACATACATGAATCATATAACATTGGGTCATAATTACATTGTGTTGTAAAAGGCCACCCAAGTCATACCAAATTGGCCAATCCTAATTTAGATATCACAACAAAAAATGAAACATGCAGATATAGTTTCATACTAACATATGAGTTTTGTATTAATCAGCATATCAATAAGCAACTAGTACATACAAATCAATGTATATTTATGTGCTTATATGTTTTTTATTTAAGAAAGATGGACACATGCGTGTATATAATCAATACATATGCATATACATATACATGCATATACATAGATATACATATATACATTTGTATTCCTATATTGACTCATCTATATACACATACATACACACATCTACGATATACACAAATGAATATATCTATACGTGTGTGAAGACATATGCATCAAAATTCATGTATACATAATTTGATACATACGACTTTTTTCTACAAAATAGACACCTTAGCCCCAATAACATTTGCATACACTTTTGAATCAGACAAAAAAAGAAAGAATAAAGATCAACACTCTAGTTATTTCAAATGCAAGACACTCCCCATTAAAACTATCAGACATTATACATAGTATGATGGTATTTGACAAAATCACTGATTGTGAGAATGTTCTCAAAAGTTGCTATACCAAATAACAGCTATGTGTATGCCCTCAATATCAAATCAAGTCAGAGTAGACATACTCCACAGTTGTCATCAATAAAGACAATAGTTACATGTGCACATCTTTATTCTCTAAAAGGCATCTTAACTCCAATGACATTTCCATACACTTTTTGAATCAAACATAAAAAATAAATGAAGATCAACACTAATCATTTCACATGCAAAAACCATATCACCCAAACTAAGTTTTTCTTCTTGCAGAGAGAGAAAAAAAAAGATAGAATATCACACATTCTACATAATATAATAATCCCTAACCATGAGAATGTGCTCCACTGCTATTATACCAAATGACACATGTGTGCACATACTCATTACCAAAGTAAGTCACCATAGACATACTCCATAGCTGTCACCAATTGAGTCAACAGTTGCATGTGTATATATTTGTTTTTAAAAAAGTGTATCTCAAATTTCATAACATTTCCATGAACTTTTGAATCTAACAAAGGAACAAAATAAAGATCAGCATTTTAATAATTCCAAATGCAAAAAATTGAACACCCCAACTAAGTTTTTTAAACTCACATAAAACAACAAAGACAACATATAAAATGAAATATTTACAATGTTGTTTCCTTAGTCCACATGAAAACTACCAGACATTCTACATAGTATTACGATATTCTAAATCACTGACTGTGAGAATGTGTTTCGTAGCTATCATGCCAAGTATTAGCTACATGTACACCCTCATCACCAACACAAATCAAAGTAGACATACTCAATAGTAGCTATCATCAATAATGCATACCAATAACATTAGGGAGATGGGGTATAGAAGGGCCACTTATCTTGGTAGCATGCTTAAGGGGTTACTAAAGAAAGAGCCAATAGTGGGAGGCCAAGTGTACAAGAATGTTGGGTTAGACAGGCCTTGAAAAGAAGGGGTCAAAGCTTCATCACTAGGGGGAGGATATTTTTTCTATTTAGAAACCTATAAAAGAAAAGCAAAATACCTATTTTCTAAAATATTTTTTGCCAACATTTAGGTAAAAAAGTAGATTTGCCCAAGATCTGGCACCACCCTCTTCCCTCCACCACTTCCTTTTCTCCCTCCAAATCAAAAAATGAGATTCACTCTCTCTCTACCTTAATGATTGTCAGCTCCACTCCCACTTGCCTCAAAAATCTTCCTCCTCTCTCTTTGGAAGTTGCAACTCATTTTTCATTCTCTCTCTAAATTTTGGGACTATTTTCTCTCTACTCCACACTCCTCCTCCTCTATCTTCACTCCTCTCCTTGCTCCACTTCCTATTATAGATCTAGTGGTGAGCTTCCTATGCATCTCTAACCGCCTTCCAAGCTACCTCTTCATATTCATCTCTCCTATTTCCATAGCTTTGCTCTAGAACTTTTCTTCTAACAGTAGGGTTTCAATAAAATAGAAAGGATGGTTTCTATTCATGAGCCCATATAATACTTAATCAGATAGGCAAAATATCAATATCTAAACCCCATAGGTTTGTGTACATAAACATCAATAAGTAGGTTATGACATTAGGGCTATTAGAGCAACTTTTTCCTTATTAAGAGATTTTTACAATCGATGCGTATATAAACCCTATCACTTCCTTCTTCATCGTGTTCTTTTATTTTCATTTTTGATTTTTGGTTCTTACTTAATTTAAACCTCAAACCGGTAAGCAAGTAGGTATCAAATAGATAATTGCCCTCAACACTTAGAATTCTCCATGTGCTTCAAGTTGCATTCAATAGGTATAACATAGGAGAACATGTTAGACTCCATTGTAACACATAAACTTGGAGGGACATCCTATATTGAATAATCAAACTCCAAGTAAAGTGGTTATGCTTAAAAGCTAAGCTACAATCATCAAACTCCAAGTAAAGTTGTTATGCTTCAAAGCTAAGCTATAATAGGTGTAGTTCACAAGGCAGCCAAGCTGGAATTAGCTTATCAAACTCCTATATATGAGCTACCCTTGTAGTCGCAAGTCTTTGTTACTAAGATGGGTACATGAGTGGAATCTTCATTGTAACCAAATTTCCCATAGGAACCACGTCTTAACAAGTCCATCATAGGGTATAGAGGTTTTCCAGGTGCTTGTAAATGGCTCTATGTCTGTCTCAAATAGATTATACAAGTGCAATGGTATTAAAGCCCAAATCCAATAACTTCGTTAGTGGTACACCACATCACAAAACTATGATAAGCCTAATCCATAGCTTCATGCCTAAATAGGCTCACCAATCAAAAGTTTCCCAAACAATGGCAGCAAGAAGCAAAAATTCAAGAAAAGAGTATTGCCAAGAAACACCAAAGAAAACTACCATGATGGCGTACCCAAAATATCTTAAGAGAATGGTCCAGCTACCATATCATGTATTTTATAATATCCATGTGATTGCATGTACTCTTAATTCCTAACTAAATTTACAGGTTCACAGCTAAGCTTCACAAAGTTGACCAAAGAAGCCACAATGTTGGAACTCAATCGACACCACTTCATAAAGAACTTAGCCACAACACCAATCAAGAAGACAAAATCCACCTTTTCAACATGCCCCTAGGATGTGTGTGGACTAGGTGGGGGAGAATGTTTGGAGCAAAGTGCAAACACCTGCTAGTTGTGAGTTGAAAGTAAGCTGCAATGGACCCCATTGATGTCCTATCATTTTAATGTCCGATCATCAAGAGCCCAAGGGGATTGATGAGTTAATTCCGACTTGTTGGAAAGTCTATAATTATATGTGAGGCTATAATGCATCCAATTTGTGTAGGTCGCCTCAACTTGAAGTGCCAATAGTTGACGAGTCATGTTGCCAAATCGAGCTAATAAAAGAAAAAATAAGCTTATTTGCAAAAAGAGGTCTTGCAAGAGAGAACAAGCAGTTAATAAACTATGAGCATGCCAAGTTTTTGTCGCTCTCTATGCTCTGGCCGTGTATCAAAATCCACTTCCAAGTTACTCGTTGTTCCGTACCCTATGCATCCATGTCAACTATGTTAGCATTTTTTGATTATTTATGCAATTGATTAGTGAGCTTGTTTGGCATCCGTTAGTTGCCATCCTTTATAGAAGGGATCTAGGGGGTTAGCATTATGCATTGATTATCTAGTTTACCTTGTTAGGATTGCCTACTTCTCTTGTCCCTGGGCACATGGCAAAATGCCTCACATCCAAAGACATGGAGATGCGCATAAGAGGGAGGTTTTCCAGTCCATCCCTCCTCGGCAACCAGGAAATCCAAACCACTAGAAGGCGATCTGTTTATGATATGCACAGTTGTACTAACTGTCTTAGCCCAAAAGCTCTGTGGTAGACCTGCGTGGCTAAGCATACAAGGTACACGGCCCTAGATGGTTCTATTCATCCGCTCAGCCAAACCATTCTGGGGGGGTGTAGGGGGCAGTCAACTGACGCTTAATACCCCTCTCATCACATAAGTGCTCAAAAGCATGTGAGACATACTCACCCCCATTATCTGTCCTTAAGCATTTTAGCCTATACCCAGACTCGTTCTCAACCAAGGCAAGCCATCTCTGAAACACAGCTAAGACATCGGATTTCATCTTAATGGGATAAGCCAAAAATTTTCGTGAAAAATCATCTATGAAAGTAAGAAAATACTTGGCACCACCCATAGACTGACAAGGCATGGGCCCACAGACATCCGAATGTACCAATGCCAAGGGCTCACTCATGCGTGGCCTACCAAACTTTTTATGCGTAGACCTAGTCTGCTTGCCATGAAGACAATGCTCACATGAATCAAAACATGCATAATCAAGGGGCAGTAAGTACTGCAAACCAAAAAGCATTTTCATTCCCTTCAAAGACATATGGCCCAAACGGGCATGCCAAAGAGATACATGTGGGATAGAACCCACAGACAAAACCTGATCAAGGAAAGAAGCTGATACAATCAAGGGATAGAGGCTGCTAGCCTTGGCACCTCTCGCAATCACAAGTCTGCCACAAGTGATCTTCCATGCAGAGTCTCCAAAAGATACATGATAACCTGTGTCATCAAGCTGTCCAACTGACATGAGACTGCATGTGAAAGCAGGTGCATGACGTACATCTTGCATAACAAAACTACTGCCAGAAGGAAACTGCAGCCTAACATCACCAATGCCCACAATATCAAGAGAGCTGTCATCACCCAAGCGCACAGAACCCGAAACAGTACGGTATGAATGAAACCACTCTCGGCAAGGTGTCACATGAAAGGACGCACCTGAGTCCAAGAGCCAACACTGTGCATATATAGAGTGTATCTTTGTCATCTGCGAAGCACTAGAAGAAGCTGCAAGGATATAGTCATTATCATCAACATCCTCAGGCTACATAACATTGATCTCTTCAATTTTAACACCGGACTTTGCAGGCACTATGCTGCGATCAGAAGACTTATCCTGCACTTTGTCTTTTCCCTTATCTTTGCGCCTTTCATTGTGCAATTCATGGCATTTTGGCCTAATATGACCCTTTTTCCCACAATGGTGACAATTAACATTTGCATTCCTGCCATGGGATTTGCTATGTGACTTCCCACGAGACTTGGACCGAGATTTCTGAGAATCCTGTCCACGGCCACTACCACTGCCATGCTTTCCATATCCATCATTCCTGCCTCTAACTGTCATAGCATGAGACACACGAGATGCATCCAAATTCTTACGGTTAACTTCTTCCTGCAGAAGAGCACTCTCAACATCAGATAATTTCAAGGTAGCAGTAGAGGCACATAATGCAATGCAGAATAAATCCCATGACTCATTAAGAGTACCAAGCAAGAAAAGAGGAGTGACATCCTCTGCAAAAGTGATGTCCTGCGAAGTCAAGTTCTTGAGCATAGCATGGAACTAGCTCAAGTGAGCAGACATAGTCACATTCTCCTTTGTGCGCAGATCCATAAGCTGCTTCAGCCAATACATTTGACTCGTTGGACTTTTCTTGTCATAGAGATTTTTGATCTTTTCCCACAACTGCCATGCACTCTATTCTTCCTCAAAGACATTATAGTGAACCTATTCTATGAGAGACAATACAATAGTGGACTTGCATAACTCATCAAGCTCAAGCCATTCCTCATCTGGCATAGTTGCAGGCGGATGCCCGCTTAACCTCAAAGGTTTGATATGCGATTTCTGCACCAACACCTGCCAAATCTGGCTCTTCCAATAAGAGTAATTCGTACCATCAAGCTTAGTGATGTTGAAAATAGCATGTTCAGTGGATGAACTCGCCATAATGCAGGCTGGAAGACTGTAGACAGTTCAAAACTGCTTGCTGTTTACTGCAGAAAGTGACAAAAAAATCACCAAAATCGAGAGAAAATGGCGAGAAAAGTATAATCAAAGCTGTTGCCCACCAAGTACTAGTGAAAGTACATCATTTCAGAATATTTCAGCATGAAAAATCCATGTCAGTCCATACATATATGCTTGCTGTAATAAATTACAGATTTCAATAAATGAGAGCTAACAGTGCCAAAATCGGATCCCAGGTCAATCAGATTCTACCAAGACCAAAGCCGGCATCATACAGGCATAACATAGGCATATGACAGTCGATAAGCATGAATCCAACACCCAAACATGTCATACAAACATATGCCAGTTGAGTAGGCATACCCCCTAGTCAACGGGGCAAAGTGTTCTTGCCACTACCAAGACTTGACACAAGTAGGTGTCAGCTCACAAAGAGAGGGGCCCAAAGCAAAGAGTCAGCTCATAAGCATCAAAGGAACCAAGACATATGAACCATGTACCATCCTGAAAGGTAAAAGATCCCAAATAGTCTCAAAAGCTCAAAGAGCATAGACCGCCTGCTCAATGGCTGTCAAGTATCCAAAGACGCTCCCACTGGCACAAAAGCCGTAAATATCAAGCAACAAAGCTTGAACAAAGTATCTACAAGCACTAGTGACAAGTGTCCAAGATCAAGCATCAATGGTACATCCCAGACATATAGGTGGTAGAGCATCCATATGTAGCATCCATAAGCATGTAAGATATCAAGTACATCCCAAGATACAACTTTGGCAAGCCAATAAATAGCTCAAGTAAGCTCCAAGAATCCAAGATCAAGCCAAGACCGAGCTCCAGTAGCAATAGGCTCCAAACAATGTAACTAGCATGTAGTAATGGCATAGGCTAAGCATGTCAAGACCGGTCAAACATAAACAACATACATGCCATAAGTACATCCAAGACGGAGCATCCAAATGCTTTGCAAAGCGAGCTCAATATCAACCAACGATCCCGAATCAAAACCAAGCTCTATGTCGAGCCCCAAGTGTCAATACATCACCGTATATGCCCGAAACATAGCCCGAAAAGCATAGGCATAAGTATACATGAGTAAAATGACTTCAGCCCAACTGTGTACAGCAGTGATTTACTATTCAAAACTGAGAATTTCAGCACCAAAATCAGCTCCAAATGGTTGCCAAACAATAGGCATACATTCACCTAACATCCGGGCATCAAACGGGACTAATCGGGCATCAAATGACAATGCCAAACAAGCTATAGCATCAAATGTCAGTGTAACACTATCATAAACTACATGTAGATTGTTATGAAAGTCCCAAAAACAGTGTTAAATTAGTCCAAATGCTATGCCAACACATCAACCATCAAAACCAAGCATCAAAACATGTTCATATGCCCGAAATGGAGCCTTTCCAAGTGCCAATGGAGGGGGAGAGCTGCTGTTGTGACTGTCAATGCTGAAGACACATATGGGAGGACTGCGTGATTTTGCCAACTGTAAATGCTGGTCTTGGGGCTGCAAAAAATAGTGGCCAAGCCTCGGAGGGGTCTGGTTAAAGCCAAGGAAGGCCTCAAACAAGCTTGAACAAGGGGGGAGCAGCCCACATATGAAATGAGAGATGGGAGTGTAATGGCTGCCCTATTTCAAGAGGGCTGAAAATTGAGGTAAACCTTGTAAAGAGTGAAGCAATACCTCTGTGTGAATGCCTTGAGGGTGCCCAAAGGGGCCGGGAAGGTGTTAGGGAAGTCGGGGAGTTACGGGAGCTCGAAGGAGTCGGATATGGCTGCCAGGAAGGAGACCTAATGCGAGTGGGAAGTCAATGGGAAGCTGAGAATGCCACGAACCAAGCTCAAGAGCCAGGAAGCCGAGCTTTGATGCCAGTTGAAAGGAAAGAAGGATCGAAGCTTGGACTCGAGAGCTATGGCGGGAGAGCAAGAGCAAGAAAGAGAGAGACAAGAAATGGGAACTCCAATAATCAAAGTGTATGACCGGGCCTTCCTTTATTCAAACTGTCACTAAAAGAATAAAGAATAAAGTGATGGTGACGGGCGCCCGCCACCTGCAGTGTGCAGTGGCGGTGACTGTCAATGTAGTAATACACGGGCGGCTAGGCATAGGCGCCTTTACCTCCAACACATAGGTCAACCATGTCCTAGGTGCCTGTAATGGGTGATGATACGCTAGTACATGAAGGGCATGATGATGGATTGGCGGTTCGCATCTCCTCCTCCTCTTCCTCTGTTAGCTGCCTTGCCAACACCATGACGATCATAATTATGTTACCCATGGGGTGCATGTGTTGTGGCTGATATAAACATGTGGCATAACCGCATTGGCCATGTTAATGAGCAGCGATTGCGGTCTATGCAATCAAGACAGATTGTTGCACGATTGCTAAAGTTCAGAGTGGATGGCATGCATAAGGTATGTGAAGCATGTCAGTTTGGCAAGTAGTCTTGTAGTGTTTTCCCACAAGTGCAATGTATGTAAGATGCCACTTGAGGTACACACAAATGTATGAGGCCCAACAAATACAGCTAGTATTCATGGCTACAGGTAAATCATTCATTGATGACCATACAAGGAAAGTGTGGGTGTATTTCATGAAGTAGAAAAGTGAAGTATTTGGGCAGTTTAAGAAGTTCAAACCTATTGTTGAAAAGGAAACAAGTAAACGAATCAAAATACTAAGGTTTGATGGAGGGGGAGAACACTTCTTCAATGAGTTTTCAAATTTCTTACAAAAGAATGGGATACACATGCAATTTTCATGTAGATAGATACACTCCGCAGCAAAATGGTGTTGCTGAGCGGAAGAACAAGCATATTGCAAAAGTGGCACATGCATCTGAGAAGAGTATGCTTCATCATTATTGGGTAGAGGCTGTAAATACGACTGTGTATATTATGAACAGGACCCCCACTGCTACTGTGCATAATGTTACACATGAGGAAAATTATAGAGGGAATAAACTAGATTTGTCTCACTTCAAAGTTTTTGGATGTATTGCATATGTGCATATCCCGGATGAGTTACACAGCAAATTGGATCCCAAGGTTGAAAGATGTATATTTGTGGGCTATTCTGTTGAGCAGAAAGGTTACAGGTGCTATAAGCCCGTTACAAATGAGCTGTGTGTAAGTAGAGATGCCGTGTTTGATGAGATGGCAAGCTGGTGCAATGACGTAAAAGTGCTATTGGGACTGATGTAAAAGAAAGTGTGGATGCTTCAAGTTCGAAGCAAGAGTCAAAGACACTTGGTGGACTAGGAGAGTCCTCTTCTAGCATTTCTGTTAACAAGCCATGCAATGGCAGATTTCGCACACAAGTTACACCACCAAATGTATCGCATATTTCTCGTAAAGGGAAAGAGAAAGTTGGTGAAGCCCCATGTATAACCAATGTGTCTTTTGGTACATCTCATGCTGATGTAGACTCTGATGGTCGGAGCATAGTCTTGATGAGGAGTTTAGTATTCCAACTGTTAGGACACCAAGTTTAAGGAAAGCGCATGAGGCTGTAAGGACTCCAAATAGTGATCTAGGGCCATGTAGGTCTGGTAGAGTCAGAAATCCTATGTAGCGATTAACTTATGATGGCTATGTGACTCGTAACTATTTATACATGGCTAAGGTTACAAAGGATGTTGAGCCCACGTCTTATGAGGATGTTGTTGGAAATATGCATTGGGAGAAAGCCATGGATGAGGAAATGGCTACATTGGATGTAAATCATACTTGGGATTTGGTGCCACTACCAGTGGCAAGGATGTTATTGGCTACAAATGGGTGTATAAGATAAAGCACAAGGCTGATGGAAGCATAGAAAGGTGCAAAGCAAGGCTGGTCACAAAAGGTTATGCATAGACGTATAGCATTGATTATGAGGAGACCTTTGCTCTTGTAGCTAAGATGGCTACCATACATACTGTCATTGCAGTGGTTGTAGCAAAAGGATGGTATATGCATCAAATGGATGTAAAGAATGCATTCTTGCATGGCGATTTGCAAGAAGAAGTGTATGTGGAGCAGCCACCTGATTATGTGGATGCTTGTCACTTGGATTATGTATGTCAGCTTCGTAAGGCCTTATATGGGCTGAAGCAAGCACTTAGAGCATGGCATGACATGATTGCACATTATCTTATGCATATTGGCTTCCATATGTCAAATGCGGATCATTCACTCTATGTATGTAAGAGTGATGTTGGGATTGTGTATATTACCATTTATGTAGGTGATTTGATCATTGTGGGTGACAGTGAGATAGAGATAGAGCATGTTAAGGGTCTTCTCAAGTAAGAATTTGAAATGAAGGATTTGGAAGACCTGTGCTACTTTCTTGGCATTGAGGTGATATGCACCGCTGAGGGCATATGGTTGTCATGGAGACAATATGCTTTGGACATATTGTCCAAGTATGGTATGACTGATTGCAAGCCAATTTCTATGCCCTTGGATGTTAATGTGAAGTTTAGTTCAAATGTTGGCAATGTACTTGAGAACAGCTTCTAAAGAAGCCACATTTGGATGGAGTGCATGTGAGGCCCACAATAGATTATGCATTGTTTCATGCAACAGGTATGCGAATGGAGCTATATGGTTACATAGATGTAGATTAGGCTGATAGTATCACAGACAAGAGATCTACTAGTGGCTTTGTGTTCTCACTTGGGAGTGCTGCAATCACTTGGAGCAGCAACAAGAAGCAGCCCATAGTTCCTTTGTTGAGTAGAGAGGTTGAGTATTGAGGTGCTGCTATAGCGGCATGTGAGGTAGCTTGGTTATGCAAGCTACTCATGGATTTGGGGATGCATGTGGACAGAGAGGTTGTCATATATTGTGACAACCTTAGTAGCATCCAGTTAGCTAAGAACCCAATGTTTCATATGCGGACCAAACACACAGAGGTCCTCTACCACTTTGTTCAAGAGCAAGTCATGGCTGGAGACATCAAGTTGGTCTATGTAAGAAGAGAAGCAAGTTGTAGACATTTTCACCAAGGGCTAGGAGCAGATAAGCTACATAGATTTTGCACTATGGTTGGAGTCCTCTAGATGTTGTCGAAGCTCGAGGGGAAGTGTCGAGATGTCAATCTCTCTATGAGCTGGCACTCATGATGGGCGCCTCGATGACCGTTGTGGACACTTATGTCACCGACACGGTTGATGATCGACACTGTGTATCCTTGTCAGGGATTCTACGGCTGGCATACCTATCTAGTCAGCATAGCTACTTAGTGGGTTCACACTATGGACCGCCTATTGCCATTTTGTGCTACTTATGTGAGTAGGGTTTCTTATGCAAATTAGTCACTTCGTGTTGGAGAGGAAGAAGAAGAATATTTCAGCCCTCTGTCTCTGTGTGTAGCTTTTCCATTGTGTGTGTGTGTGAGCTTGCAAAAAGGTCTCTCTCTTTTTGATGCCAGGAGGCATATTTCACGGTGGATTCCGTAAAATTTTATTATTACCGGGGCTCATACACAAAGTGGATTCTTTGTGCAAGAAGTCGATGGGGACGCCTATCCTTTTCGGGCGTTTTGTTAATTTTATGTATACATGGGTGATTCCATAGCGGGTGATTCCGCAAAATACATATTTAAATTAATAAACGTTTATGAGTTTAGAGTGTGCACTCGTAATAAATTAAGGTTAGGATTGATTTCTAACCAATTTATTTATGTAGCTGAAGACTGTTAGGTATTCACTTTTGTTGTTTTAATTGTATTATTTTTCTAACAATTGTGAATGCTTCAATTGATGTGTAGAGTGAGCAACGGTGGCATTGGGAAGCATTGGAGGATAGAGTGTATTCAAATTATCGTCAATTTTTGATGGGCGTGTATCTTAGGCATGGTGCCTATATTTTGTCGCGCTTATTTATTAAAGCACTTGATATTTATTTATTATTTTTGTATGCGCATGGACACATGATTTAAATACTTGTATTGGACATTGTATTTGGGTACCGCCTGACTTCTTGGGCACCCATTAGCTTTAATTCTTTATTGGCATAAAAGCAAACTCAAAAGCTAAAGCGTGTTATTTTGTAATTTGGGCTATTATTTGAGCTTGAAGATGAATAATATATTAAATACATGCTTTGTGGAGCGCTCACACAAGGCATGGAGGGAGATTGCACCTAATTGGTCTCTTGTTCATGTCGTGCAAGCTTTTTTCATTGGTTTTTGTGTAAAAGTAGAGTTCTTTTGTTCTTGGGGACCTTCTGACGCTCACTACATGCGCATACGACGACCGATCTGTGCACCAGTGGTATCAGAGCGAAGCTGAGATCGAGAGCTTTCAATCGCTTACTATCTCGTGCGAAGGTGGAGCTCCTGGAATGATCGAGCTCTACAGTCAGTTTCGTCGCGAACGGTCGATACCACTGTGTTCGTGGCAGTTAAGAACCCCCTTCTGCATCCTTTGATCACGAAAGACTAGCCTTTGTAGGCGAAGGACCGGCGGCAAAGCTTCTTCATCAAGTTGTGGACTTACAGATAAGAAATCCTCCATATCTCTCAAAGCTTAAAGGTTAAGCTTATTAAGCTTAATAAGAAGCTTATCTAAAAGCTTTCATAAACGAATTTGTAAAATGGTGGCAGTGACATGTCCTGAACGGTGTCAAAACGGCCGCCAACATATTCATGTCCATGAAAATCACGCAGAGTTAGTAAAGCTTTAAGCTTTAAGTCTTTCAAGTACTCTAAGTCTTCTAAGCAATCCAAGTCACAAGGCCATTAAAGACTTCATCAACAACTACTCTAGAGGCAGTTCATACGCAGAAGCACACGAATCAGTCTATTGTTCTCTGAAAGTCCCTGTTCACACTTGCAGACTTGCTGAACTAGTTTCAGCAAGAACAGAAGTTCATACGCAGACTATACGCAATTTCTACGCAACACTATTGTCTTGGAATTCGGTTGTGACAATGAATTCTATATACGTAAAGGAGAAAGACTACAAATGCCAAACAAAATATACAAGCCTTTGTAAACCCGCCTTTGAGCTACGCTCATCCCGCTAATAAGATTTTGAGAGTGTGAGGTCTTTTAGAATTTTGCAAGATGACTGAACAAAACATGGACGATCTTATGACTGAAGGTGATTTACCCGAACCAACGATGGAGCAAAAGTTGGATTTGATTATGATGCAGCTTGAAGAAGAACGAAGAGCTCAACAAGCTTTGCAAGTTCAATTGGCCAATCTGCAACGATCTACCACCGATCAAGATGGAATGCAATCCGAAGATCTTATATGACGTACCATAGATGCAACACTTGAAGCCCAATCCATTCGCAAAGAAACAAAGATAAGTAAAAGAAACTTCAAATTTCGTACTTTCCATGGATCACGCGATGGAAAGACTGTACTTGCTTTTATCAATCAATTTGATGATTACTTTCATGAAGAAACATATACTGAGAAAGACAAAATTAAATGTGTCACTAACCATTTAGTTGATCAAGCATCCTTATGGTGGACTGTGATCCGCAAGAGCGCTGATTGCCCCACTACATGGGAGACTTTCCAAAAGAAATTTTTGTAGAATTTTCTTCCTCCTCAATTTCATGAAAAAGCCATTAAGCAATGGAATCTTCTACAACAAAGGGATCGCGAACCTATTTTCCAATACACTGAACGTTTCTGGAATGCTCTACTGCAACTATGTATGCTCGAAGATGTACCTGAAGCAACTCATAAACGCAAGTTTATGTCTGGTCTACTTGGACATTTCTATGCGAAAGTCAATATGTTCAAGCCAACAACTCTTGAAGATGCAATTTCCTTGGCTCATGACACTGAAGACAAGATTCGCGGAAGAGACAAGAGACCACAACAATTTCCAACTATTGGTAACTATGGTTCCAAACAATTCAATTCAAATTTTTGAAGATTCAATCAAAGTCATTTTCTTCCATCTTCATTCTGTAAATCTTGGACACGACCATCTGCCTTGCCATCAAACACCAATCCAAACCCTAAGCCATCCCCACAGTCAAATCCTAATATTCCTAAACTTCCTGCCATTACCAATAATGTATCTAAAGCAAAACCCATAGTTTGTTACAAATGCCATCAACCTGGACATCTAGCAGCCAATTGTCAATTCAAAAAGCCACCTGTCTATATCAATTATCTGGGAGCAATAGAAGAAGAAGAACGTGAGGAAATGCCGGACTTTATGGAAGATGATGATGACATTGAAACTACTTAGGATACTTTGCTAGGTATGCCAATTCCCCATTCTTTATTGATAATGAAATGTTTTGTGTATGGTAAAGAAAAGATTATTTTACATGATGATGGGAGCACACATGACTTTATTTCTGCAAAGTTAGTCAAAGAATTGAATTTACAAACTGTTTCTACACATTATCGCATCAAGGCTGCATTCCTAGGAACGAGATATAATGGAACACGAGGTGCATAGTTTAGAAATTAAAATTGGTGATTATACTGAACAAAGAAATTTCTTAGTTGTACCTTTGCAGTCTAGTGACATTATCTTAGGAATGTCTTGGCATCATCAATACAATCCCGACATAGATTATTCTACATATTCAATTAAAATTTATTTTCAAGGAAAACAAATCACATTGCATGGTATGCACGCTTCCAATAATTTTCCACTGCTTACTCATACTCAGTCTAAATGCGCATTACGTAAAAGTAGAAAATCTTATTTAATATGGGTGAATGAACTTCAAGCTAAAGAAAAACAAATGCATCCTAGGCATACACAATTTCTTGCCCAATTTCAAGATTGTTTTGCTGTTGATTTACCACCTGGATTACCACCTTCACGTCTTGAAGATCATAAGATAGATTTAATTCCTGGAATACAACCACCATGTAAAGCACCATATAGACATAACCAAATTGAACAGAAAGAAATTCAAAATCAAATATAAGAATTACTTAACAGAGGATTAATTAGACCTAGTAGTTTCTCCATTTGGTGCACCTATCTTATTAGTAAAGAAGAAGAATAATACTTATCGCATGTGCATTAATTATCGTGCCCTAAATAAAATTACTGTTAAGAATATATATCCAATTCCTAGGGTAGATAATCTTATGGATAAACTACAAGGATCTGCCATATTCAGTAAGATAGATCTTAAATCTGGATATCATCAAGTAAGTTTGGACAAATCTGATATATTCAAAACTGCATTTAGAACACATATTGGACACTATGAATTTTTGGTTATGCCTTTCGGTTTAACTAATGCACCAGCCACATTTAGTCGTATGATGAATCGCATATTTTTGAAACATCAGCATTGTGTCATAGTCTTCTTTGATGATATATTAGTATTCAGTAAAAATGAGAATGAGCATTATGAATATTTGTCTTTAGTTTTTAAGTTGTTAAAAGACAATCAATTATATGCTAATCCAAAAAAGAGTGAATTCTTCTAGACAGAAATTGAATATCTAGGACATATTATTTCATCAGAAGGTATTAAAGTCGATCCTAAAAAGATAGAAGCAAATTTAAATTGGCCCATACCCAAAAATGTGCATGAATTACGTATTTTTCTAGGTCTTGCTAGTTTTTACAGAAAGTTTGTGAGGAATTTCTCATTACTTGCATTTGACAAAACTTTTAAAGAAGGGTATTGTGTATAATTGGTCTGACAATCAACGAAAATCATTTGATTTATTGAAACATGCTTTAACTCATGCTCTTGTATTACAACTACCTGACTTCAATAGACCATTCTTCTTAGTAGTTATACTGACGCTAGTGGATCTGGAATAGGAGCCGTCCTTATGCAAGATAATTATCCCATAGCCTACTCTAGTTGCAAACTCAAACCATCTGAACTTAAATATTCTACCTATGACAAGGAATTGTTAGCCGTAATACAAGCCTTACGTCAATGGAAATATTATTTAATGGGATCTGAATTTATGATCAAAACTGACCAACAAAGCATTAGACATCTCCTTAGTCAACCACAAATATATGACCGACACATTAAATGGGCGGCTTTCATTCAAAGTTTTCATCCCCTTATACAATATCAACCAGAAAAAGAGAATGTTGTAGCTGATGCTTTAAGTAGAAGACCGACCATTCACAATATTTCTGTGATATCATTTGATTCCCTTATTCCTATGAAAGATACTTATCACCAAGACCCTACTTTTCAAGCTAATTGGAATAAACTAGTTGCAAATAATTGGATTCCTATTGATTTACTGTCTTACAATAATGAATTCATGTTTATGAAAAAAGATTATGTGTGACAGTTCCATTTCGATCAATTTTTTTGCATGAAATTCATTGTCCTCCATATCAAGGTCATAGAGGAATTATATCTACTTTGCGTACATTGACTGAAGATTTTTATTGGCCACATATGGACACTGATGTATCTAACTTTGTATCTAAATGTTTAATTTGTCAATGAGTTAAAAGACACCATGGTAAACAATATGGTTTACTGATGCCCTTATCTATTCCATCACGACATGTGAACAGATTTCAATGGATTTTATCACTGGTTTACCTAACACTAAAGCTAACCATGATACGATTTGGACTGTTGTAGACAAGTTTAACAAACAAGTATATTTTATTCCATGCAAGAAAACTTTAACTACATCTCAAGCTGCTCAATTGTTTTTGAAAACTGTTTTCACTAACCATGGTTTACCAAAATTTATTATTTCTGATCGTGATTCTAGATTTTGTAATAATTTTTGGATTACTTCGTTTGCTAACTTAGGAACAAAGATTGATTTTTCATCTGCATTTCATCCTGAAACAAACGGTCAAACAGAAGCTACTAACAGTACTATTTTAGATCTTTTGCGTGCTTACACCATTTCAAAACCACATACATGGGATACACATCTACATTTACTAACAGTATTATTTTAGATCTTTTGCGTGCTTACACAATTTCAAAACCACATACATGGGATACACATCTACATTTACTTCAGTTTGCATATAATAATACACCACATATAGCTACAAAGAAAGTACCATTTGAAGTTATTTATGGATATCGATTGCCTATACATGTTGTATCATTATCAAACAAAATTCAAACTGCTGATGATATTGCTAATATGCATGCCACTATTTTTGATGAAGTTAAAGATATGATTGCCAAAGCCTAACAATCATATACAAAACAAGCAAACAAGAAAAAACAAGCTATGAATTTTAAAGTTGATGATTATGTTTGGTTACGAATAGAAAAATACAGATTACAAAGTGTAGATAAACACCTAGTTGTGAAATTAGCACCTAGATTTTATGGACCATTCAAGATCATACACAAAATCAATGACAATGCATTTAAACTAGAACTACCACAACATTGGAAAATCCACAATACCTTCCATATCAGTTTATTACGACCCTTTAGAGGCCAATTACCTGTACACCCTATCTATGAAAATCCTCCTTTGCTAGATAATGAAACTGAAATCCTTGAGCCTGAAACTATTATAAATACTGACTTTATGACCACTAGAATTGGCTGTAGATATTCTAGATATTTGGTCAAGTGTAAAAATCATCCTGTTGAAGAGGCCCAATGGATGCATGCTAGAGACTTAAATGCTTTCCCTACTCTGTTAGCTCCCCATTGAGCTAATAGCAATTGAGGACAATTGCTATTTCACCCCGGGGGTATGATGCCAGGAGGCATATTTCACGGTGGATTCCGTACCACGGTGGATTGTGTGAGGTTTTGCGATGGATTCCGTAAAATTTTATTATTACCGGGGCTCATACACAAAGTGGATTCTTTGTGCGAGAAGTCGATGGGGACGCCTATTCTTTTCGGGTGTTTGGTTAATTTTATGTGCACATGGGTGATTCCATAGCGGGTGATTTCGCAAAATACATATTTAAATTAATAAATGTTTATGAGTTTAGAGTGCGCACTCGTAATAAATTAAGGTTAGGATTGATTTCTAACCAATTTATTTATGTAGCTGAAGACTGCTAGGTATTCACTTTTGTCGGTTTAATTGTATTATTTTTCTAACAATTGTGAATGCTTCAATTGATGTGTACAGTGAGCAGCGGTGGCATTGGGAAGCATTGGAGGATAGCATGTATTCAAATTATCGTCAATTTTTGATAGGTGCGTATCTTAGGCATGGCACCTATATTTTGTCACACTTATTTATTAAAGCACTTGATATTTATTTATTATTTTTGTATGCGCATGGACGCATGATTTAAATACTTGTATTGGACATTGTATTTGGGTACCGCCTGACTTATTGGGCGCCCATTAGCTTTAATTCTTTATTGGCACAGAAGCAAACTCAAAAGCTAAAGCGTGTTATTTTGTAATTTGGGCTATTATTTGAGCTTGTAGATGAATAATATATTAAATACATGCTTTGTGGAGCGCTCACACAAGGCATGGGGGGAGATTGCACCCAATTGGTCTCTTGTTCATGTCGTGCAAGCTTTCTTCATTGGTTTTTGTGTAAAAGTAGAGTTCTTTCGTTCTTGGGGACCTTCTGACGCTCACTACGCGCGCATACGGCGACCGATCTGTGCACCACTTTCTCTCCTCTTTCTTTTCACCCTGAAGCATCAGAGGCAATAGCTTACTATAGGGGATGCAAAGGGTAGCCTTGCCTAATGGATCTCTTGATAGGGAAGGAGTAAGTGAGAGAACCATTGATAGCCACTTTGGCCATAGCATTACCAAAGAGGGTATGAACATAATGTATTTTCTACCAAAGCCCATATCTTGAAGAGTTTGTAGAACAAACTCCCATTCAATTCAATCATAAGCCTTATCAAAGTCAATCTTTAAAAAATGTATGTACACTTGCAAGGTTTCTTTTGCATGCTTAAATGCTTCCCATAAGGTAATGATGGCATCTAGGATAAATCTACCTTTAATAAATCCTTTCTGCTCTTGTAGGATAATTTGGTTCATTTGAGGACTTACTCTCCTAGCTAGAGCCAAAGCATAGACCTTATAGAGTGTTCGGGTGGTAAAGCCCAATGTGCCAACCCTAAGTACGTGGGCGGCCAGACACCATTCATTCTTTTTCCCCACAAAGCAAGCTCCGTCAAAGAGAGGTGAGCTTGATCCCTTCCATTTTGTAACAAGACTTACAAGAGCAACTTGAGAAGGCCAATTACAAGAGGTTCAATCTTCCCAAGGTGAAACAGAACAATACATAATAGAATGGTACAGTACAGAGCCGTCCAATAGTATGGAAGGATACAAAGATATGACTTTCTATGGGATGGATATTTGTGGAAGCATCCAAAAAAAAGAGATGCTACACCACAAAAGGGTCATATGTCATATGGATACTCAAGAGTTTATGGATTGGACATCGAGGTGTATGGGCAACCTTTGCTAAACTAAAAGAGAGATATTGGTGAAAAGTCATCTATAAAAATTTTGCTCAATTTGTGAAATCATGTATTCAATTCTAAAACACACACAAACAACAAGAAGGGAGGAAAAAATATTACATGTAAAATCATTATAAAATTCAAGAAGCACAAAAAAGATTGGATGCAACTAACCTTCTTAAAAGAGGTAACCAATACACATAGACAACATTTGGTAGAGACAAAGTGACACTACGACCAGCTACAACAAGATGATTGGTGTTTGACCACCCATGTACTTAGTGCTACTCTCTCTCTCTCTCTCTCTCTCTCTCTCTCTCTCTCAATGAAAAATGAACTGAAGATACTTATAAAGTATTCAAAAATTGACTATATGGACTGGCCTTGGTAGTTACTCCATAGGCATAATTTGACAATCTGGCTATGACTAAGTGATAATTTATATCCACCTCCAGGACTCATTACGCTTGTGTCAATTGTCCAAATTGATTGTTGCTTGTTTGAGGTTATTCTATATACATTACTCTTCAATTTATGCATTGCCATATTTGATTTTGTCAAATGTGCATTTTCAAATGTGCATCCATTTAGAAGCGATTATATTCACCTATGTTTTTATGAGATCTAGTCAATGTATGTATGTATTGTATGTGCTACTTAGATAAGAGTGGTCTAAAGGCTTAGGCACACAAGTAGACTCCTTGTTTGCACACATTTGTTTTGGCATGTCTGAGAATTGTACACATCTACCCTCAAGCCACGGCTTTGGATGGTTGCATTTGGATATATCTTAGTACTTTAATAAATGCTTGCCATGCTTCTTTGTTCTCTATATGTTTGAGCCCCTACTTTATTGTGCTACTTGTGTTCCTTCCCATCACCATGAGAGGGTTTTTTTTTTTTAAATAAATTCATTCAATAAGACACACCCATGTATGTATATATGAATGAATGATCCATCTATTAAGACACACCTATGTTATATGTTAGTGTGTGGATGTTTGTAATCATAAGAAAATTTTGACAATGTGCAGCTAGGGCCAAGGGAGTGCCAACTTGGAATGGGGGCATCCACTCCCTTGGTCTCAAGCACAACTAGGTAGGCATGAGCTCCCTCACAAGCAGCAACTCATGATGTCAAAACCTATAGTGGAAAATCATACAAAAAGATCTTCTTTCTTGTATTATTATAAAATGTGTAAGACATTGTGAATGTATACATGTGTGATTATAAAGAACACGTGCTCCACACCCTACAAGTTCTCCATGACCCCCAAACTTATTCTTTGTAATGAGACCTGGAAGGTCAACAATAGGCTTAAGACTTTGTGCACATGCGGTGCACACACACACACACACACACACACACACACACACACACACACACAAAATAGGCTTAAGACTTTGTGCACATGCAGCGTGTGCGCGCGCGCGCACACACACACACACACATGACACACACACAACCAAATGAAGCCATTTCTATTGTCTTACAAAAACTTAAGGGTGGTAATTACACATTGGGCATCCTTAAGCAAGCGTGCCAACATAATCAGATTACCATGCTGGCTCATTCGTATCTTGCAAGGGTTGTCCTTCCTGAGAGGGTTGTCCTTGCACTAGCACCAATGGCATCCCAACGGCACAACACAAGATGTGTTTATCATGGGCTTTTGCTCTGGATTGAAAAATAGATGATGGAATTCATGGAATTCTTGTTGATACGAGCACCAATGCAATCCAATACTATGAGCTCCCCACAATGTCTCTCCCTCTCATCAAACACGAAGCCATACTTTTTTCAAAGAGAATACTTGCCAGAGCTCTGACCATAGCAGAAGGAGGTGGATATGCCAACACATCTCAACAAGAAGATCAACAACGGCAACCAGAGTGGTAGGTATAGTGACTGAGGCGACATCCAGAGTATACACGACTATGGTTGAGAGCCCCTCTAAATATCAGAATCGATCCAACCATGTGTCCTATTCCCAGGAGGTACACATGGGAGCAATTTCAAGAAGTCAAGAAGGATCATCCACTCTGGTTGAACTGTCCAAGCTTCCATCCTCTAATCTTCAAACCAACACAAGCATATGTGGTGAGGGTCTTAGAAAACATTATCGATTTGCTGACCAATATTCCAAATGTGTCATGTAAAATGCTTTGAAAAATCAGCATCATGCTTCACACAGCCATTACAGCTACGCAAAACACTGAACACACAAAGGCTCTGTGGGTGTTCTTCCCGGAAGGCCCGTTTGGCATTGCATGGGATCTCATGATAAATCCAGAGATGAAAGTGCTTTTTGGATTATATATTCGAACTGCCTCCAGTGAAGCACATTCCATGGTGACCTGGGAAGAAGCATTTTACACCGGCTTCTTTCAGGTCCATTCACAGATATTTAAACCTTTTTTGAAAGATCCAAGGGCACGCTGGGTGGCCTATTCATGACAGCTTGTGAAGAAGCCACCATCTCACATAAGGTATTGAGGCACTTTTCTCTTCTCCCTCGTATTCAATATATGTTCAAATAGTAAAGCCACTATCTTAACATGTAAGAAGTGATCAACGGATGGTGTGATGCAAGTGTTCGCCGACAGCCCTGCATGGAAGTGTCTAGAGAAAATGGCCAAAGTTCAAGCGTGATTCAATGCATTTGAGGCTTGAATTGACTAGTGATGGGGTCAATCCATTTGGGGGACCAATCCTCATCTTGGAGTACATGGTCGATGATCCTTGTCAATTATAACACTCCACCATAGGATGCAACAAAAAATGATACCGTACTCCTCTCTCTACTCATATTAAAAAAACATAAAGTCAAGAATATGGATATATACCTTGAGTCTCTTATTGAGGAATTGAAGGATTTGTGGAGAGGCATTTGTATGATGCATTTCTGAAAGTCGAGCTTGAGGGATGATCGCCATCATATTGTGTGAGGGATACTCATGTAGACTATGCACGACTATCTTGGCCTTCCCTCACGACTCGCTTGCATAGACAATTGGAATGGATCATAGGGAAAAAAATATAAGTAACTATTTCATATGTTGGAAATACTCTTTGCTCTCATGGAATTAGTGTTAAAAAAATCATTTTCTTAAGCACAAGATTCCATTTATATCAACCTCTCTTAACCAAAAACCTTGTAATGTTAACCAAACATTTTGTTTTAGATGCTCTAGGTGGTGCCATGGTCTTTCATAAGATAGATTTAAAGAGTGGTTATCATCAGATAAGAGTAAAAGTTTTCTTATAATCCTATTTAGGGTTTTCCTCAATAGGTTTTACATGATCCCTATCGCTTTCTTTAACCTTTTGTCCCCTTATAGTGGCTCGCAAATTGGAAGCCTTAGTGGTATGACACACACAGCTTTGATAAGGCTACCATCACTACCACTAGGCAGCTCCTCTATGATAGCTTTTTCTCTCTACAATATTTTGCTTTGGTCCCTCATCATGCTAAAGGTTATTCCCTTGTGCTCGATGATTAATTGGACCTAATGGCTACTCCCTTGCTATTGTTGAAGAAGAGCTGATTTACTTCAACAAATACTAGCTAGATGGCCAGACTTCCCACATATATATTCATCATTCTCTAGCACACCAAATTTCTTCAAACCCTTTTGCTAACATATATATATATATATATATATAGTCGATTACCCCTTCTCAAGTCCTCAAGATTTGTAAAACATATTGATCTATTTTTTATCAATCCAAGGAAGCATGTCGAAAACATTCCTCCTTCCTCTTATTGGATCATGTGAGAACCTTTTCCTTTTTGTACCATGGCAATGGTGCTTTATAGTGGTACTTGGCCAAAACCCCTCATCTCCCTGTAGTTCTTGAACTCATTATTTGACCTTGGTAGAGGATGCTCCCTTAAATTGTTGTGGTTCCTTGATTCTTAGAAACCATTAAGAATTGGACAATGTGCTTCCCATCTCTACTCCTTGTTCTTGCATAGGCCAAACGATCATCTATAACCTTTGTTTCCATTCTAATAATTGTGATATACGGTTGGCCAAGGATAAGAGGATAAATAGAAATATCTTGCACAAAGAAGTTTTTCTCATTCTTCACATCCCCAATAGTCATCTTCACATTTTGAAAAGCTCTATGTAGATCTCCATATGAATTATTTGCTACCCTAAACATCCATCCACAATTCGTATTATTATAAAAACTCTTGGACGTGAATTTTATCTCCAAACCATGGTCTATCAATGCCATATATGACTCCTCAAGATCACCTACCTTGAGCAAAGTTTTAGTGCTAGCTCTTGCCCAATGATTTTGAGAGTAGTGGTTTCTATGGACAATTTCATCCTCATCAACATCACCCATAAATCAAACATGTTTTCATGTTTCATAGGAATGGTAGCATCCAATCACACTTGCATCACCTTGTTTATCAAGTGCATATATTACTTACACTTTCAAAGGTTCACCTTCACCTTGTGGATGACTGGAGTCAGTAAGCATGTATCTCTTCCTCTTGATGATATTAGTTATCTCCTCATGAATCTCACATTTGCAATTCCAAGAACTTCACCCAAAGTCAACTCCACCTTACTATTCAAAACATGTTCAAAACCCTTTTTAGATCCATACCAGCTTCAATATTTGATTGTAGCTTGTAAGAAGGACTCTTTGGTTTACCTTTTGTTGGCTCTCTCTTTTTTCCTATTGAGGCTTCTTCCATTGGCACCTCAGGTGGAGGAGGCTCTTGGGGTGGTGTAAGCATTAGAGAAGGCAGTGTATCATTTCTTCCTCCACTTGTAGTAACCCTTTTGGATGGCCCTTCATCTCCATTCTTACGTTTACATTTCTCTTCCACCACAACCTCATTGTTTTGGCATTTGTCAATTTATGCATGCACTGACAAGGAGTCCACGGGATCATCCCATTTGGTTAGTAGGCAAATACAATCACCTGCTTCATGAACGACTTTTGTAGTAAACTTTTCCTTCACTGCCAATGCCATTGTATATGACCATATCTCATGAGCCTCGCCATCATCATCTTCAAGAATATTTGATCCTTTCTCCATAATTGGTTCAACCTTTTCAACCTTCAACCCATATGTAGCTGCTTCAACCATAGACATGGCATGGTTTGGTAGCTATATTCTCTACTAACTTTCTCATTCCTCCTTTCCCAAAGTTTGTACCCAAAGGCATACTTGTCTCTCTTAAATGGATCTTGCCATCTTTAAAGAAAATGAGATCCCTTCTCAAAGTCTCTTTGAAGATGTCACAATCTATTTTAACATTATCCATGCTATCACACCAAATGTACCTATGCACAAATCCTTCTTTGCTTTGAGATCTTTGAACTATTTGTTGCCCGGATGGTTGTCCCTTCTCCTCTCACCTTACTAGATTTAGCTTTAACTCTTGTGTCCCCTTCACAAGTTCATCCAACATTGACTCATCACCCTTTGGAGTTGGATCTCAAGATATGTATGGACATGTGCCACATTTGCACACCTACAAAATGTTGTATGATTACTATAGGCAGAGGAACCAAATGCCACACTATTTCAAGCCAATAGAACATCAATACCGACCATCATCGTTCAGGTGCATTACGATGTAGCAGTCATGCGTGGATGAAGGCACATGTGGTATCAAGACCAGGGCTACTTGGTATCAGGGCCAGGTGTCAATAGTGAAGAGGTTGGACCATGATAGCAAGATCTCATATGGGGAGTTCCGTGGGATGATGATGACTGATGGAGATAACATGTGGCTTTGACCTAGAACCAAATTTATTTTCATAAATTTTTTCCATCAACTCATAATTTTCTACCTTTGCTACAATGTCTAGAAAATCTAGGCAGCCTGAACCTAATATTTCAACTCCTCCCTAAATCCTTCTATAAATTTGGTTTTAAATGGATATTTATGTAGTCTAAGAAACTTTTCCTTATATTCATCCACACATAGGTCATGTTTGCCCTTGTCAAACTGCTTGAATTTATAGAATTCCATCTTTTTCTCCATATTGAAGTGAGGAGATCAATTACCTTTTCTCAACCTCCATCCAAAATTGTCCCAAAGTACCAGTCCTTCTCGTGCTCTACTCTACACATACGTTTCCACCAAGGTTTATCAACGCTATGTAGTCATAGAATTGCTACCTTTGCCTTGGATTTGTTAGAGAACTCACGAAGTGTAAATAAATCCTCTAGCTCCTCTATCTGTGCTTCAAGATCTTCAACTCTCTTCTTCTCATCATTGAATTTGTTAAGATTTGCCTTCTTAAAGACTTGCTTTTGATGCCAGATTCTCTAGCATCTTCATCATTTCACTACTGTCTTCTTGGTGCATCATTCAGAGGAGCATAATGAATATCCCCAAGGTCCACCACCATATTGAAATTGGATTGTATTGCCACCCCTCTTCCAACATAGAAATTTAAAAAAAAAATTCATTGAATCTTTGATTAGGATCAAACCCTAGTTTAATCGGCTCGGTAAAAGTTTCAAAACAAGGTAAAAAATAGGGTGTGTGTAAGAGAGAGAGAGAGAGAGAGAGAGAGAGAGAGAGAGAGAGAGAGAGAGAGAGAGAGAGAGAGAGAGAGAGAGAGAGAGAGAGAGAGAGAGAGAGAGAGAGAGAGAGAGAGAGAGAGAGAGAGAGAGAGAGAGAGAGAGAGAGAATGTGTATGTGTGTGTGTGGGGGGGGGGGGGGGGAACCCCGGCTTGGACACTATAACTCCATTATCAAACAAGTGCCATATTGAGAGATGTTTGGATACAACAAAACGTGATAGGAATATTATTGCAAAAGGTCCGGAAGAATTTCTTAAGCTCAAACACAAAAGTAGATATCCTTTCATTCAAAGTGTGCTGTTTCCGGGACAATTGGATGGAAAGCAACAGCCATATGTTTTCAATATGTCGATCAAAGGACTTGGTAGTGGCCTTGATCTTGTAAGTAGAATGCATCTAGGTGGAAACCTTCAAGACATGTGGGTGCATTTTGACCATGTCCATCATGTGCAAGGATGGCCTACTATGGTATGGCACATTGAGGGCGGGGGGAATATGTCACGTGAGAGGGAGGGTATGGGCGGGACACGGGACACTTCGGTGCGTTGGGGACGGGGTGGGTACATTGAAAGGGGGGAGATGGGACACTTCGATGCGTGGGGGTATGGCACATTGAAGGCGGGGTGGGTATGTTGCACGACAAGGGGGGTATGGGTGAGACATGGGGCACTTTAGTGTGTGGGGTCATGGCCCGTTGGGGGCAGGGCGGGTATGTCATGGGGGGTCGGGGGGTAACATGGGGCATTTCGATGCTAGGGGCTATGGCACATTGAGGGTAGGGTGGGTACGTCACACGAGAGGGGGGGTATAGGTGAGACATGGGACACTTTGATGTGTGGGGGCATAACGCATTGGGGCCGGGGTGGGTACATTGCGTGGGGGGGGGGACATGCGGCACTTTGACTCATGGGGGTATGGCACATTGAGGATGGGGTGGGTACATCACACGAGAGGGAGGGTATGGGCAGGATATGGGGCACTTCAGCGCGTGGGGGAAGATTTTGTCCTTTAAGCTTGAGTTTTATGAGGCTTTAGTCTAGCTTCCCAAGCTTCAAGCATGGCACTCAGTGGCTTGAAGACCTTGTCAACTAGTACACTTCCCTTGAGTTGGACACAAGGCACTTTGGGAGAAGAACTTGGATGTTCTACCTCAATTAGAGCAGGTTTCGGCTGGCTCGCCTCATCATTAGGCTCATAAATGGTCTCCTTTGCTACTTGAGTATCCATTTCTACCTCCTTTTGCTTTTTGACTTTTCTTGAAGCTCGTCTAGCTTTCCATGAGCCTCTATGACGTTTAGAGCCTTGGATACTACAAGATTCTGCCTTATTGTATGCGTTATTTGTTCCATCTTTTGTGGCCATGAGCACGTGCGATCACATCTAGTGGGATCACTGGCTCATTCTCTAACGTGCTTGGTGATGTGTCAACACCAATTGACATGTTTGCCTTTTCGATTAGAATTTCTTGGGCGGTATGCAAACAAGTTAGTGATCGCACACTCACCCCACAATAATCTGTACTCGTAGGTCCTCTCAATACTTTGGGCAATCCATGAAATCATGGTGGCCATTGCATTTGATGCATATCCTTATCTTTGGTACCTCAAGCTTGGGTTTGCCCTCATTAAACAATCTAACTCCTCTATTCTCCTTGGTTCACTTAACGTGGCCCCATTGTTTCTCCAAACATAGTGCTCTTGTGTATGATAAGGTGCCTCAAAAAATAGCCCCACATTCTATGTAAGGTTATGGTCTTGCACTCATGTGTGTAAAACTAGGCTATGCTATAGAGGTGGAGGTGGTTCTCCTTTGTATGGTTGGCACTAGAGTTGAAGGTAGTGTTATGAATGAAAGAGCCTCGCTCTATCCTATACTGTCACAACCTTGCAGCTATATCTAAAGGGATCACTCTTATCAAGACATGATGAAAACTCCAATAGAGAGCTTTGATTCTGCCACCACATCATCAAACTCTCAGAAGAGGCCTTGAAAAAATTCAAAAACACATCTTTGGATGTGTGAAGCTTCTGGGTGTGGAGAGTTATCCAAAGAGGATTGCAACTTAGAGAGAACGTATTCCGACCCTTCGTATATTCCAAAACCCTTTCCTTAATGGGATTTTGAGCCTCTGGAATGGTGTCAAATACTTGCAAATATGGATGTATGTACCATATAGGAAGCCCCTACAAAATTTTGTGACGAGTAGGGCTATGACTTAATACTTGTTATGATGTTGCTAACAATTGAAGAATTGTCAAGGATAAATGCATCTAAATGTAGATTGCACATTTGGTGGCTAAAGCCACATTAGTAGTGTTAACAAACAAGAAAACACTACAGATACAAGAGGAATTGGATGCCAAAAGGCCGTGTCATATGATCAAACAAGTATACATGAAGCGACTCACATATGAGAAAAACACATACATCTCGACCTAGATCCATACATTTTGGTGAAATTAGCCCAAAATAGGTTTGAGCAATATGCTCTAATTGATTCAGGGGCTCAACATAACTCTCTCAGTTATGAAACTTACAAATGTTTAGAGGGAGTAACATTGATGAAAGATCCGATCCAACTAATTGGATTCACAAAGGAATGTGTTTTCACCATGGGCTATGTGGATCTAGACTTGTCTATCAATGGTCTACAATGTGATCATCACTTTCATGTTTTGCCTCCTAATTATTTTTCTTCCCAAATTATCCTAGGAAAATCTTGGCAGTGCTAATACCAAGCTTATATTGATTGGGAGCATGATCGTGTGTACTTTGGCAACAATATTGCAAGAGGCTATGCATTGTTTGCAACTATAGATACTTATGTACAAGTAACATGCCTTAAAGATAAAGAGGTCATGCCAGATGTATCAATTACTTCTTTGTCACTAGAGATATATGCAAAGGACCTTCCCCATGTTTTTAACCTTCAAGTTGTTACCGTTGATATTTCTATGCCAATGTCAAGTCTGAGCCAACCACCCAGGTAAAAAAAAATTCCCCATGAAAAGCAAGAATCATCTCAATAGGAAGCTTCTTGTTCTTCATAGCCTAAGGTAAAAATATATACTACGCACAAATCTAACCAATCGGGCTACAAACAAGACAAACAATCCAATAAGCAACTACAAAATGTCAATCCTTATAGGTTATCTTCCATTTCCACATCTCGAGCCAACAAAAATTGGGCACCTAAGAAGCTTCTAGCTACTAATCCATCTCAAGTATGGGTACCAATATCCAAATCTACTATGCCTACTCCCACACCACACATACCGAAAGAGGCTATTGCAAGAAAGTAGGTTTGCAAACCACGTTCTTCCCACCCGCCACAAGTACACAAGTCCAAGGCTACAAGGAAAATATGGGTGTCCAAGAACCATATTGCATACAATTAAATTAGCAATCCAAACTTTCACAACCAGATTCTACAAACTCATTTGCTTCCCACAAGTCAACCACAAAAAAATAGGTCCATCAAAAGGCTGGTAGACAAGAGTGGTGACCAAAAACCAATATATTAGCCACTCTAAATTCATGTCTTCCACTTAAACAGGTGTGGAAGCCACAAATTCTTGAGGTACATGTATCATTAGCACATATAAAATTAACTACCAAGGCACATGTTGTCATGTCCAAATCCAAATTAATTAGGCACATTCTCGGCACAGCTCCTTGATGGTTAGAGAACACAACCTCCCTTGAGCATCTTGCTCAAGAACCCCATCTTGTGTAGTATCTCTTACCCATGCATAATTCTTGAGAAGCATATATAGGGCAACATGATATGGTGAGGCACCTTATTTTCAATCCCAGGCACTACATTTCATCTCTTATCACCACCGTCGGGATGGATTAAGCTAGGTGTGGGGGAGGCATTCTAAATACAGACCCATGCTATATTTATTATGGGCATGCTTTTCAGATAAAATTCTTCCCTCTCAGTCCCGTAGGTGTGTGTACACATCCTTCAATAAATAGACTTTCGAGGCATTTTTTTCCCTTAACACATGGTTTGTTTTCCTTGTCGTATAAATTTTACCATCACCTTACCTTTTTTCTAAGCATTGTTTATTTCTATTTGATTTTTATTTCTATTCAATAAAATCATGGAGATGAGAATCAAGTAGTACATAAAGAAAATGGTGGGCCCACCCTTGAAATACTCTCAATATGCTTCAACGGAAATTCTACAAGTTGCAATGCGAGAGAGAGAGAGAGAGAGAGAGAGAGAGAGAGAGAGAGAGAGAGAGAGAGAGAGAGAGAGAGAGAGAGAGAGAGAGAGAGAGAGAGAGAGAGAGAGAGAGAGAGAGAGAGAGAGAGAGAGAGAGAGAGAGAGAGAGAGAGAGAGAGAGAGAGAGAGAGAGAGAGAGAGAGAGAGAGAGAGAGAGCGTGTGTGTGTGTGTGTGTATGGGCGTGTGCACATGCATGCATGTGTGAGAGAGAGAAGGGTGAGAAGGGTCAGATGAGCTAAAATAAGAAACACACCTTTCTCATTTTTGGGTTTCTACAGTTATACATGTCAGGTTTGCTAAGTGTGATATGCTGCATACATAATTGTATTGCCTTTTCCAGCTCAGTGTCCCATAACTGACTAAATGTCATGTGGTTAGGTTGTTTACTCTTGAACATCTTCTCTATTATTTCCTTTGATAGAAGAAACATTTTGTAATAAATTTTGGGACCTTACTTGAGAAGACTTGCTTATTCATCACTAAATTGACATCACATAAGCCTATAGAACCATTGATTGATCTAAGTACTTTTTAGGCCAAAACTTCAGAAACTACAAGAAGAGTGAGACCTCACAAGTGCATAAATGGGTTGAGAAAACTTATAATGGATCAAGGAATCCACAGGACCATGTTGCTCTCTTTAGACAAGTTCTAAGAGTGGAACAAGTGGTGGACTTCCACACCCAATTTGAAGGATTTGGAATGACCTTAGAAGGAAAAGCCTTGACTTGGTTTCATACTCTATCTCAAGACAATTTCCCTAGTATTGATGATATGATCAGAGAGTTCATTGCAAAATTATCAAAGAGTGGGATCAAACATGATACTATGGCAAATATCTATAGCTTCAAACAATAGTCTAAGGAAACAATGAGAGATGTTGCCAGTAGATTCCAACAATATATCACCAGATGCCCACCTTCAGAGATTTCTGCAAGAGAGACTTGGTGTTGCTATTTGTGGAAGGACTCACCAATGCCACTTTAAGATGTCTACATGAAGAGGTGTACAACCTTGGATAGTAGCAACAAGGAGGCAATAGATCTCAAGGATAATTGCGGAATTTATGGCTTAGATAAGACTGAGAGTGATATAAAGGCTGAAAGTTTGAGCTTAAGAGTTAAAAGTGAGGTTATCTTGAAAAACACATAAATTCCAAATGCAAAAGCAATAGTTGATGTGCTGATGTAATAAATGAATCAATCCTATAAAATTGCTTAGCATGTACAAAGACTGCTACACCTATGAGACCACTTCGGTGTACCATTTGTGGTGGTGAGCAGTCTTACTCACAATGGCCTCATTTTCCCCAAGTAAGCAAATGCTTATGCTCTTAATAACAAGTGGTGCGGCATTGAAAGGAAATACATCAATCACAAAACACATGCGTGCTATTATCTGCCACGATAAGGAATAATGTGTATAACAAAGGGAAAATACGAGCACAACAACCATTGCCACCTAGTTATGCAACTGGGCACGCAAATGTAATTCCAAGAGCAGAGAAGCCACAACTGGTATTGGGGCAATAGCCTCCACTATCAGGAGAGTCAAAAGCGATGCAATACCTTTATCCAACTCAAGAAGTAGAGGGAGTAATGGTTCCTAGCATACCTTATGCAGATACTGACATAATAACATATGAGGAATGTTCAAACAGACTGCGGAGTTTCATTTATGGAAACTAAAAAACCTCAATTTCCAATGGTAAATATGACAGAAAGTATAGTGAGCCTTTTTCTATGGAGAAAAAGACTTTGATGTTCATTGCCAACAATGGTATGAGGACATGACAAAGGCCAAGAGCATCTCCTATTATGCCAATGGACACATGCTATAAATGTCAAGGAGACCATTATATAAGGGATTGCCCTTAGAATAAACCTTCTCCTACAAACGGATATTTCCTAGACTGTGGTTATAAATTTTTTTTCCATGATTGTCCAAATCATCTTGATAAGAAAGGTAAGACTACTATCAATCTTGTAGAGGTGGTTCAAGGAACAACTATATCAGACAGTGACACCATTGTACTAATACAAGTTGTCACAAGGGCACGAAAGAAAACCCAGGAAGATGGACCCAAGCTAGACCAAGAAAAAAAGGAAGAAAACACACCTCAAAGAAAAAAGTCTAGGAGAAATTCATGGAAAGCATATTAGGAGAGACATCAAGAGAGGAAACACAAAACATCAAATGAAAACTAGGCTACTAGGGTACCTAAACCTATGGAAATAGAGCCCTCCAAAGTTCCAATGGAATGGGAGAACAAACCTGTAGGATCGATACTTGTAGACAAGAGGTTTGAAACTATTGATGCTCAAATTGAAGCTTGTTTGAAGCAACAAATGGTCGGTGTTGCCGTGATTATAGTGGTCATGGCTGAAAGAAAATCCAAGCAGTCACGGAACAAGGTGGAAAATCTGGAAAATCTAAAGTAGAAGACAAAGGCCAAGGCAAAAGTAAACGGAAGACAAAGGCGCGATATGAAAAATATGGAACACAATAAGTGCAAAAAAGTCCTAAATAAAGGAAAAATGCGCACAAGAAAAAGCGCAAGTCAATACTTTTGTAAAAGAGCGCAAGCGCATCATGATTTAATTTAAAGAGTACCGGGCTCTCACCCGTGCAATTTGTAAAGGTAGATGGGCGGTAGGAAGGAAGCTAGGAAGGTAGGAGGACAATGGGAAAAAGGGCCTAGGCAACGACTGGCCATGTAAAAAAGGGGATAAGGGGATGACCGCCCAAAAGAGATTTAGGGTTTTGTATATAAAGTTGAAAAGTGAATGAGAAGCTCATTCTTGTGTGTGGCCAAAAGTGGTTCTCCTCTTCTTCTTCTTCTTTTTCTTGCTTGCTTGAGCTTGTGCTTGAGAGAGGGAGTGTGAGAGTGTAAGGGAGCGAGTGTGTGAGGGTGAGAGACCGGGGAGGAGAAGCTGGATGGAGCTTTCTTGAAGCTTGCACTTGGATCATGGAGCTACCGGAGTGCGCGGGAGAGGAGGTAACTCATTTTGGTATCAAGGTAAGCTCACTACACTTGTAGGATCGACGACGCGTCGGCTAGGTGAGAGATAGCCATTAGAGCTCGCTTGAAACACTTGAAACAATAAGCGGTCCGTGGGTCTTGGCGGTTGAGCCTGTTTACATTTTGGTTCCATTGCCGAGACCAATGGATTCAAGCTTGAGCACTTGCGCTCCTCATATCGAGCATCGAAGTAAGGGATTCATCCCCGAATCGGAGCTTGAGGTAGGTAGGAAGTTGGGTTTTTTGATCTTCGAAGCAAGTAAGTATTTTGGGTTATTTTGTTTGTTTGATGATTAGAAAACATGGAGAAATCATTTTAGTTTTTTTCTTTCGATTCTTGTTGCATTTAGCATAGGTTAGGATTAGGAAATCGAATCGGAAAAGGGTAGGGTTTACCATTGCAAAACAGGGCAAAACAGGACACAAATCATGCAAAAAATGGCAAAAAGATTACTTGGGATTCTTAATGTCAAAAAATGAGTGATTGGGAGTGTCCAAACCTTAGCCGGAAAGGGGTTTAAGAGCCAAGAGGCCAAGGGAGAGCTCATTTGCAACCCTTGCAGTGAGAGAGATAGCCCGCGGAGAATCGATTTGATCTTGTCACCAGAGAGCCTACCGATCGCTTCAGGTATATCAATCACTTCCCCTTGCACCCTAGTTGTGATCTGGAAGGTTGTGTGTGAAATGATTAGCTAAATTGTCAAATTCGATCAAAATCACCTCGGCGCTGCCTCGTTGCACACAACTCGGCCCGTTCGAGAGGCCGGTTTCTAGGCCGAGTCCCAGACTCGGCCTTCGGCCCTTTGTCTTTCAATCGACTCGGCCCAAAACCCTACTCGGCCTGAGTGACATCACTCGGTCCCACTTACAAACTCGGCCCTTGGCCAACCATCCCACTCGGCCCTCAGCCGGGCCCTCAGCCCGTCCGAGCAACCCAATTCGGCCCTTGGCCCGTGCAAAACTCGGCCCTCGGACAAACCTGATTCGGCCCTCGGCTAGTGTGCCTTGGCCCATTCGAGTAGACTCCTTCGGCCCGCGTCCGAGTGACCCCATCCGAGTGGACCATTTCAGCCCATTCGAATTAGCACCTCGGCCTGTTTGAGTCTACCTTGTCCAAGTCGTCCATTCAGCCCCCCTCGACTCATGCGCCTCGGCTTGCCTGAGTTACCCGCTCGGCCCCTGCGATTCGGACAAGTTGGGCTGAGTGTGGACTTTTCCAAAATTTCCAGAAATTTGACTAGACCCAGTTAGAGCTCAGCCACACAACCTGTCGTGAGTCCTCCTGATGCTCAGAATTCAATTCTAGGGCAAGGAATAGGCAGAATTTTAAGGCGCAGCCGCTTAGCAGCTTGGGTAGGCTGTCGCGAGACCTAGAGTCCTAGAGACAACCCGCTGAGCCATAAACCCACCCCGGACCCCCGCAGAGGGGGCTCTACCCCCTCTGCACCTCCCCCAAGTAGGTTGGAGAGAAAATGCGCGCCGTGATAGGTCCTCTAAATTAGACCCTAGTGTAGTAATGGCTCTACACAAGTATGGATTCTCACTTGCAAAAGAGCAACCAAATGCCCATACCCGAATAAAGATAAATAGAGACCCTAGAACCTCAATGGGCTAATCTAGCCAACAAGGGCAAAAAGGCCACATTGGAAAAATACGTACGTGTTGCATTTAGACTGCATCTAGTCAAAGCGAAAATCAACAACATCAAGCTACAACTGCGAGGATGACTAGATATGACAGTCTTGACGATAGATGCACCTTGAATAGCACTACACAAACGATCCAAGACATTAGTGGAGAATCCACATCTAGTCATGTAGTTGGGGACCCAAGGGCATTTGTTAGAAGGCTTAAATTTACAAGCCAAGATCCAGAAGATGAAGACATAGTACCACCTGCTTATCTTAGGGTCAAACTCACCGCAAAAAGAGAGCACACTATTGATGCTCTGATTGATGAAGGAGCAGATTTTAATAACTTGACCTATGAAGCATGGACCCTACTAGGCCAACCAGAGCTCACGCCGACTAATGCAACTCTTAGCCCTTACGGGGGACACCCACAAGCACTCATAAGGAAGTGCAAAATCCTTGCGACAATTGAAACTGAAAGCTTGCCTATCCTATTTCATGTTCCTCAAAATAGTGCTAATTATAGGAAGGAAACCCTCCTAGGAAGACCCTTCAAAAGGGCGACTAATTGTGAGGCTGACTATGTAGCACAGAGGATACACCTGACACTACTGGGTGTGAGGATAGTCACAACCTTTAGCAAGGGTGACCTCATCGAACCTCGAGGGAAAGGGAAGGAAGGTGCTGACATAGCAGTCAAGCCTGTTAACAAGAGCAAGAACTTGTTGGAAGAGTTGATACAAGCACAGGTCGAACAACGAGAACTAGTGAGTGAAGCCATGCCTGAAACAAGAAGGTCAAGAGACAATGCCAAGGACGGCCTTTGGACTTACAAATATTGTAGAAGACCCCAAAAGAAGCCCAAGCCTTATAGACGAAGGCATCGATGGAGGGTCAGCACAATGCTGCGATGGATATCCAAAGCGTTGCTATGTAATCAAGGGTATTACGCAGGTAACTGATGGATTTGGGTACCAAAACCCCCTGCTAAACCTCCTCTGTCGACTCAAGGCCAAATCGTATCAAGAGCAAAGAAGCGTAGGAGGAGATCTAAATGAAAAACCAAGTCTCGAGTCAAAAACATTGGAGTGACCGAGCCCCTCATGGTCGAAATTAAGAAACCAAATGGGACTAATCGGAGGGTAGATCCTCAGCCTAGCGTGCTTGACAAGTAGATATCAGATGTAATCGTTGAGGATACGCAAAAGCCACTAGTGTCCAAGGAGCCTTTGATTCCCCAAGAGGATAACATGCATCATAGGCACAACATTGCTCATGGCAAGGTTAAATGCTCAACAAAGCAAATGGTAAAATCATCTAACAGCCATGAGCAAATCTTCCAGCTAGTGTCAAAGCGCCACTTAGGAGTCCCAAGTTTCCTATACCCTATTTCCCTAAACAGACATAGAAGCACAACATCAATCATCAAGTGCAGCTACTCAATCCCAATCTCTATATCCATCTAAGCTTCCAAATGTCCAAGAGGTGGGACATGACACCATCTGTAGCTCTTGGCCCAAGGATATGCCTGTGCAACCTAATGTGACTAGATCAACTCATGCTCGCAACTCATGCTCGATCTACAGAAGTGAATGCTCAAAGGGCAACAAAATACATAACCACTTCCGATCACCCTAGGGACTTGACACTGCAATCTACTAATAGTAGCTAGTCCACTGAAATAGCTGCTACTACTTCCAATCAGGGATCACAACAGTCACAACCCCTAGCTGTGACAACGCCCCTTGTGGAACGTGTCCTTAGTAATTCATCTGTGGAGGAGGTGCCGCAACCAACATCCTTGACAACTCCAGCACTTCCAAATCGCCTAAAGCTTAGGATGAAGGAGTTAAACATAAAGGAATTGGCTGAAGAGCTAGACTCTCCAAAAAGAGAGGTAGTTGTACCCTCATAACCTAGTGAGGCTATTCAGCAGGCCACGGCTATGTCCCACGAGGACACACTAGAGAAAGAGAATGCTGAGGCCCAGCCACAAGCACATCAACTGACCTAGTTCAAGGTCCCGAGTCTTTAAGGGATACACCTCGATTGCCTAAGAAAAAGAAGAGAAAAGAACGAAAACAACAACGGCATTTGCAAGTGGCTATAGACCCCGAGAAGATTGAAACAGAGTGTCGAAGAGCTGAGGAATAAAACATCGAGTCCATCCACCAATGAACCCATTGATGCCTCTCCTAATAGCGGTGAAACCTCAGACACATCCATGTGTTCTGAAAAATCAAAGTATCCACTACCATCAATGGTTGCTTGTAACACTCAATCCACTGACAACAGAACTCGCATTGACCAATCAAGAGTGGATACAATGCTGTCACAATAGGGTGACAAATCTATACCAGTCACATCCAAGGAGAACCATGACGCAATAACAAAGCCTCAGGAGAAACATGGAAACCCTGAGAGCATAAGCAATCCTAGCGTTGACCAATCTTGCTCATCTAGGCATGAGCTCCCAACTATGCTAAAGCCTAGGCAAACTCCTAGAACCTTGCATGAGATAGCGACTGAGCAAGCCCTCGTTGAACATAGAAGTGTCGCAAAATGCTTAACCAAGTTGGATGCTAAACTCAGGGTATTTGCAAGTGTCTACATCCTTGTAGACATGGGCGCATTCCCTAGGGAGAAACTTGAAGAATACTTGCCATTTCCCTATCCTAGGAAGTGCAAGAACATCTTGATGAGCACTATGACAGGCTCCTGCATCAACGCATGCGAGTCACCTTTGACGAGGAAGTCGACGAACTATGCTTAACTGTAACATTCAATGATGTGCTCTGCCAGCCAAATCTCTTAGAGATAGAGAAACTAAAGCGACAATTAGAGGGTCGAAGTCCATTTGAAAAATATTGGTTTGAAAATTGTGTTGCAATGGCTGAACTAGGAGCCCAAATTATGAGAGTCTTAGAGGAGCGATTGGCCAAATGGTGATCTCAAAGAGACCCAACCTACGTAGCACCAACTTCCTTTCGAGTGCTGATTGCCATTCGGGGTACGGACTTAGCTGGTACTAGCCAAGAGAACTCTCTGGCTGATAAGGTTCTCACTGAGGAGGAGTTACATGTTGCCAGTAGACTCAGACAAGGCGCCATGCTACTCGATGTTGCAAAATATCTATTGTTATTGAGTAAGCTGCCACGAGTACTGGATGTGTGTGCCACATTCCAGTACAATCCGAAGTTCTACAATTGGTTTTTATCCTCATGAAGTGACATGGATTCACAAACATTTACATAAATACACAATGAATTTTGTGACCCTATACAGATAATATCAACACACACAAGCAATGATAGTCAAGCGTAGGGAGAAGAGTTGGGTTTGATAGGCTGAGCTCCTGAGGTCCTCCTCTCACCACACATTTAGAAGTCATGTGACCATTTCTGCCTCCTGGAGGAGGGCATGCAACCCTCATTACCGCCCTATGAAGCTCTAACCAACATCTATGATGGTGTAGATGGGGCATCGTCCCTTTCTATACACCTTTCCCCTTTTTCGGTCTATCCTTCCAAGGATGAGCCCTGCTCCACTCCATGACAACCACTCCATGCAACTTAGCATAAGCCAAATTTTGCTAATGGTTGGAGGCAAAGCAAACATCAACAGGGGGCTGTCCCTCTACAACAAACGCTACATACCTCACCTCACCCCTCCTCGTCGTATGTGCTAGATAACCCATTGTATAATCCCTTCCATGCGAATAGTTTTATCTTGCATTATGGACTAATCCTTGGTTCACAATTTGCAGGTCCCCCCACAGTAGCCGACATGGAGCACCCAGTGCAGCTGGCTTGCAAGGATGCTATCTGCCATCGGAGGGAGCATGCAGCACAAGCTCCTCCACCGGAACACTATGTATCTACCCTTAAAAGGTATGCGAAGAAACGAGGCCCCAAGCGATACCGCTCCCGACATAGGCCAAAAAATCCCTAGGTCAAGGGAATAGAAGCTCAAGGGAGCACACGAGGCATGGCAACACCGGTCGTGCAGGCCCCCACCAGATACTTAGGCACCAAGTGCTCGAAAGAGGAGAGGGCAGCTCGAGACAAGCAGGAATTTGATGCATTGTTCAAAGGCATTCTGAAAACAGCGGCCGGGGACTATATCATTCAGGTCTCGGCCGACATCTTCCTTGCCCAGCCTCACAGGAGGAGGCCCTCACCAGTAGAGCCTCAGTTGTTCGACCACTCAGACCCGCCCCGCCTCGTAAAAATAGAGTAGCCCCATGTTGTACAAAAGGCTTATCAAATGCTACCTGGCCATGAATTTTTGTCTCTAAATGGTTAAGTGCTGACAGGTTCCCCAATTGTACAAACTTTTCATATCTACGTTTAATATATTTCATAGCTTTACCAAAAGAAAAAGATAATCAAGCACAGGTGATAAGTATCTAAGTGAACACCATGGAATTCAGATAAGTGATGTCTCCTTGCGTTGCACTGGTTTATTATAGTTGTAGCATGTGCGGTGCATGTACTCTCAGGAAGTGACAAGTGGATGCAGGATGACGCAGGTCTTTGTGCAAAAGTGTTCAATACCCAAGACATCGCAAGACCACCAACCCCATGAAGAGCCGCGACAAAGCCATGCTGTCGAAAGCGAAAATCACCCTTGCCAATCACCCACATCGCATGGCCCAAAGCATGATCATAACCACTTTCTCTTTCTGGGTTACACTCTATACCGGGCACTCACGACAGCTCTTACCTCAATTGTACCAACATTGCACGTTCCAAAGAGGGTTGCAAAATCTCAAGTGTATCTCCCCATCTCAACAAATGCTTCTCCAATAATGAGGCTAAGACACACTCATCACTGTAATATCCATTTCCTGAGCCTTCGAAGCTTGACATTTTCCAACCCATTGAAAGGCTGATAGCCTCAACATATTGCAATGGTTGTACTTAGGCAAGTCCGAAAAAAGAAAGAAAGAAAGAAAGAAAAAAGAACAAGAAAAAGAAAAAAGTGAAAAAGAAAAAGGAAAAGAAAAGAACTAAAAGATTATAAGCACCCACGATCACAGCACAGCACCTAGGGGTCCTTAAATTAGGTACGCCTAGTGACCTTGGTCGGCTGGCTCTGTCCCTAGTCCCCTAGCCCTTTAACATCACCCACAATTATTCAGGACACATCAAGGGTAGGACATACCTAGAGAGCTTGTCTCGCCTATGGTTAGACCTGTCACCATGACCCATTCACACGATTCCCTCTTGCACTCTGCCTTAATACCATTGCAATCAATCGTGGTAAGCACCGCATGAAGGGCCATGAAAAGTACACTGTCCTCATCATGCAGGTCCAATAGCTACCAGCTACTACTGAAAGCGCGGTGCCCCTATGTTCAATTATGCGACGTCGTGCAGTCACAACGCAAAGAATGTCTCATGCACCTTCACATGTACTTCTTCTCAACATGCACAACTTTGCTTCACCCACATGTTGTTATGAGAAAGTAGCCCGCGGTCTTCTAACTACGTAATATCTAAGTATGCACGAGTACTCACATAATATTTGCACAGCATATACACAGTTTGGGTTCTCAAGTGCAGGACAATACTCTCAGCTTACTTAGAGTTCGATCTATCTTCCAAACTAATTGAACTATGTCTTGTGCATGATAAAGAAGACTAGCACTACCCCTAGGGAGAGACCACATATGAGAGGTTTTCAATTGCAGGTATTGAAGACTCCAACAAAAGTGTCATGCACTCTTCATCGACACTCACCTCTGAATTCTTATCCTTTATCATTCTGCAAGCTTGCCAAGAATCATCATGTGTAGAATCTGCGACAAACCAACACTTGTGCTGGCCATCAATGAAATCCCCAATAGAGAACAACCCTACCACCAACTTCAACAACCCTACCACTAGCTACCTAGGCCACCAACATGCCCCGAACGACCTTTCTCCATACCACCACCAACACTCCTCCACGGAAACCATCGATGTCCCTTCCACCCACATCTTTAGTGCAGGCCAAAGCCTGCTACCTACGACGGTGAGTGCCATGGGACTGGCACTTGTCTAGGAGGGGGGTAATGTTAACCATCAGATGAAAAAGGTGAAATCATCAGATGAACAAGGTGGAAAATCTGCGAAATCTAAAGCAAAAGACAAAGACCAAGGCAAAAGTAAACAGAAGACGAATGCGCGACATGAAAAATATGGAAACACAAGAAGTGTAGAAAAGTCCTAAATAAAGAAAAAATGTGCACAAGAAAAAGTGCAAGTCAATACTTTTGTAAAAGAGCGCAAGCGCATCATGATTTAATTTAAAGAGCATCGGGCTCTCACCCGTGCAATTTGTAAAGGTAGATGGGTGATAGGAAGGAAGCTAGGAAGATAGGAGGACAATGGGAAAAAGGGCCTAGCGGCCATGTAAAAAAGGGGATAAGGGAATGACCACCCAAAAGAGATTTAGGGTTTTGTATATAAAGTTGAAAAGTGAATGAGAAGCTCATTCTTGTGTAAGGCCAAAAGTGGTTGTCATCATCATCATCATCATCTTCTTGCTTGTATGAGCTTGTGCTTGAGAGAGGGAGGGTGAGAGTGTGAGAGAGTGAGTGTGTGAGGGTGAGGGACCGGGGAGGAGAAGCTCTCCATCTGCCCCTCTCTTCTTCTCTTCTCTTCTCTTCTCTTGTCTTGCTCATGGCTATGGAGCTTGGAGTGTGGAGCTTGAGGATGGAGTTTTCTTGAAGCTTGCACTTGGATCGTGGAGCTATCGGAGTGCATGGGAGAGGAGGTAACTCATTTCCCCATCAAGGTAAGCTCACTACACTTGTAGGATTGACGGTGTGTCGGCTAGGTGAGAGATAACCATTAGAGCTCACTTGAAACGCTTGAAACAATAAGTGGTCCATGGGTCTTGGCGGTTTAGCATGAGCTCCCTCTACACTCAATAAATAGAAGGGTGATTATGAAAGCCACTATTCTTGATCAAGGGACATGGATTGCTGTGATGCTTGGAGAGGGGGTAGCAACTCTTGCAGCTCTATTAACCCTCAAATGAACAAGCTGGAAAATCTGAAAAATCTAAAGCAGAGGACAAGGCCAAGGCAAAAGTGGAACGAAAGATGAAGGCGTACCAATAAAAATATGGAAACACAAGAAATGCAAAAAAGTCCTACATAAAGAAAAAAGGTGCACAAGAAAAAGCACAAGTCAATACTTTTGTAAAAGAGCGCAAGGCGCATTATGATTTATTTTAAGAGCATCGGGCTCTCAATTGTGCAAATTGTAAAGGTAGATGAGCAGTAAGAAGAAAGCTAGGAAGATAGGAGGACAATGGGAAAAACGACCTAGGCCACGATCGGCCATTTAAAAAAGGGGATAAGGGGATGACCGCCCAAAAGGGATTTAGGGCTTTGTATATAAATTTGAAAAGTGAATGAGAAGTTGATTCTTGCGTGTGGCCAAAGGTAGCTCTCTTCTTCTTCTTCTTCTTGCTTGCTTGAGCTTATTCTTGAGAGAGGGAGTGTCAGAGTGTGAGGGAGTGAGTGTGTGACAGTGAGGAACCATGGTGGAGAAGCTCTCCATCTTCTCCTCTCTTCTTCTCTTCTCTTCTCTTCTCTTGTCTTGCTTGCGGCAATGGAGCTTGGAGCATGGAGCTTGAGGATGGAGCTTGCCTAAAGCTTGTACTTGGATCGTGGAGCTACTGGAGTGCTCGGGAGAGGAGGTAACTCTATCGGGCATGGAGGTAAGCTCACTACACCCGTAGAGATAGATAGCGCGTCAGTTATGTGAGAGGTAGCCATTAGTACTCAGCTTGGAACGCTTGAAGCAATAAGTGGTCCATGGGTCTTGGCGATTGATCACCTCTACATTTTGGTTCTGTTGCAGGGACTAACTGATTCAAGCTTTGAGCACTTGTGTGCTTCGAATTGAGCATTGAAGTAGGGTTTCTCCCAAACTAGTGCTTGAGGTAGATAGGTAGGAAGTGAGGAAGTTTGAAGAGGTATTCAATCTTCTTAGCGAGTAAGTTTTTGGTTTTTTGGATTTGGAAAAGTAGGTTGGATTAGTGTAGGTATAGGACCAAAACATTGGAGCATATAGTAGGGTTTTTTCTTGATGTATTAATAGGTTGAAACATGGAAAAGAATGGCAAAAAATAAAATTTTGGGTTAAATATTAGTAAGGGGAGCAAGACTAAGGTGAATGCAGGCCTGGGCAGGGTAATAAGAGGCCAGAAGTGGTAGCAGAGACCTCAGTTTGCATTTCAGGGATTCAGAGAGTTGGAGAGCTTCATTACGTTAACTTGCTTTGATCTTGCCATCGAGGAGTTTTTTAACTAGAGGTACTCCAACACATTTTCCTGCATGAGTAGCTAGGATATGGAGGTGCTCGACCAGTAGGAATGCCTTGATCGTCCGACGTGATGAATTCTGTGAAAGACTCGGACTACTTGACCACTTAGCCCACTTGACTCCGACACTCATCACTCGGCCCCCTTCTGAGTCAACCATTCGAACCAACTTTGTACTTAGACCACCTGACTCGGCCATTCGGCCCAGACCCATTCGAATGAACCACTCGGCCGTTGGCTCTAATGACTCAACCCACCTAATTCGGCCCTGACATAGTTGCACTCGTACTGTCCGAGTTCGACACTCGGATCAATTACATTCGGCCCTCAACCATCTGGATGGGCCGAATCGGACATTCGGCCCTGCAATTAGGACCTATTGGGCCGAATTTGGATTTTGTCAAATTTGAACTTGTGGACCCTGAAACTGACCCAAAGACCATACAGAGCCAAAAGGAATATCATAGATCTATCACTAGATTGAAATGTAGAGCAAGTAGTTCAAAACTTGGCTATGAATGGTCCTTCAAATCCCCCTCTGCACCTCCCCCAAGTAGGTTGGAGAGAAAATGTGCGTCGTGACAGGTCCTCCAAATTAGATCATAGTGTATTAAGGGCTTTGCACAAGCATAGATTCTCACTTTGCAAAACAACAACCCGAACAAAGACGAATAGAAACCCTAGAACCTCAATGGGGCAATCTAGCCAACAAGGGCAACCTGACATTATGCCTTCTAGACCCTACCGGACTATTTATGCGAAAGCAAGCACTTGAAAATTTTGAGGTTATATGCTTGTTTGGAAAGAATACTCAATAAACATGCACCAAATTAATCTCTCTCTCTCCAGCTTTTGTAACTAAATAGGTTCTCTCCTCCCGCTCTCCCTGGCCCCCACAAGAGACTATCCTAACCACAATTACAATAGTTTGACCAACTCAAAATTACAGCGATGGAATACAAACTATTAATGAGATGATTTGCATAAAACCATGAATCATTAATAACATGTTGCATATAGGTTCTGATCACCAAACTCAGAAGAAATTGCCTAGACAGCATGAACAATAATAGATTAAGCACATCAAATCGATATAAATTTTTTCTTTTTGGTAAGATAATAGTCATGGCTATACATTAGCTATCAATAGCAATCGGTATTTGGATGCAGTAATATTTTCCAACACATGGCCATTTGGAAAAGACAAAGTAAGGTGCTGCTCATCATCTAGACCTGGTCCCATGGGAAAAGAGGTGACTGTGCATGGGAAGGTGTGGTCAGCATCGACTATCTGCACGACCCTCCCAATGAGTTGGGCATGCAAACAATCAAGGGTGTGCCTTTGGGATAGTGGAAGTAAGGCATGTGTGGCAAGACAACGTAACTGAAGGGTCCAACAACAATGTCTTGCTGCAACATTGAGGGCAATAAATACGATGCCTATTTGGAAACCGCACACGACTTCTCCCTCTTTGGTGCTTGCATCTCAAAACACTAGTCACATGTGTATGCTTGCTAGGTTGGCATAATGTGTCATTGATATCTTGTGCACTTGTATCTGTTGCTTTCTTTCCATGCCCTAGTCTTGTTTGTGTGACATTTTCATGTACTTGCCCTATGCCCCCTCTAATGGGCGTGTCAATTTCTTTTGGAGCCATTTGATTCAAAAGATTATCTCTTGATACTTGCAGTTCTCGAAGGGTTGACTCCTTCACTTCCCTTGTACATATTCTTGTACATGTTGGAAGTCCATCTTCAATCTTTCTAAGTATCCTATTCAATTTGGCAATGCAAGTACTTATGTCCCCATCAATACAGTCCTCTTGACATGGATCAATTGGATCATCACACTCCAACATAACATTGTCCTTTTGCATTATAGGTGCACCTTCCAAGGCATGTGCATTTTCTATGATGGGTAAAATGGAGTGAAGCTATGGAAAGTACTCTTTCAGTATAAGGTGAATGCCATATAAATGCTTGCATTTTGAAGACCAATCTGGGCATTCACAGTAGTTGGATTGCAAACTCATATTGTACCATTGAGAGGGAGTAGAAGTGCTTTGTATTTTGAATAACATTGAAAGCTTTTTCATGACTTGAAGAGTTGATTGGTCTTTCTTATATCTTTGTAATATCATCTCCCCTACAGCCAATCTAGATGTGTGGCTCTTGCTTGTACTGTACATACTAAAACGGGCCAAGTCTACTACAAAAGGAAAACTTGGAAAAATTAATTGCATAGTCATTGAGCAATAAAAAACAGGAATAAGTGGGAATCAACATTTACCTATTTCTTGCTTCTATTTGAAAAATTCAAGTAATGTTCCTCCCATACGAGTACCTGTATGTGAGAGTCCCCCCCACAAGGGCACGAAGCAAGTCTAAAATGGACCTATTTATTCTTGCATCCAGGAGAGTATATTTCACACATAGCCATAGCCTCTCAACCAAATTTGTTGTATCCACCTTTCCATGTTGAAAGAGATGACCAAACCAAGTCCATCTTCTTTGCCATATGCAAGTCTTTACACACCATCCATTGGACACGTAGCATTCCACATTCAAATGAGAGGAGAATTGTTGCAATAACCCTTGATATTTTACATCAAATTCCACTCCTGTAGAAGCATGCATCAAACTCGTCATTGAGCTATATATAATATCTCTCATGCCTTCTGGAACCTATACAAACATGCCATAACAAAGATATCATTGCTTCATTATGAGGGAGATCAATTACATACCAAAAACAAAACTTGCATGATATTAAAATCACAAAGTCATACATGTGGAAGTAAGTTCTCCACCCATGCTTTTTTGACATGAAACCAACATAAGAGAACATGGCAAGAAGTTTGCACTTGGCATCCTTGTTGATCTTTCTCAAAGCAATGTGGATCTTCACTAATGACCTTTGAGATTGCTTCAAGCTCTTGTGAACATTTGTCAATAACAATGGCTTTAGGATGAACACCATTCATTTTAGAGAATACAATCTTTATTGTTAGTTCCAAAGCCAATCTCTCTTGACTTGTGCCAAGGTCATTTGCACATAACATAAGCCAAATAGGAATCCCATTACCATGTTGGTTTGGTAAAATGGTGGCATACAATGGAAGACCAAATACATTAGTTTTGAAAGTGCTATCAAGTGGCCATGCATGATGTGGGGACAAGCGAACTGCCATTTCTAACATCCATTTATCTTGAAGATGAGAATGATTGGCCTATCCTTTTCATCTGATGCATTTGGAGTATAAGGTTGTACATACAACACCTGCACAAATGCATATGCAAGTATCTTATAGTGAGCACATTGGATATTTGTGATAACAATATTTCCTACATACAAAGTGTTTATGATAGCCCTAAATTGTATACATAAACCTTGTCTTGTGCCCTCACTTTTAGAGCCTTTGTGAAGGGAGCTCACGCTCTACTGCCAAGACCCATGGACTGCTTATTATTCAAGCGTTTCAAGCCGAGCACTAATGGCTATCTCTCACATAGTGGGTGCACTATCTCTCTCTATGAGTATAGTGAGCTTACCTCCATGATTGATCGAGTTGCATCCTCTCCCGAGCACTCCGGTAGCTCTACGATCCAAGTGCAAGCTTCAAGCAAGCTCGATCCTCAAGCTCCACGTTACAAGCTCCATTTCTGTGAGCAAGACACGAGAAGAGAAATTAGGAGAAGAAGAGAGGAGAAGATGGAGAGCTTCTCCACCACGGTCCCTCACCCTCACTCACTCACACTCTCACACTCCCTCTCTCAAGCACAAGCTCAAGCAAGCAAGCAAGAAGAAGAAGAAGAAGAAGAAGAAGAAGAAGAAGAAGAAGAAGAAGAAGAAGAGGAGAGCTACTTTTGGCCACACATAAGAATGAGCTTCTCATTCACTTTTCAACTCTATATACAAAACCCTAAATCCCTTTTGGGCGATCAACCCCTATCCCCTTTTTTACATGGGTGGTCGTGGCCTAGGCCCTTTTTCCCATTGTCCTCCTATCTTCCTAGCTTCCTTCCTACCGCCCATCTACCTTTACAATTTGCACCGGCACTCTTTAAATAAATCATGATGCGCCTTGTGCTCTTTTACATAAGTATTGACTTGCACTTTTTCTTCTGCACATTTCCCTTGATTTAGGACTTTTTTGCATTTCTTGCATTTTCATATTTTTCTTGGCATGCCTTCATCTTCCGTTTCACTTTTGCCTTGGCCTTGTCTTCTGCTTTAGATTTTTCAAAATTTTCACCTTGTTCACCTGAGGGTTAACACTCCACATACATTGTCGTCCAATCATCACTCGAGAGCTTTTTTATTCACAAAAAAAGGTTGTGACCATTAATGTATGATTCACATACATAGAAACATTTGTAGACAAATATGCTATTTGCAATTCACCTTGTTTGTGCATTTGATGTGACAACATTTGAACTTCCTTCGGGATCATGAAAAATCGAAAGGTTACCCGATCCAGCAGTGTAGAGTTTTGTATATGAAAATTTTCCTTGGGAATCGACATCTTTGCAACATGATGACATATGCCCAGATCAAAGAAGTGTACCCGATCCAGCAGTGTAGAGTTTTGTATATGAAAATTTTCCTTGGGAATCGACATCTTTGCAACATGATGACATATGCCCAGATCAAAGAAGTGTACCCGATCCAGCAGTGTAGAGTTTTGTATATGAAAATTTTCCTTGGGAATCGACATCTTTGCAACATGATGACATATGCCCAGATCAAAGAAGTCGTTTGTGCAACATTGAATGACTCTCGGATGCATATAGGTCCGCACTTGTACCGGGAATATACCCATCATGAGTTGTCCATAATAAAATGGTCACTTCATCCACACCATCAAGGTACTCTAAATATACCTTGAATGGATAGCCACACTTTTTTGATTTCCTCAATCTTTGGATATTATCTCCGTTTTGTTTAGTCCTTCCACCTCGATGGCATACATACTCAACAACTGTCTTGAGCATGGCATTGTTCTTTGAGGTGCGGAGTAAAACCAATCTAAATTTGTGCTTGATGATTATATCAATCAACTCTTCTCCACACGGGTCCTATTTGTCAAAGTTGTTTTGCATGGTTGTATTTTGTTATCCTTCTTAACACGAGGCAAAAGATGAGAGGTACTATAGGTGATTTTCTTGTTGTCATTTTTACAATCACATGCATTCACTATCTCGCAGACATAAAGAATAGGAATACCATGCTTTCTCATGTCAGTGCACCGTTCTAGCTTGATTGCATCGATTGTGATAGCAACACCTTGATGATGTCCATTTGGACCATTGTGATGAATCATTTGAATAACATCTTCCCAACCTTTGATGTAAGCAATCTTTGTAAAAGGTGACGTCAATCAAGCCTCTTGTACATGTGCTTTCAAGGTCTTTAGCATTATTGGCATGATTCCTTGAATATCAAGCTCCATGAGCTTGTAGATTTCCCTGTCAAATGTGAAATATTTAGGTGACACATAGATAAATGGGCTCAATGAACCATGGGTTGCTATATTATGCCTTTGACCACTATACTATTAAATCTCTGTAGCATCCTGATCATCACTTGATGGATTGATATTATCATGTTCAGAGTATTCTTCTCGAATTCAAAGTTACTAGCAATTCCTCCATTATGGTCCATCATCTAGCAAAGTAGATATGAAACAAGTACATTGCAATGAGCAAGCATCTCCCATCAATCTAAACCAGTAGCAAAATCAAAAAATATCATGACGTAAGAATTATAGCATCTCAATCTTTCTTCAATAAGCACATAAATTATAAATCGTTTAGGCTCATCTTATTGCTTTGCATATTCAAGCTCCCAACCCATCCAGATTTGCAAAAACTCGAATGAAACCGTTTTGTGAGCCCTTTTGCCCGAAACTATCCCACATACATCCCTCCTAGTTTACCATTTTGTCCCAGACTAGGACCCCAATTTTTTAAAGGACTAAAAGTGTAGCACCTATAAAACCAATGGAATTAATTACACCACATGTTCCCTCTTCAAAATCTAACTAGTAGGCTAAATAAAGCCAAATCGCATCAATAGCCCTTAGTATAACCATTTCATGATCCATCTTGAAAAATGGAAAGGAATGCCTAATTTTTTGGCCTAGTTTACTTTGGCCGCGTCAATTTCAATGTCCTAGATCTCTTCGAGATGCGTGGTGCCTTTTCAACCGTCGATCCCAACTCTCCCCTTCATTGAATACCCATGTGATATAGTCTTTCCAACAAATTGTTCAACCAACCCGCATTTGCCAACAAACTGTTCTTTTTCCAGTCCTCTCTTGGTTAATTCTGCATGTATTACTTGGCCAGTTTCTAAGGCTTCTATAATACCACGGGATTTCAAGCAGAGAACAAATGTAACTGCATCAACTAAGATTCCTTCCAACTACATCTGTTTGAAACAACTTTTGACCTCCAAATCAAAGCCATGGCTAGCATATCCTGAAATCAAAGCCATATTTAGTAAAGCCTAAAACACTATCTGCAGACACACCTTCAAGTTGCATTTTCTAGTGAGCACATTTTAGATAGACATCCATTCTCCAACCAACCCACATCTACCAACAAACTATTCTTTTTCGAGTCCTCTCTTGGTTAGTTCCACATGTATTACTTGGCTAGTTTCTAAGGCTTCTATAATACCATGGGATTTTAAGCAGATAACAAATGTAACTGCATCAAATGAGAATCCTTCCAACTGCATTTGTTTAAAATAACTTTCAACCTCCAAATCAAAGCTATGGTCAGCATATCTTGAAATCAAAGCCATGTTCAGTAAAGCCTAAAACACCATTTGCAAGACACACCTTCAAGTTGCATTTGCTAGTGAGCCACATTTTAGATAGATATCCATTCCTAGCCCACATTTGCCAACAAAATGTTCTTTTTCCAGTCCTCTCTTGGTTAGTTCCACATGTATTACTTGGCCACTTTCTAAAGCTTCTATAATACCACATGATTTCAAGTAGAGAACAAATGTAACTGCATCAACTAAGTTTCCTTCCAACTGCATCTGTTTGAAGCAACTTTCGACCTCCAAATAAAAGCCATGGTTAGCATATCTTGAAATCAAAGCCATGTTCATCAATAAAGCCTGAAACACCATCTACAGACACACCTTCAAGTTGCATTTACTAGTGAGCCTCATTTTAGATAGACATCCATTCTCCAACCAGCTTGCATTTGCCAAGAAAATGTTCTTTTTCCAATCCTCTCTTGGGTAGCTCCACATGTATTACTTGGCAAGTTTCTAAGGCTTCTATAATACCACTAGATTTCAAGCAGAGAAAAAATGTAACTGCATCAATTGAGATTCCTTCCATCTGCATTTGTTTGAAACAACTTTCAACCTCCAAGTCAAAGCCATGGTCAGTGTCATGAGACATGTATTTTTGAAACCTCACTTAACATGTGGATTAATTTTTAATCACATGGTTAAGTAAATATTGCACATGTGAGGTGCAACTGGGGTTATGCTCGAGACTCGAAGAAATCATGGGATGTCAAAGGCAAAAGTTGCTATAAGTTATGCCACATAGGTACTTGGTGGTATCTGCCTCCAATTGTTGGCCTAGGTCATTCATTTGGCCATAAGTGTCAATTTGGTGACACTAGAGAAGTGGCGTTTAATGGTACCTAACGCCAATTTGATGGTCAAAGATGGCGCAAAGACACTCAAGAATGGAAGTTGCCAAGCCAATTCAATTATTGGCCAGTCATATTATTTTTCAGGGCATTGAAATAATTATTAGATTAATTTTCAGTATATAACGATTGAAAATTAATATTTAATAATGACTAATGCTAGAAAAACCATTTGGGAAGGCTGCCACTTGTCAAAAATTCCCATGCAAGTTTGAAAAACGTCTTTAGAGACTAGAGAGAGGCATTTTTAGTGTATTCATCTTGCAAGAGAGAGGAAGGAGACGTTGTTGGTCTAATTTGCAGACATTGAAGGACATTCTCAAGCAGCCAAGGGCAGGAGAAGACCAATCAATAGCAGGAGACATCATCTACAGGCTGTTGAGACAGGGCAGCAGTAGTAAATGACTGATTTTCTTCAATTCTTTACATTACAAGTTGTTATGGCAGGGCAACAGCTCTCAGCCTTGCTCTGAAGATCTCAACATTTCGACTCCCGGAGGCTACGAAAAATTCAGATTTCTCTGATGTTAACCCTAATCTGCAACAAAAATTAGGGTTTAGCAGCAATTTCAAGAAGTGTGCCAGAAATTGGAAGCTCCAAGACTTGGATTCAACAAGGCCGAATCTATTTTTAGCCTATTCAAGTGGAGGGACCAGCAAATAATTGAATTTGGGGCATTTTCCATCTCCATCAAAGTAGGTGAAGGCCAATTGATTGCCTGAATCAAGGGGCAAATTAGATTGAAGACTTGCTACTCACTTTGGATAGCAAGGGGATTTTGGATTGCGAAGGGGATCAGGAGAATCCCATTGTAAATCAACTCTTTCTTCAATAAAGCTACAGAAATACTGAAAGGGGCACCAATTTTTTGGTGTGCATTGTCCAAGATCAGTAGGTAAATTTGTATTTTCAAATTTACATTTATTGTTTGTTGCTGTAATTAGGTTGTAATCAAGGATTTACCACCCATCCACAGAAGGAAGGCTAGTTTTATGGTTTCGTTTGCTGCCAGGACACCATCAAATCCTTTGAATTGGTGGGTCTGTGGTACTTGATTGCAACTTGGGACTATTGCATTATTGCTGAAATTGTTCTTAGTAGTGAATTACAACAAGCATGTCTTCACATGATGATATGGGATCAAGTGGAGAGGATGCATCACTCGATCAATCACATGATGAAGGGGGAAATGCAATGATTGATGTTGAACATGGTTCCTGGCAGGGACAACATGTTGAAAATTGGGAAATGACCCCAATGTTGGCACTTCAACGCATAAAGAGGATGATGACCAGTAAGGGACTGAAAATTTTGATGATAGCTTCAAGGATCGAATGCGTATAGCAGCAAATCTTTTTGTTGAATTGGCAAAGGCTCCCTAGTTTACTCGATTCTTGAATGCCCCAAAGAAGGACATCAAAGGCAAATGGAAGAAGACACCTTCTATAGCTTTGTGACAACCACAAGAATCGAAGTAAATGCCTAAGCCTTCATTAGAAGAGCCCAAAATGCCTGATGAGCACAAACAATTGGTAACCATGGGGCAGCAAGTGCAAATGCATGGCCAACTTGGTAGTGCCAATCCATGGGAACATGGGCAGCAAGGCAATTATGCACATGCAAGCATGGGACATCAAGGATACTTTGGTGGTGGTACCGTTTTTCATGCTATGATTGGATAGGCACCACATATACGGGAATGTATGGCACAAATCCCTATGGTATGTAGCAGTCAATGCATGGCTCACAACACCCAATGTATTCAGGTAATGCAAATGGAATGCCTAATCCCATGTATGTAAGCATAAGCATGATGCTTGGAGCACAAAGCAGGCCATATGGATATGTATTGGCACCCCCAGGGACTGTCGGAGCACAAGGATTTGGTGCTGGTCATGTAGGTGCTTCAGATAGTGCTAGTTTTTATGCAAATACAGCCAATGCACCCTTTTTGCCGTAGCCCATTTATGATAACTTGACTCCCATGGGTCTGTCGAGGACTATGATGAAGGTGGCAAAAGCATGAAGCTTGAGCCTTTCAGTGGTGCATAAGATAAGCTAAAAGCACTTGTTTTTATTCAACAGTTTGATGCAACCTATTTTGGAGGCAACTTCATAGAGGCATCTAAGATACGCAAGGCAACCACATTTTTGAAGGAAGATGCACTGCATTGGTGGTCTACACTTCTTATTCAAGGGAAGTCACCTACCACTTGGGTCCAATTCAAGCAAATATTTGCTTCAAATTGGTTGACAAGTACCTTTGAAGTAGACATTATGACAACTTGGAATCAGTTGAATTCCAAAGATTACAAGAACTTGGATCAGTACAATAAGAAGTTTTGGGATGCATTGTTGCCAGTTACTTCTTATCGCATAGTACCCCTCCATGAGTAGGTGGAGAAGTATATTTGTGGTTTGCCAAAGGGTAGTCGAGATTTTTGCATTAAGTCCACTATTTCCAACATGTCTTAGCTTATAGAAACTGCTACTACAATCGACACATTGCTGAGTGAAAAGGATGCAGGATTCCACGATGATGATGCCAAGTCACATGTCAAAGAGTCAAAGGCTGAGAAAAAGGATAAATGTGAAAATAAAGTTGAAAATCAGGGCATATCTCAAAAATAGGGCTAGAAAGAGGAATCGATCGCAAAGGAAGAGTGGGAAAAGTGATGCATTGTCACATAAACCTTAGTTGTCGGCTGTCAATATGGTTTATCACACTGAGTTGGATGCTACGAAAGAGCAATATGTTGCTAATTCAAAATTTGCTAATGTTTATGATCAGCTTTGCAATGTCCAAAGGCATGGACACTTTGTGTAAGAGATGGATTTCTGATGATGCATGGATGACTGTTTGTCGCAAAGCAGTTAAGGCCTAGAGTTATCACTGAAAGTCATGTTCCTCCATATGCAGGACACAGAGGTATTGATGTAATGATCAAGGCAGTGGAGCATTTCTTTTATTGGCCAGCTTTGAGGCATGATGTAGAATAGTTTGTTAAGACATTCATTGTATGCTAGAAGGTAAAGCATGATAGGCAAAAGATGTTGTGTTTATTGCAGCCCTTGCCTATTCTAGATAGGCCTTGGCAGAGCATTGCAATGGACTTTATTTTTGAGCTTCCTATGACACCTCCAGGGAATGATGGGATGTGGACTATCATTTGCAGGTTTAACAAACAAGCCCATTTCATTCTAGTGAGGAAGAAAATAAAGGCTGATCATATGGCACGATTGTTTTTGCAGCGCATCTTTAAGTATCATGGTATGCCAGAGTCGATCATTAGTGATTAAGACCCCCGGATGACCAGTTTATTTTAGAAGGGCTTGTTTAAGAATATGGGTACCATGTTGAAATTCTCATCCTCCTTCCATCCACAGATACATGGTCAATTTGAGGAAGCAAATTCCACAGTGTTAGATCTTTTGAGGTGCTATATTTCAGACCACAAGACATAGTGGGAGTAGTATTTGCCCTTGGTTGAGTTTGCTTACAACAACACAATGCATAGTTCTACGAGCAAAGCTCCATTTGAGGTGGTAGAGGGTGGTAAGAAAGTACCCCCTATTTTGCACACAAAAGATAAGATCTTTGAGTTTGATCACTATGTGGAAAGCATGGATGCAGCTTATTAAAAGGTTAAATATGCGCTCAAAGATCACATGATAAGCAAAAGAGAGCAACTAATCATCATAGGCATGCTTTGCACTTTGCAGATGGCGATATGTATTGTTGCGATTTGAAAAGGCACGGTTGAAAAAGATGAAGGGCAAAGAGCACTTGTATCCAAAGCTATCTATGAGATACTATGGGCCATTTCAAGTGTTGGAGAGGATCGATGATGCATACTATAGGCTGAAATTGCCTCCACATTGACAAATACACAATGCCTTTCATGTGAGCTTGCTTAGATCTTTTCATGGTGATGTGCCAGAGGATATGTCTACTAAAATTCAGCCTGAGGTTGAGGAGCTAGATGAGATTTTGGTACCTGAGCAGATTTTGGCACATAAGGAAAGAAAGGTCAAAGGTAAAGTTTCCAGAAGATACTTGGTGAAATTTCAGAATTATTCACAAATGGATGTCAAATGGATAGAAGAGGATGACTTGGCAGACCATCCTCAGTTGTTGTAGCTTTACCTAGATGCCTTTCAGTTAGGCACGGGCTCCGTCAAGTTCCAACAAAAGTTCAACAAAGCAAGGGTACAGAGTATTACCTGATGCGGTAGCACTTCCACTTCTCCAGTTATGGACAGCTCTCATATGTAGTGGATCTCTGATGTATTAAGTATGCATCCAAGGTATTGCGCTAACAGTATGTTTGCAATGAGGTCACTACTTAGTGTACTAGCCATTGTGAGATGTATGCAGATGAGTATGAGTTTCACCTGGCCACTAGAACTATACTTTTGCATTGGGTTATGATCAATTTGGCATGAATTTTGCCTCAATTTTGAGGAAAAAATATTGATAATTTTCAGTTCAATTTTTTATCAGCTTGAGAACTGTTTATGGTCACTTTTTGGATTAGTTTTGCATCAGTTTTTGCATTGATTGCTAATTAGTTTTTGCAATGAGTTTGTGATCAATTTGGGGTCACATTTTATAGCAGCTTGTGATCAATTCTCAAATTAGCAAGTGATTAGTTTATGATCAAATTATGCTCAATTTTCAATGGTTTACATCTAATGTGTTGGCCATGGTTTATGCTTGGTTTTCGCTATACTACGGTTTGGTTTTGCCAGATGAGTTGAGCTCATGAGAAATAGACATGTCACATGATAATCTGGACATGTCACATGAGAAATGGACATGTCAAATGAGAAATGGACATGCTTGGTTTTCGCTATACTATGGTTTGGTTTTGCCAGATGAGTTGAGCTCATGAGAAATGGACATGTCACATGATAATTTGGCAATGTTTTTGAGATTCTTTGTGAGTCTTCTATTATGTTGGCTAGAAATTTTTAGCATATGTTGGGCATATGGAATGATTGAATAGCAGTGTGTAGTGTTGTGTTGACTATGATGCCGTATGGAAAATTCCAGTGTAGTACTTTGCTTGTGATGCATTTGGCAGTGCAATCAAGGACGATTGCAAGGATTTCAAGGGAAAGCGTTATCATGATGACATGTATTTTTGAAACCTCACTTAGCATGTGGATTAATTTTTAATCACATGCTTAAGTAAATGTTACACATGTGAGGTGTAATTGGGGTTAAAGTGAATTTACTAGCTCGGCACCTGAAGAAATCACGGGATGTCAAAGGAAAAAGCTGCTATAAGTTATGCCGCATAGGCACTTGGTGATATCTGGTGCCAATTGTTAGACTAGGTCATTCATTTGGCCATAAGTGTTGATTGGTGATACTAGAGAAGTGGCATTTAATGGTACCTAATGCCAATTTGATGGTTAAAGATGGCGCAGAGACACTCGGGAATGGAAGGTGCCTAGCCAACTTAATTATTGGCCAGTCAAATTATTTTTCAGGGCATCAAAATAACTAGTAGATTAATTTTCAGTATTTAAAGATTAAAATTTAATATTTAATTATGGCTAATGCTAGAAAAACCATTTGGGAAGGTTGCCACTTGTCAAAAATGCCCATGCAAGACTGAAAAACGTCTTTAGAGGCTAGAGAGAGGCATTTTTAGTGTATTCAGCTTGCAAGAGAGAGGGTGGAGACGCTATTGGTCTGATTTGCAGCCATTGAAGGACCTTCTGAGGTAGCCAAGGGCAGGAGAAGACCAGTCAATAGGAGGAGATAGCATCTACAAGCTATTGAGACAGGGCAGCAGTAGTAAATGATCGATTTTCTTCAGTTCTTTGCATCTACAAGTTGTTGTGGCAGGGCATCAACTACATTTGACTGATTTTCAATCATTCTTCACAACAAAACTCTAAATTTTCTCTCTCTATAGTTTTCCCTCTCATCTCCCAACCATTTCTCAGCCTTGCTTCAAAGATCTCAACATTTGGACCTTTGGAGGCTGAGAAATTTCAGATTTCTCTGTTGTAAACCCTAATCTGCAACAGCAGAAAGTAGGGTTTAGCAGCAGCCTCAGGAAGCTTCAAGAAATTGGAAGCTCCAAGACTTGGATTCAACATGGCTGAAGCTGTTTTTAGCCTATTCAAGTGGAGGGACTAGGAAATAATTGAGTTTGGGGCATTTTCCATCTCCATCAAAGCGTGTGAAGGTCAATTGATTGCCCAAATCAAGGGTCAAATTAGATTGAAGACTTGCTGGTCACTTTGGATAGCAAGAGGAGTTTGGATTGCGAAGGGAGTCCGGAGAATCCCATTGTAAACCAACTCTTTCTTCAATAAAGCTAAAGAAATACTGAAATGGGTGCCAATTTTGGGGCCAATTGGGTGTGCATTATCCAAGATTAGTAGGTAAATTTGTATTTATTATTTATTGTTATAATTAGGTTCCAATAAGGGATTTACCACCCATCCACGGAAGGAAGGCTGGTTTCAGTCAACATATCCTGAAATCAAAGCCATGTTTTGAAACACCATCTACAAACACACCTTCAAGTTACATTTTTCAAAAGGAGTTCCATGCTTCTGTATCATTCCCTTGTTCAGTCATATCTTGCAATGAGTGCATTCCACAAGACCACATCTCGAGCTTGCAATCTGTCAAAAGCCTGCCATGCATCTACTAGTGAGCCACATTTCAGATAGACATCTACTAAAGTGTTGTTGACATAAACTTTTATTTCCAACCCTCTTTTCAAAATTTTAGAGTGTACATTGTGGCTTTTTTCTAGGGATCCTATGGTGCCACAAGTCTTCAAAGTGCAGACAACTATAACAGAATCATGAGATATGCCTTCGAGCTACATACATATCCTACAATCAATGCATTCCATGAGCATACATATCCAATGGATGGTTTATTAAACACTTGGCATGCTTCTGCAATGTCAACCGTTCCAATCGTCGATCCCATCTTTAGATTCAGAAGCCTCTTCCACATCAAAGGGATGATATCCTTTGTCTGATTCCTCAGAATTTTCAGAATTTCCAACCACCATCCTCAATGAATTTCTCTGCATTGTTGACATACCCCTATGAGAGCATTCCTGCCCCCTAGCATTGTTGACATACCTTGCCCCTATTCAAGCAGCACAATCACCTACAAAATAGTAGTATCCACAACTGGAATTCAGCCTACATAAACAATACGAATGCTAGTCAAGCTTCAATATGAGCACAACCATAATTAGCAAATATAACAACAAGAATGTGCAAACACTGTCACCTCTCTAATATGTTGCAGCCCTCAATCTAGATTGACCGAATGCCATGGAACAAAATGTACCTACAAGACCTATACAAACCCTACACACAACAAAAAGTGTTTTGAAGTAAAAATTAATTAAATATTGAATATCATATATGCTAAAACCAGATTAAAAAACCAAATGCAATTGCAAAAAAAATATTGTCATTTTAATACTAGCCAAAACAACTTGTATGCTAACACTAGATCAAAACAGCCCATGCAAAGGCAAAAGAGATCTTGTCATTTTAATACTAGCCAAAACAACCCATATGTATAAGGTATGTGACATAAACATGAGAAAATAGGAAGGGGTCCTTGAAGGCACATGAGCATTAGCACGATCATACAAAATGGTATGAAAATCCACTACAGAAGATGGACTCTTGTAGCAACCATAACTAGTATTTGCTACACTACTCCATTTGCAGCACATTGGTGTACCAATCTTGTAATCCTCTCTTTAAATCTTCTATGGCTGAATGAGTGAAACAAGATTTTGAAAATTGCATGATTAAAAGACCACCAATCAAATTAACACATCAACAAATGTGCTATAATTACATAATGTGCTATAAAAAGACCACTTACCCAACACCTTGATACATTGTCTTGCAGTGCCCCCTCAATCAAAAACTTCATGTAGGGCATAACATAGAACTCACAATCAATGCTATTGGGCTATTGAAGGAAAGTAGGTACAAATAGATCTAACTCATCCGCCCTCTTCAAGACATCACTGAGCTCTATATCTCTTGCAAAGCGTACAAGACTCTTTAGCGCAAGCGGTGCATAGTCGGTAAACACTCGCGAGCTGCCATCAACCCAAGGGAGTCAAGATACAAAAGGCTTATGCCTTTGTCTTCTAAATGTGAAACCCTCTTAAATTTAGGGTTGTAAAGGGCATACAAAACCCAATGATTTGTGCATTAACAAAAAAATTATATTTAAATGTCCAAGTCAGAGAGTTTATTCAATAACAATGGTATTGATAAAACCCTAATTTAACCATGCAAATGTTTACCTCAAGATAATTGGCAAAAAAAAAACATCAATCTTGATGCATCCGCATTAAAAAAGAAATTTAGCAACACTCATGATTTTGGACATGCCCCACTTACAACAAAGTACCATAAGCTATCAATGAAGCACACCCTCTCAAGAATTTCGAATGATAAGGTGTGCTCCATCCACCTGGAAAAGAAGCTTTGATTACCAAACCAACAAACCCAAATGCATACATAACAATGTACTATGATATGCAGAAAAATTACTTACAAACCAAATAGATTGAGAGTCCAAGTGGACACCTCTGAGCCAACAATGGACTTTATCAGTGTAGTATCAACCTTGGCCACTAGGGATGATCTCGAGGATTTGAATTCAATATGTACACGTATCTCTAGCCTATACACAAATGGCACTAAGGACACTATGAATCACACAATATTACATAAAAGATAAAAAAATAGATACCATCAACCCTAAACCTGCAATGAGCCATCTAGCCCCTCGTTCGCAAGGGACTCCCTCCTATGCATTGTGGCTCAATAGTGCCACTGGAGATCACAAATGTATATGCACATACAGCCTCCTCAAATGATGATAGTGAAGAGATGCCAATAGTAGTCATATCATCCCCAGCACATGGATCTCTGGATCTCAATCCCCTCTGTTGAGAGGCACACTGTCTTTGCTACACATAAATCAATACACAGCTTTCAATATTAAAACCATCTCAAGACTCACCAGTGGGGGAGATGGGGAATGTGACTCAAGATTCAAACCTTTGAATGTTGACAGGAAGGCCGTCGAAGCACTTCAAAACTATGGAATAATGCACTCCTCAATTGATGCAAGACCAAGTTCTTGAGGAGCCCATTTTGGGTCATAGTCTCCATCATGTGCATTTCCATCACTAGTAACATCTCTAACATGAGGTCTAGTTATATCATCATCATCGACTACACCATCATCACCGTCTTCATAATTGTCAACACCCTCAGCAACACCCCCAGTTGCAAGTTTTGGGTCTCCATGAGGTACCTTTTTCCGTGCCTATATTGAGAAGCATTGAATAAAACAAACTCATTGTGTGTGTGTGTGTGTGTGTGTGTGTGTGTGTGTGTGTGTGTGTGTGTGTGTACCCAAGATGAAGGAAACAATTAAAATGAGAAATATGGCTTACATGCTTCTCGTATCCCTCATTTATTATGTTTTCAATTCTTTTCAACTTGATGGACTTTTCAGCCATGTACTTGCTCATGGCTTTCTTTAGAAATTGTGAAACATAGCTAGCCATATCCATAGAAGTTTTCTTATCTTCAAGGATTAAGTCCCATGCAAATTCAGCCCTTTGAAGGGTAGTAGACTCAAACTTCTTCCTTGCCATTTCAAACGTTCTCTCCTTTTGGAAAAAGGGCTTCTGACTCTGCCACATAGAGGTATCAATAGTGTACTCTGCGACATTGGCATGGACAATGTCATCTGTACTAGGATGACCAACCTTATGTAGAGGAATGTCTACGTCCAAGCCATGCTCTTTCTTCAAGTGTTGTATCATCCTTAATCTTTTGAACTCATTCACATGTCTCCTCTCGGACAGACAGGACAAGCACGACATTGCCGTACCACTCTACCATTTGGGCACACAATCTCCTCGTGTAGAGGCTCCTAAAATGGAAAGAACACAAAGGCAAGCATAGTGTTAAGCATAATAACTATTTCATGTCTACAATGAAAAAATGCAATTCAATGTCAATCGAAAAACTTACGATGCATGTATTTGTAGCAACCCCATCGTAACCCCCACATCAACATCATCGGATGCTCCGATATCGACATGGTTTGTTTTCAATGCTCCTAAGTCTTTGTATTTAACCTTGAAGGCAACCTCATTTGATCTCTTTTGGGAGAGCGTACGTGTCATCACTGCTTGCGAGATATTCGCTTGACATAACCAAGTCTTATTACAAATAAATAATTGCAAAAAAAAAATCATTTACAAATCCAGACATTTAATACATGAAGATTTGGTAGCAATTAGAAAAAACAAACACAGTCCCTCATAGCTATAAAGGTTACTCTGTATTTAACTTTACAACTTGACTAAATGTCAAGACAAGAAAATTGCACAAGATTTTTTTGAAAGCAATCCTAGAATTTGGCTACTACCATTTGGGCACACATTCTCCTTGTATAGAGGCTCTTGAAATGGAAAGAACACAAAGGCAAGCACAATGTTAAGCATAATACTTATTTCATGTCTACAATGAAAAAAATGCAATTCAATGTCAATCAACAAACTTACGGTGCATATATTTGTAGCAGCCATGTTGTAACCCACATCAACATCATTTCTTGCTCCAATATCAATATGGTTTGTTGTCAATGCTCTTAAGGCTTCGTACTCAACCTTGAAGGCAACCTCATTTGATCTCTTTGGGAGCGTGTACATGTTATCATTGCCTGCAAGATATTTGCTTGACATAACCAAGTCTTATGACAAATAAATAATTGCATAAAAAATTTGTCATTTACAAATCTAAACATTTAATAAATGAAGATTTGGTAGCAACTAGCAGAATCGAACATAGTCTCTCATAGCTATAAAGGTTACCTTGTATTTAGCTTTGCAGCTTGACTCAATGTCAAGACAAGGAAATTGCACAAGATTTTTTTGAAAGCAATCCTACAAAAATGTTAGACAACTCATACTATGGCTAGATGGTATGCTTTGATCCCTTAAACAAACAAAAAACAATATGGCATGAGTATACCATGATCACAGCATGGCCACAACAAGTACTTTATCAAGCATGATCGCATGATAATCATGAAAGATTTCCATTTTAGAACAAGCTGACTACAATGCAAGCAAGAGGCTGAAAAATCTTCCATGCCGTCAACGTACTACAACATGCAATATCATCATCACTGGACACTCTCATAAAAAATCACTCTTTGATGTTCATAGGTAGAGGTAGCATTTACAAGTTACAAAAATCCTACTAATCAAACAAAGCTTTGTTGCATACACAATGCAAAAGGAGAATCCATCCCTAGAGTTATAATTTGCCAGGAACATACCCAAAAAAGAAACTCCAATAGATGCATGCATTCAACATAGAAACCAAGAGCTTAAAGTCAAGCATAGAAAGAAGCTCCAGTCGATATAAATCGGGACTCTAGTATCCTAGATTCTAGGTCATCGTTCCTTGCTGTCAACTTCCTTCGAGAAAAGTTCCAGGCCAACTAGGACCACCCTTCCGTAGGACGGACCCATGATCACATCCACTGCACTGTCCTCAGGGTTGCTTTAGTTATCTAATTACCTACCACATTTAGTTTGACACGTAAAATCAGCTTCCTTAATTAGCCAATTAATCACATATTCCTTCGCGTAACTTAAGCACTGACATAGATAAACAATGTCAAACAAGTTCATTTTCAACAATTGATCTTATTTATCAGTCTTGGAATACATCATATAATCTAGCCCGAAGGCTAATCCATAATCCGCCAGAAGGCAATTTCCATAATCCGCCCGAAGGCAATCAAGCAATCCTCAGGGATTACTAATCCAAGTGTCCACCCGTAGACTAGTATGCGGGCCTCGAGATCCAATCTCGAGTCATGTCGGCCTCTTGTGCAGGACTAGGAGGCAAGGGATTTACAGCCAGAGCCCCCTGGCACCCAAGCGTCCTCCTGCTCCAAGTAGCACCCATGGAGAGACCTCTCATGGTGGGTTCGGTCCAAGTACCCGGCATGGCTAACAACCCCCTTCGATAGGGTCAGGCAGACAATCGGGGGTAACTGATGCTACCTCTCCCTCCAGGCCTGCAACTTGAAGCATTAATTATTTTTCTAGCATTAGGTTCTTTGAGCAAAGAAGAACAAATAGTGCTCCTAACTGTACAAACACAATCAATCTAGTGGTCGTTTGTTTGGCCAACTGCTAAGGTGTGAATCCTGCTCTCCGAATGCATCCAGCATTCGATCCAGGATCAATTGTGACTTGGCAAGATCCCCAAGGGTTTTGTGGTTTGTTTACCCTTTTATCCTTAGGTTAGGGTTTATACCCTGTCAACCCAACTTAACAAACACCTTAGGTTCCTTAAACTAAGATAGTAAATCCTAGGCAACCTTGTCGCCCTAACTTGATTGGTCCATTGCTTGCTAGGCAATACATAACTTCCCTAACTTGGCAAGTCGGTCCAAAGAAGGGTGATGAAGCAGGATGACTACTCATCCTCTTGCAAACTGATCTTGTACTAGAACTCGCCAACCTCGTTCTAAGGAGTGGCAAATCTATCTTGTGATTTAAACACAAAGCCATGCGGCATTGCAACTTGTTGCATAGGAGACAAGTGTTGCACCTAACTTGTGGGATCATTTCTCCCATCAAACGGCGTTTCTTGGTCAAGAAATATGTTTGGTCAAGATGTAGGGTTTGGGATGTCTTCTTGACCCAACCCAACCCTAACCATACTAGGCCGGCAACGTTTTGCCCTAGGGTTTCTAAACTCAATCGGAAGACTAGTATTAGGCCAATTTACCCTAGGGTAAGAACTCTAGGTCATTATTGTATAGGCATCCAGTTAACCCTAACATTGCATGAATGTGGGTAGGACCTTGGAGTTATCAAGTCGGTTTTTCGAGTGCAATACTAAGAAAATTTTTATCGCGGCTTAGCTCTACCTAGCGCACTGAAGTGGTCATCATTTGAGTCACACCCTTATAACAAATTACCTAACTGATCCAATTGTCTTGCGACAAGAGGTGATCTTTCCTTAGAAGAGATGCAAATCCTTTTCCTAAGAGTTGTAAATAATTGCAAGACATAACATTCCATGCAAAAATGTGATTCATAGACTTTTCCTTCTATGCAGCTAAAATATTTCAATGGTCATTTCTTTTCCCTTGCACTAAAACTATAATGATGCAACGGAACCAAGCTTTAGTGATTAACAATTTAGGACTAACTCGTATAGAAACCTACATTAAGTTTCAGCAAGAATTATATCTATAAACCCTTTGTCCAATGCATTGAATTCATGATTTAATATGAAATGCATCTTTTTTTAAAACAACTTCGATAAAGAAGTTCATGCATGAGTGAATGTCATAGGATTATTTATTGACTTAATCCGTCCTACAGCATTTAACTCGACTTAAAATGCAAGCATCCTCGCATGCAATAGGTAAGTTCATGGTTTTCTTTTCATGTAATGCAATTCTTTGGACAATATTCAATGGTGTCTAAGACTAACCTTTATACAAATCACGTCCATGGATTTTAAATCCTAACTGCAACATGCGACCAGCTCCATCCTTCTTAGCATGATCTCTCTTCTAATTTATGCATTATACATTCAAGGAGATTACAACTTGGAAGTGCAAGCATTTTTCAAAGGCATGACATGCACTAAGCTTGTTAAACGAATGGATAAATGCATTTAAATTTCTCTAAAAACCATTGTGCTTAATGCATCCCTTTCATGCAAGAAATACAATTGGAACTTGGGCATGGGGACTCACAGTGATGTCCATGCGTAAACTTGGGTTGGAGGCTCCCGCATGTGCACCTTGCGTCTTTTGTTTGGGGGCCATTGATGACGTAGAATCTTGACTCCGAAACTCGTCCTTGCCCTTATCTGATCTACGAACTCCCTCCAGGATTTGGGAAATCAGCCTCAAAATCTGCATACTCCCCCTCATGCAGGAATTTCCGTTGCAAGACATGGTTTTAAGAAACCCGGGAAAGGCCGCGTGTACAAGGCTTATGAAAGCCTTGTTAGAAGCTTTTGTTTGGAACAAAATGATGTGGAGGGGGGGAAGAAATGATTGGAGGAGAGGATGACGGCAGGGCGATGACAACGAGGAGGAGTATGATGATGATGGTGGCCGTTGGCGTGACGTAGCGTGGCGGCGTGGCGGATAAACGTGGCGGCGTCCTCCTTAGGCGGCAGCAACATGCATCCGATTCCTTCCTCTCTCCCTTCCCCAAGCTTCAAGGGGGGAGTCTTATAGGCTAAAGGGAGGGGGGAGATAGCCACCCACATGGCTTCACATACCTCCTCCCTCCCCCATGCACTCCACCACTTACACCACTCCTCTCATACTCCCTCTCCCCCTACCATGCATCGGCTGAGGGGAGAGGTTAATAATAATAATAATTTCACAAAATTTGACCATAATCTATTTACCTTTTCCCCAAGAAGGGTGTTCTCGTGCAGCCTACGGGTTTTGAGCCTCGACCTCCTACGCTCGATGCGGTGAGGTGTTTACAGAAGCACGCGGGGTAAGGACTTAATCCTAGCATTATTCCGTTGCAGGAGATGACTTAGCACTACTTTTTGCGCGGGGCGTGTAGTGGTCAAAATTCATTAATATTTCGTGAGGAAATATTACAGTTACCTTAAATTGTTTTCTTAGTGGTTTAATGTTAGTTTAATTTTTAATCAATTGGTTGGTTAGTTAATTGTTTAACTTAGACGTGTAATTTTAATTGTTTAATTAGTTAGTTAGTTTGGATTATTTAAATTGTGTCTTTACTTTAGTTGTTTAGTGTTAGTTTAATTTTTTATCAATTGGTTGGTTGGTTAATTGTCTATTTTATGTTATTAGTTTGGTTGGTAGGCTAATTGTTAGTAGCTTAGTTAGTTGGTTGTTAGTAGGTCAGTTAGTTGGTGGTTGGGTAAGTTAGTTATTAGAGGGGGATAGTGAGAGATTAATAATAATTGTAAGTTAGTTATTAGTTACTTAGCTGGTAGGTTAGTTGTTAGTAGCTTAGTTAGTTTCAGTGGTTAGGTAGGTTAGTTAGAATACATTGTTGTAACTTAGTTATGGGTTAGTTATGGGGAGAGAGAGAGAGAGAGAGAGAGAGAGGGGGTTTGCTTGGTGCGGTTTAATTTATTGGTGTTTTGGTTTTCTTGGTACAGTTTTGTTTGTGGGATTGGTCATTGGGGCAGTTTTTGACAACTATTATTCAAGTTGGTGATCTCTTATTGTATTTGTTAGTTTATATGTTGTTTTTATTGGTTTGGTGTGGGTTGGTTCATTGGTTCATTGGTTACATTTCTCTTTCTTAGTTGGTTAGTTAGCTAGTAGGTTGGTTAGCTTAGGGTTAGATGGTTAGTTTATTTAGTGTGTTAGTTGGTCACGTAGTTACAGAGAGAAATCTATATGATATTAATTAGTTGGTTAGCTATTAGCAGGTTTCGTCTTCTTCTCTCACCTCGCTCTCTCTCTCCTCCTTCTCCTTCTCCTTCTCCTTCTTCTCTCTCTATCTCTTTGTCTTATTATTATTATTATTATTATTATTCTCTCTCTCTCTCTCTCTCTCTCTCTTCTTCTTCTTCTTCTTCTCTCTCTCTCTCTCTCTCTCTCTCTCTCTCTCTCTCTCTCTCTTCTTTTTCTTCTTCTCCTCTCTCTCTCTCTCTCTCTCTCTCTTTCTCTCTTCTTTTTCTTCTTCTCTCTCTCTCTCTCTCTCTCTCTCTCTCTCTCTCTCTCTCTCTCTCTCTCTCTCTCTCTCATCTCCTTCTTCTCCCTCTTCTCTTACCTCTCCTTCTTTTTCTTATTCTTTGTTTTCTTCTTCGTCTTCTTCTTCTTCATCCCCTGTTCTCTCTCTCTCTCTCTCTCTCTCTCTCTCTCTCTCTCTCTCTCTCTCTCTTAGTCGATTAGTTAGTTAATAGGTTGATTAGTTTAGTTAGTATTATATTAGTTGGTCAGGTAGTTATGGAGAGAAATTTTCACCTTCTCTCTCTCTTTCTCTTCTTTTTCTTCTTCTTCTTCTTATTCTCTCTCTCTCTCTCTCTCTCTCTCTCTCTCTCCCCTTCTTCTTCATCCTCTATCTTTTCTTCTTCTTCTTTTTCTTCTTCTTCCCCCTATTTTCTCTCAATGTCTCTCTTTCTTAGTTGGTTAGTTAGTTGGTAGGTTACTTTAGTTTAGGGTTAGTTGGTTAGATTAGTTATTTACTTTATTATTGTCTATTAATATTTGGTTATTTAGTTAGGTGGAGAGAGAGAGAGAGAGAGAGTAGGTTAGTTGTGTCGGTTATGTTGGTTAGTTAGTGCATTGGTTGGTTGGTTAGGTGTAGAGAGAGGGAGAGGGAGAAGCAGAGAGAGAGAGGGTTAACTGAACTTTGGCAATACTAGATATGGGAGTTTTTGTTGTTTCTAAATTTTGAGAATATTATATATATCCCTCAAGGTTAATGCATGTTTTTTGCCCAATATGGAGGCTTCTATAGCAAACAAGAATGTGTCTCTAGAATGTCTGTAGAAGATATTATACAATGCACTCCTAACATGCAAATGAATGTATGAAAAATAAAGGAGGCCACAAGGAAGAAGGCAATTAAGCATGTTGGAGAGCCTGATGAGTTCCATTGGTTCCTTGAGGTTTATTCGTTGCTTGGATGGGATTGAAAAGTAAGTGAAGACACTGTTTCAGCATCAAAAAGCTTTGATTTCTATTTGTGAGAACATTGGTGACGATCTATAGAGGATTGAGAGAATGTTCGAAGAGAAATATGAAGGGCACCTTGCCGATGGAGTAACGATACATGGTGAGTTAGAAGAGATCGTGGGTTATATAAGTGACATTTATGAGCATATCCAGAAAAATTGGTGGCCGCGTGTTGGATCTTCAGACGATCAAAAGTTGAAAGACCTTCTTAATAGTGCGGGTCGTATAGAGGATGGAGTATGTGAGTTGATTGCTCACAAGAACGAGAGCTTGGTTGCATCGAAGAACATTTCTCTTGATGTGCAGCTTACTTCTTTGAAAGTTTATCTTAATAGATTTTTAGTAATGTTAACGCAGATGAATCGCCGTGCAGGCTCATCTTCTGGCATTAGAGAACTTTGCCCTTGATATGCACTAGAGAACATTGCTTCTTTGAAGAGTGGTTTACAATAGGTTTTTGGCAATGTCAATCAATGCTTCTTTACCATGGTTTGCTTGGTATATGTAATCCCTACAAAACTTCTTAAATGAATTGTTTGATGAAAATCTCTCCATTTTGAACCACATTGTTTGTCTCTTGCAAATCATAAAACTGCTTTTAAACCATTTTAATAGTCCATCTTTCTCTCTGTTTCTCTCTCAATTACTATACAATTTTGCTAATGTGCTTTTGTAACTTAGATTGGATTAGATACATAGAACGATTGAAGCTTTGACACGTTGGGACGTTTTGTATAGTTTGGTTTTGCAATTAGGGTACATATGCCTCACACACACACACACACACACACACACACACACACACACACACACACACACACATTTAGGTGGCTTATGTGTGGCTCCCTCACTGTGTCTCACACACTCTCTCTCATTCTTCTCTCACACGCAAACAGATACACTCTCTCCTCTCATTCTTCTTCGTGTTTTTCTTGTCCTCTTCTTTGTCATGTTGGGACACTTTGTATAGTTTGGTTTGGCAATCAGGGTACATATGCCTCTCTCTTAGTGGGTTGGTACATATGCCTCTCTCTCTTCATTTTTGTGAGTTGGGAAGTTATTGTAAGCCATCTCAAAATATAGTCCTATGGGATTGGCACCAATAAGTATTTCTAGACCCAGGACACCTTCCTGTGTAGGACATGTTCTTTTCTCTCAAGAATGTGCAGATGTACATGAATGAGCATCCATTGGCAGGGCCTTTAGGCAATGCGTGGCTAGCACTTGGTGAGTGTCATGTGTGCATGATGGCACTCATGCATAGCATACATACATTCTTTCATGCACTTAGGGTTTGTGGTTGCGAATGTGTCTATCGCTTATGCCTTGAATAGCTTGGAGATTTATTTGTTGTGTGACTCTTATGTTCTCTTTAAAGCTTGGTGTATCCATGGAACAAAGTGAAGCCATGGGAGATATTCCTAATGTAGTGCATTTGACTACATTGAATGTAATGGATTCAATTGAATTAAACAAAACAACAATAACATCATCTCTTCAATGCTTGCCAGCTTTGAGCCATTCGCATGGGTATGGAAGATAATTGCTTTGATTGTGGTTGCATCAAAGTGCTATATATATATTTTAGAGATGATCGTTTATATATTTCATTGCAGCCAACGTATGGGCTCTAATAGAATGAATGTACAAAAAATAAAAGAGGTGGCAAGGGGACAAGAGATGCATGTTTCTAAATGTACAAGAGCTACAAATATTTGGAGAAACATGAGGGCTACTTCAAGTGATTCGGACTTTAAAAATCTTGAGGCCAAGATGAATGAGTTGATGGAAATGCATACGGGTTTATGTGCACTTGTTGATCATGCACTTGCCATGCACTCAATGGAGTTACATGAACATGCTAAGGTCTATATGGTGTTGTGTGAGACAAAGCACACACAAGGTGTTCTCCAGCAACAAGTGTCGACTGATCTGGGTGGTGAAGGGCAATTTCAACAATTATTTCTAAGACAAGTATATTAATGAATCTACCGGTGAATGATATGTGGGCTTCGTTCTAGGGGCTTGGAGATAACCACGAATGTGTGATTTGCCAGAGGGGTTGTCAGTTGTCATTCTTGTAGTTTCAGATGGATGTTAGTAGGTTTAATGCCTTGCTATAACAATTGAGCCATCAGATGAACGTTCACATCTAAGGAGAAAGAATTACTTAGGGTGGAGCTTATAGGTTTGGATTGTCTTGCATATTTTAAAGTGCTTTGGCTAGCACTTTTTGTGATAATATATGCTTCTTTTTTGTAAAGCCTACGTGGAATGTGCTAAAATGTGCAACACTTTTAATATAACAAAGTGTATTTGAGTAAAATGTATTGAGTGTGTACAACGTGAGTGATGTCTCTTTCTTGAGGTTTACATGGAGAAATTTTGATAATCCAGTGATGGTTAGTATATTTACATTTGATGTATTGCGTACATTGAATGTACGCAATACATTTAGTTTTGAAATCAAAACATGCCTTTGATAAAGTGTGTTGATAATCGTTTATGTGGTTGCATGTTTACTTTTTTTTGTTAGTTAATTGAAATGGATCAATTATACATGTGTTTATATCTAAATTTTTTATCTCAGCAAAAAGGCTCTCTCTCTCTCTCTCTCTCTCTCTCTCTCTCTCTCTCTCTCTCTCTCTCTCTCTCTCTCTCTCTCTCTCTCTCTCTCTCTCTCTCTCTCTCTCTCTCTCTCTCTCTCTCTCTCTCTCTCTCTCGGGCAGGCCCAATGTATTTGTGGACAGATACATTGACAAGGCTGTAAGCATTGTCTCAAATACATCGACTTGGCATTTTATGTCTTGATATTTAATCTTTAATATTTAAATATTTCAATATTAAATGTGTCTATGGTAGACCCATTCGTAGGGATATTGAAAAATTGACTCTTCATCAAGAGATTCTAAGTGGTCATCATGAACTAGACCAACCACAGTTTGGTATAGACTTGGCTAATGTTCTGCCATCAGTGGATAGAACCATTAGGGGATTTCAAGTCCGCCGACAATTTGGTGTGGATTTGACGAATGCTTTGCCATCGGTGGATGGTTGCAATGGTCTTGATCATGTGGTTGTCGAGTCAAATATTAATAATGTTTTAATGTCTAAGTGCCAAAATGGGAAAAATCTTTATGGAGTGGTTTGTGAGAGTGTATCTTGCCATGTTGAAATTGTAAATGGGAATAATGAGCCAGTTGACAGCATGTTGGTATAGATTTGGTTATTTTTTATCCCTAAAATAGTGGATTGTGCTCCATTTCATATGCTTTGCTTGCAACGGATGTTCACCCAGCAATGGCAATACTGCTATTTCAAGACCCAGATTGTACATTTCATGGGAAGTATTTTTGAAATGTGTGAGAGGTGTTTAGCTAAGTTGTGAAGATGCGAGACTTGGGTGCGTGTTGATTTTGTTTGGAAGGCACTGTTGTCAAAATGGAAAAGTAATGTTGTCACCATTGCAACATCCACCACAGCCATTGAATGATTTGTTGCATGGTATGCACCCTCAGAGTAGGATATTTAAAAATAACATACGAGCATACAACAATGCTCTTGCATTTGTATCACTCCAAGCTAATGTTAACAAGTTACCTATTATCGGGAATGGTCACACCTTTAGAGTGCATGGCTTTGTTTATCACCATATAGGTACTTTGCTTCCTGATGTGCAACGTCAAGAAAGGCCAAGATTTGCACAACGCTATGTTTATGATACCGAGCATGAGTTGCTTAATAGGCTGGGGGTTATGCATGATTTATTACCAAATTTTCTAGGGGAGCTTCAATGTATGATGCATCGATACAACATATATGCACAAACTGTTAGGTCTATGGGTTTGCAACTGCAAAATAATCCCGTGAAAGAACTAAGAATGAGTATTTTTGGTATTCAAAGTACCATCAAATAGTTCTCTACTTCTGCAACAACTGAGGTTGCAGCTATCATGCCGAGGTAGGGTGACAAGGATACTCTTGATCATGGGGATATTCATGTTTACACTCGAGGTGGTCGATGTGTTGCTATTTCAAACTTGCATAGAGCATATATGCCAATGCTATATGTCCTCCTTTTTCTTATGGGAGATGATGGTTGGCATGTAAAGGTTCCCTACACTAATGTCAATATTCCTATTAACATATATGATTTTTTCAATAAAATTGTGTTACCCAAATGCAATTTTATTCATTTTGTCTTCAAGTTTGCGAAGATACTAAGGTGTGCATATTGCGTGGTGGTTGACTATTACAACAATTTATTGTTGATGCTTATTGTAGTATAGAGCACTGTAGGTTAACTTGGTGTCGCCAAAATCAATCAGTGTTGTGATCGGAGGCCTACAAAGGCCTGGCAACCATGGTGGGGGCAAACGATAATGGGCCAATGCAGATTGTTGGTGCCTCTCTTGGCAAGAGGATAGTTTTACCGTTGTCATTCACGGGTGGGCCAAGGCACATGTATCAATTATATCAGCATGCCATGGCTATAGTGCGATGTAAGAGAAAACCTAACCTTTTTATAATAATGACATGTAATCCAAAGTGGTTGGATATAACTAATGTTTTGTTGCTCGGGCAAAGTGCTTATGACCGTCCAGATTTGATTGCTTGCATGTTTCATAAAAAACATGTTGATTTAATGTACAGATTGTTGCAGAATGATCTCTTTAGAAAGGTTGTAGGCTATGTTACTGTGATTGAATTCCAAAAGAGGGGGCTATCACATTCTCATACTTTGCTAATTTTAGAGCCGTCTTTCAAACCTTCTAAAGCATGTCACTACAATAGACTAGTTTGTGCTGACTTGCCAGATAGAGTTAAGTTTCTAGCCTTATTTGAGACAATTTTGAAGTGCAACATTCATGGCCCTTGCGGAGGATTGAACCCCAAGAGTCCCTATATGGATAAGGGTAGATGTACTAAAGACTACCCGCGAAAATTAGTGGACATGACAACGGTTAATACTTTTGGCTATCCCATTTATCGAAGACGAGATGATGAAAACTCTGTGATCATAAATGGTAATGTTATTGATAATCAATGGATTGTTCCATATAATCCTCTCTTGAGTAAGAAATACAATGCACACATAAATGTGGAGGTGTACTCGATAGTTACCATTGTTAAGTATTTGTATAAGTATGTGTACAAGGGACATGACTGTGCAACCATCAAGTTTTTTGTTGGGGTTGATTCAACACCGGAATGGTGGCGCTGTTTACGATGTGGAATGCATGATATGTTTCTGCCTCTAAGGCATGTTGGCAGATCTATGATTATGCATTAAAAAATGAACTTCCTGATATACAACATTTGCAAGTTCACTTACCTAGTGAGAACTATGTGGTGTTTCGAGATACAAATATTATACTAGATGTTGTGCATAATGAAGACCTCCAACACTTACTGAATGGTTTGTGGGCAAGTGTATTCATCCATAGGCTAGGACTATTCGTTATCAGGACTTTCTAGTGTATTAGGTATGGAATGCAGGACATAAGATGTGGACTAGGAGGAAGCATGGGAATACATGTGATCGGGTGTATTTTGTAGCGCCTACCTGTGGTGAGCTCTACTATTTGCGGATGCTTTTAACAGAGTGTTGGGGATGTACTTGTTTTGAAGATCTGTGTACTGTTGATAATGTGATCTATGATACTTTCAGGGATGCTTACATTGCAAAGGGGCATGTTGGAGAGTGATGATGAATATGTTGTGTGCTAAGAAGAAGCTGCCTCTGTGCAAACCGGTGCTCAACTCTGTACTTTGTTTGTTGCAATTTTAGTCTTTTGTGAGCCAGCTAGCCATCTATGGGAAATATTTTTGGTGCCAATGGTAGATGATGTCGTGTATAGATTGCAACTACATCATGTGCATGCCTCTCTTGGTGTTTTATAGCATGAGGCATCTAACATGGCTTTTTTACAACTGCAAGGTCTTTTGCGCCATGTAGGGCGAAGACTCTCTAATTCTGATGGGTTGCCTGAACCTCATCAACCAAACTCACAACTGCATGCTAACCCTCTTTTGCAAGATAAATATGCATACAACATATCGAAACAAAGTAGGGTTTTTGAATCCATGGAGGGAATGTTGAATGAGGGACAAAAATTTACCTTTAGTGCAGTTATGGATGTTGTTGACATAGATACTAGGGATATATTCTTTTTGGATGGTCCTGGTGGGTCTAAAAAGACTTTCATCTATAAATGTTTACTTGTGAAGGTGTGCAATGGTGGTCGTATAGCACTGGCAACAACATCATGTAGCATTGCTGCCTTACTTTTACCAAGTGGTCGTACAACTCACTCACATTTCAAAATCCTAGTAGAATTAAATAATCGATTCACCTACAACATTCGTGTTCAAAGTGACCTTGCTCAGTTATTGAGACAGTCGAGCCTTATTTTATGGGATGAGGCTCCTATGACCCATCGATATGCCTTTGAAGTGGTTGATAGCACTCTAAGAGATGTTATGAGTTATGATAAGCCATTTGGTGGAAAATTTGTTTTGTTTGAAGGGAATTTTAGGTAGGCCTTACTGGTTGTGGTAAAGGGAACATGTGAGGATATTGTTAATGTTGCATTATGTTACTCTGATTTGTGGCGTTACATAAGGGTGCTAAGGCTATCTCGGAATATGTAAGTGTCAAAAACTAGTAGAGTAGTGGACAATGGGTTCATTTGTTGGATTCAAGGAATAAGGGATGGAGTGGGTATTATCGAAATTCGTGATAAGTTGTGTGTTCCACCTAGCATGGTATTAAAAGGGCAGTCTATCAAAACCTTGATTGATAGTGTCTATAGTGACATGTCCAATGTGGGCGACTACACATCGTATTTTAGTGAGTGGGCTATACTTACCTCACGGAATACAGAGCTGGCTACTTTAAATGATCGTGCATTGCAACTAATGCCAGGGGAGGTCAGGCAATATTATAGTGCAGATTCGATTGTAGAGACCGACGACTCATTTTTGTACTCTGTTGAGTATTTAAATACATTGGACCTTGGAGAGGTGGATTTCCTCCTCATTTATTGTTGTTGAAGATAAATGCACCTATTATTCTTCTTAGAAACCTAAACCCAGGAAGGGGTATGTGTACCTGGTATACTATTGATATGCAGAGCTTTCAATAGGAAAGTGATAGATGCTAAGATAATAATAGGGGCAAATGTGGGCAAACGAGTTTTTATTTCCTAGATTACTTTTATTTCCAATGCTACATAATTACCATTTACTATGAAACCGAGGAAGTTTTTCATCTGGTTGGCATTCGCTATGACAATCAACAATTCACAAAGACATACTCTATCCATTGTTCGGCTTTATCTTAAGGCACCAGTATTTACGCATGGTCAGCTATATGTTGCATTTTCAAGGGTAAAATCTTCGCATAGTGTGAAAGTCCTATTGGGTAAAAAGGATGGGGATATGACCACAAACATTGTATACAAGAATGTTCTTCTAAAGGTGCAATAATGTGCATTGCTTTCTTTGCGGAGATGTAGTTATTGATGACCATGTAGGGACACTCGTTTTGCATATATGTGAATTGCTCTCTATGCCCTGTTTGGTTGGCATATACTCTCTTGGAAGTAAATTATTTTTCATATTTTGCTATTTATTTAACTTTTGCATATCCCTACCCTAGAGTGGCATTATTACCTAGATTTCGATTATCAAAAGGAGCTACATTGCACATTGTGCATAGTAACGAGTGATGATATCATAAGAAGGATACTTGCAAGGGTCATTGAGCATTTATATGATGATGTTAATATTGACATCAAGCTCCCAGTTTTTATTGAAGTTGTACATTATGGATACACACAATGTTTTCGGGTGCATATATGAGGTTGACCATAAGAAGTGATTTCAATGTTCTTATACACTGATAAGATACCAAGGCATTGGTTCAAGTATGGGTTCAAGGATTTGGGTTTTTTTGTGACGCTGCATCAATGCTTGTCAGTACCTACTAAATGGTTCACAAATGTTCGACCATGTATTGTTATTATTGGAATGAAATGGTCTTTGTTAGTTGTTCCACATACTTATATTGTGATTTTTTTTCCAATGCAGGTGGTAAAGAGAGAGGTGGGACTATTGCATCGCCCATGCTATTACCAATGGAAACTGTGGGATCATTCATTGCTTCACCTTCACATGTTTTGCTCGAGGAAGATTTTGTTAATAATTCCTCAAAGAAAAGGAAGCTTTCTTTCTATTAGGCATCTTGGAGACATTGTCTTTTTTTATTGGCATCGACCATTTGCCTATGGTGCTCAAAAACACTCGAATGCCTTATACTTGGCCTTCATGGCTTGCTAATGGAAGGTTTCTTATACTTGGCCTTCGTGGCTTCATTTTGACTATGTCTCTTATAGAAATTCTTTTTGTGGTGCTTGGTCTTTGTCTCGATTATGACCCGTTTTAGTGTAATGTTGTTGTTTCTAAGTATCGCACAAAGCAAGCATGTGATTCCTTACATTGATGTCGAGAGGAAAGTATGTAAGTATGGTGCATGGAAGAGATTGTTTCTATGTCTGGAATTCTATGTTACAAATTTTATAAACTACTTTTAGTTTTAAGTTTGGTGAGAGAGAGAGGGGGGTGCTTAGAGAGAATTGGGGGGAAAGAAAGAGAGAGAGCAAGAGAAATAAAACATCTTGGAAATGGAGATGAAAAATAGGAGAGAGAAAGAGGAAAAATGGATTATTGAGCAAAGTTGCACGGCAACTTCACGTGCCGCTTTTGCGGTAGCTTTGCATGAAGCTGTTGCGAAGCGGCCTAGCATTCTATGCACGTGAAGCATGCATGGAATGCTAGTATGTAATAATGGAATTGATTTTAAAATAGATTCTTTCTATTTTTGAGTCACTTTTCTTGGATCTTTTTATTCTAATGTCCATATGCACTGAGATGGGAGTAATGTTGATATCTATACTCTAACCACTTCCATGTATACAAAAATACATCTGATTCTAAACATGTGAAATAACTGTTCTCAAAAAGGGTGTTGAAATCTTCATTTGGCATGTCCTCATATCCTCCCACTTGGGATGGATATGAAGATATAAGATTTTTCTGCTTGTAAAACTCTGTCTCTCTCTTAATATTGAGTATGTGAGAGTTGACATGATATAATCTGATAGATCTTGAGTTGTGAGATAGATATGGCATGCCGACTTATAGACCTCTTTCCATTCAACATTCCTTCTCACGTAGAGACTAAGTGCCAAACTTTGGGATTGATACATTCTCAATGGAGTTTCAACAAACTCTTCTTCCCTGTCGGCTTAGGCTCTATTGGCTCTAGGGGCATTGGAGATTGAGGTATATGTTGTTTTGATGTCTCTGTCTCTCTCAATACCATAGTTGTTGAAGTTATAGGAGGGATGGTGGCCATCTTGTACTTCCCTATTTGTTTCTTCATCTTGGCCACTTCTTCCACATGCCTCTCCATATCCTTCATTTTTTGCTCTTGTAAGGTATATTTTTTTTGTAGTAGTACTACTTCTCCTCATTAGGAAAAAAATGAACTCACAAATGGGTCTTTTAGCCCCTCCCCCCTCTCCTCCTTAAAACAAGGAAAAGAGGAGATAATAATAGTAAAATAATCCTCTTCTCTCTCCACTTTTGCAATCTCGTTTTGCCTTTTTATATTATCTACAAAGATATACTCAGATTCCTTCTCTCTCCTCATTCAAGAAGTCTTTTTTAACCAAATTTTATATTCAAAAAGGAGTTAGTTACGGGAGTGTGATGCTTCGTTTTCAATGCAAAATGATTAGTAGATACAGTGTAATTGATTTTTTAACCGAGAACAAGGAAAATGAAATTTCGAAAGTTTCTTTTAAGATATTTTGGAGATTTTTTATATTCTAGCTTTTGGTCAAAAAAACAAATCAACTGGTCAAATTTCACATTTTTTGGAGATGTTTTTGGAGGTAAAATATAAATGTCTAAAATATGAAAAGTCTTGGACATCCCTATCCTGTGAGCTATTTTTCCCCATATCTATACTCTCTCATGGCTCTATTGTGACCTCTTCTCTATGTTTATACAACCTTCATTAATAGAGTAAATTACTTACACCCTCCTTTCCCTTGGCACCTTTGTGTGCCTCTCTGTACATCTCCACTCTACCTCTTGTGACAACCAAGTAGGCGCCCTATTTCTATTAATAGTAAAATGATTACAGGAAAGAAGGAGCTGCATATTGAGGTAGAGATTGAGTATGCCCCATTATTCAAAAGAAACCAGCGTACCAATGTCAACCCTCAGGTTTTGCAGAGTTACAGGCAAATGGGATTAAAACATGTGGATTTGTGGGTTGATGCGAAAATTTACCCAATTGACCCCTTAAACAATAGACCTCCAACTTTCTTAGGAATTGCAAATTTGCTGAAGTATATGTGCGAGGGTGAAAATGGGTTACTCGGCTATACTAGGCGGCTCAATGGTCAGGCATTCAAAGTATTTACAACTTGCCAAGCAACCATAAAAAACTACCGCGATGTGATCACTGCACATCAACTGCATATACAACACCTCATAGGACAAGTGGTATAGCTAAATGACACTATAATTCAACAAAACAATCAAATTATTTCAATGTAGGACACTATCCATGACATTGGTATCTCATATGAGAAGGCAAAGGCACAATTGGACGACTTGAGAAAGATCAATAGCAAGCTAACACAGGAGCGCAAATGAAAGAAGAAGCCAATCAATGAGTTAATTGTGAATACCGGCCAGTGGAAGCGATGTATCAAAGAATGTAAGGTAGCTCCAAAGGAGAACCTAGGTGAGGGTGAGGTTGGATCGCGTATTAGTAGATTACTGAAGGCAAGTACATTGGAAAATGCTTTGAGCAATCCTAAGTTTAAGGCTGTGAAGGAAAAGGTGATTGAGTGCACATTAAAAGATGTGTCAAATGAGTTCTCAGCTGTGGATGCACAATCTATTTGTGATAGGGCCGTTATTAGCACAACCACTTACTTAAAGATATTCAAAGGTGTCAAGGCTAGGTTTGGTTGTGTGCTGAAGAGAAATAGAATCATGCCTCTTCCTCAACTTTCAAAGTTAATAGAGGACCGACAGCAACTTAATACAAAGGTTTTGGAGCTGATAGGAGATCCCATGCATGTTCAATGCATGGAAACACTAAAGGTTGGGACCAAAAATGCATATGAGGTGAAGTTCACCGAACTCAACAATTACTATTTAGATTTGTACAAGGTGCAGTCGGCAATGGTAATGCACTACAATATATCTGTTGAGGAATGTGATGGTAATTTGCAATTTGTTATAAAATTAGATGAAAGTAAGGTCGTCAAAGGAGTAAAGCTTGAAAGATTTAGTGTAATTCTCATTAATAGAGCTTTACAATTCGACAAGTAAGCGCCATGTGTGGTGGCTCACTGCATTTGAAGTTCCTAAGGAAACATTTGAGGTGCCGTACCTATTCTTTATGCACATAAGCATTCCAAGCATCATCGATCGTCAAGAACATAGTGAGATGCTCTCGATTGAAGGGTATAGTCAATACTTGGTTGAATGGCATCTTGCAGGAGACTTGAAAACTTTAAAATGCATGTGTGGAATCTCCAATGGTGAAAACTTTAAAATGCATGTAGAAGGAAAGGACGGAAAGAAGAACTGGCAAAGGGTGACAAGTGTTGCACTGATGCGCAATAGAGAAGATCCCACTTGGAAGCCCATTTTCAACATTCTATTGGATTGTATTCACATTTGTTCATTGCATACTTTTGTTAGAATCATGGAGAAGCTTGTATATGAATACATTTACTTTGCTTATAGGATACAACTAGAAAAAGAAGCCATTGCAACCTGTAGGAATGTGGAGCGAGCGCTATCAGAAATTGGGCTACACAAGCATCAAGTGACGGTTGAAAAAGATGAGAAAAGATCAGGAAAATTTGGTAACTTGCCAAAAAAGCCTTGCTTTGGAGGAGCAAAGGCTAGGAAGTTTCTCTCAGCACCCATCAATGAGAAAGGGAATGTCATGGTTCGTAGGTCCGCAGGACTACAATGGGTGGAAAAAGTTACATTTTGTTGTTCCTGATCGAAGTCATGGAGAAAAACAAGATTGGCCCAAGCTAAGGTTTGGATAAGTCTTAACAAATTGGCTCCCTTACTTCGCAAGATGGTGTTTAACAATGAAGATAAGCAAGAATTTATCAATGTTGTGAATAGCTTCTACAAAAACATGGTGGAAGCATGGGGCCAAAGCTCTATCACACATTACATGGTGCGTACTAAGTTAATATTTTAAAATTGTATGAATTGTATAAACTATTGAGCATAGTTTTACTCATGTGTGATATGTGTCTTTGTAGCATATCCTTGAGGCACATGGGCCATACTTTGTAGAAAAGAGAAGCATCAGAATTTGGTCCACACAAGGGATGGAAAATTCACATTGGATAGCACGTGGTGTATACCAAAGAAAAACTGATCATGGTGGAGGGGTGAATGGTAGCAATCCAATGATCCAATTTCTATCTTGGTGGTATAGGATTATAGTAGCAGATGAAGCTAAACTCTCGCAAAAGAGAGCAAATGAAAGTACCGATGAATTGGTTGCAAACATGATGAAATCACGTCGTGTCACTAAAAGAGTGTGTTATGAAGCCTCAAGTGCCAAAGAAAACCATGCCAAGTGGCTAGAAACAAGGCTTTGACAAGGCATCAAATGGGTTCGAAGGGAGCTAAGATAGTAAGATGAACAATGTGTTCAGTGTGAATGCAATTCATAGTTTAAGAGAGAAGGAGGGAGTGTGTATCTATGTGAATAAGTCTTACAGTTTAGGGTTATATAAAAGAGGGTTTCACTTTCTATCTTATTCATTGAGTTCTCACATCTCTTGTGCAGGAAAGATGGCTAGGTCTAAGGTAGTTGCAAATAAGCTTCCGCTCAAAGCCCCATATCATGTTCAGTCCCTTGGAGCATCTACTAGCTTAGATGCACCCCCTTCTTAACCTAACCCACCTTCCTCAAGCTGCCCTCACAAGGGTCCTCCTTAACATCCCCACAAGAAACACAAGTGGAAGCCAGGTACAGTGGCCTTGAGAGAAATTAGAAGGTATCAACACTCTTTTGATCTCATCATTCCGAAGGCGAGCTTCTCGAGACTTGTTTGTGAGATTGTGCAAGACCTCTACCGCATAGAAAGTAGGAGGTGGTTTTTGGCAGAAGGTCAAGATAGAACTGATCGCTTCACAAAAGAATGTCTTCATGCTCTACAATGTGTTGCATAGACCTTTTAGTTGACTTGATGATTGATGCTCAGCGTAGTGCAATACATGCGATGCATCATTGTAACTCCTAAGGACTTCCAACTTGTAAGAAATCTTCAAGCAGTGAAGGATACATTCGTTCCAATTGAATGAACACAATTTGTAATGTTATATTTTTTGGCATAGTGTTATCCTTGTGCATTGGACATATGATTATGTCTCAGTGCAAAACTATTGTATGAGTCCTTAAAATATGAATTAAAATTTTACACTTGTCCTTCGCTCTCAACTTTGACTATGCATCTTTGCTGTATTTTCAATTCTTACTTACAGTTTTTGTTAGCACTATCAATTTCAATAGGAAAAACATGCAAAAATTTACCATTTCTTGTTGCAGACTTTACTCCTAATGTCTCTGTATAGTCTATGTGGTGCGAAGTTTCTAAGGGCCAGTAGTCGCGATGTTGATTTCTCAATTATCAATCCATCCATAATTTTGGTATGGGATAATTTTTAAAATACTAAACTGCATCAGAATGCAATGAAACTTCACACGCGCACTCATTAGGTGGCCAAGAGTCCTTTTTTTTTAATGCCCGCTGACCCTTGGTCCCAAGTTTGGCGTCTGGAGCCACTTTCTTGGCAGGAAAGTGACTCTAGACACCAGACTTCGGACCAAGGGTTTGCAAGCAAAGAAAGTAGCTCCAGATTCTAGACTTCGAACCAAGGGTCTGCACATAGGAAAGTGGCTCCAAACGCTAGACTTCGGACCAAGGGTCTGCATGCATTTTTTTTGTGCTTGCCAGGAAAGTGGCTCCAGACGCCAAACTTCGGACCAAGGGTCTACATGCATTTTTTTTCAAAAAAAAAGGGCTCTCAAGTATGCTTGTAAAGTTTCTTCGTATTTCAATAAAAGGTTATGGATTTATGATCACACATGGATAGTGCATATGAAGCTGTAGTAACCCAGTTTTGGGGTTTAAATGGGTTAAAAGTTCATTCTTCTTCTCATTTTCACATCTTGCTTTCTTTTCTTCCTCCATTTTCACATCCCCAACCTCTGTCTCTTCTCCAACTTGCTCTCCTCGATCTTGCATGGCATGCACCAAGCAAGCATGTCGTTGTTTCGGCCCCGGGAAGACCTCACGCCAAGGCCCGCCACTTGGAGCACAAGGTGGAACCTCCTCTTTGTGATGCCTCAATATCTTCATGACATATATGATCAATATAATCCTCTTCAACATCATCATGAAATATATGTAAACCTTGAGTTTGAACTTCTTGTTGTACACTAATGTACTCTTGATCAACTTTGTCATGTGTATCCTCTTGCTCTTCATCTTCATCTTCATCTTCATCTTCATCTTCAGCTTTGTCTTCAGCTTCATCTTCATCTTCATTTTCATTTTCATCTTCATCTTTATCTTCAGCTTTATTTTCAACTTTGTCTTCAACTTCAACTCCATAAAACTCTTGTTGTTGAACTTGGTAATCCCCTTCTTCATATTCACTTGAATCCTCCAAAACAATGGCTATAGCAAAATGTTCGTTTATGCAATAGTTGTCATGACTAGGAGTCCATCGTTCTTTACATTTATAGCATATGAATTGCTGACACATTTCCTTCAACTCTTGGTGAGGTATAAGCCTTCGTTGAATGCCATAGGGAGTAGGAAATTCTAGGACAGCCGATACTTTAATATGCTTTGCCCTGCATACCTTTATGTGACCACAAATATCCTTCTCACCGCATTTATAACAAAACCCTTTTGAAGTGATATCCTCAAACATGCGACTTGACACATAGGTACCATGTACATTGTTGAATGAGAAAGGATGGATGGGTTCTTCTTCTTCAAAATGATTATCCATAACGTATGTTGGCTGACCTTGGTACTCTGCATAGTGTATTCCATAGGCATCATTTGCTCCCATATTTTTCTCATTTGCATAAGGTTGATGCTGCCCATTAGTCTCATGAAAATAACCATGATTATGATCATATGAATGCTGCCCCATATGGTAATTCCCTACATACTCTTGCTGACCATAAGGAGAATACCTATGAGATCTATAATCATAAGAACAATGCCCTTCATGCACTTGATCATGAGAGTTTCAACTTGTTTGCTACCCATATGGATCATTACATGCATGATTAACCATCCTTCCATCAAAATATTTATGTTTGTCACCCCTGTTATACATGTTGTCCATAGTGATCTGCTGCCACTAAATTGGCTTTATCTTGAAAAATATGAGTCCAAATAGGGTGTATGATAGCTTGACTCAAAGCTTAGGATGTCTAACATCAAGTAAAAATCCTGATATGAATTTAGGAGTTGTAATACCCCTCTCTGTTTTAGAATTTCCAAAACTGTCCAAGTGAACTGTTAGTGAACCGCTGGTACTAAATAGGCTCTAGCTTGAGAAATATGTTTCCAAATGAAGCGTTTGATAGCTCCAATCAAAGATTGTGATGTCTAGTATCAATTCCAATTGTTCCTTTGTCGTTAGAATGATGGTACTAATTTCTGTAGCAACTTTCCCAAATCTGTCCCTGTTTGGACTGCACCTTGTTTAGCACTATAATGACCCTATTTTGCCTCATAATCATTACCTTTCATCTAGGGAAAGTTGTAAGGCACTTAAGATCAGTAAGAACACTGATTAGACATGCACAGACCCTGCAAATACATCCTTGATACATCCAAGAATTGCTCTACAAATAGCCCAACTGATCCTTCCTACATACTCTCAACCACTTGATCAAGCAAAAACCATAAGCATTGAGAACTCCAATAGGTTGCTTTAAGATTGAGCTAACCAAGAAACAAACTCCAATATAGCTTGAGTTGGTTGCAAGCTTCAAAGTACCCAATGAATTGAATCATACCAAGTAGATCCAAAGGTAAGAAGATACCCAATTACTTGAGCTTGCTTGATGAACTCCTCAAAGCCAATCTTGTAGTAAAATGCTAAAGAAACATTTATCTTTGCAAAATTCTTGTGATTGCTGACATTGAAGAGCTCAAATGCATGCAAAGAATTCAAGATTTGAAGAAGAAATTCCAAGCTTAATATGTATAGTCAACCTTACTATCAATAGTTGACTAAGAGAAGAAGAGTACTACAAATCCCAACAAATGCTTGCATCTTCCAAAGAGATTGAACATAGAGGCATCATTGATTTACCTTGAACCAAAATAGTAGTATATCCCAGCATCATACTCTAATCAATAATGCTCCAATGGTCCTCCATGAACCATAGCTTGTTGAAGAAGAACCAAATGGCACAAGACTTTATTGAATCTTCAAGAGAAGTGTTGATGAGCCTTCCAAGAGCATAAATGGATCCAAGATTTGAAGAAGAGCCCCAAATAATTTAAGCTCTAGGCAATACCTACGGTGTCCAAGACTTCCAACCTTTAAGAAATGGTCTAATACCTTCAATGTTGATGAAGATCCTTCAAATATTGGTGGCTCTTTCAACACATCTGTTTCCTACTTGCATTTCACTATCAAACTAGCAAATTCTCTCAAGGACTAGAGGCTTTCCCCAAGAAGGCTTCACACAACTTCTTTCCCACAAGACCTTCGTCCAAGACAGAACTCTCCTGTCCCTGATCTATGAAAAGATTGCCAAGACAATTCTTGCAAAGCTACAAATTGGGACTTTTGCAGAAGGATTGCAAACTTCTCGGCCTTTGACAGGAAAGAACCCCATTAGCTACAATGCTTCTGCATTTCAAGACTGCAATATCGTACAAAGGTGAAAACCACAGAGCATGTTGCATCGCCAAGAACCTGGGGCATCTTTTCGATGGCTGCTGAAGAAAAATAAGTGTGAAATTAAGATATGATTCATTTTCTAATCTGCAGATTGTTCCATACTTGACCTGATGAATGAATTCGGTGAATAAGACTTTTCTTCAATGTTACTCTCTGGTCATCCAGACTGAGTATTCAATTAATGCATCAAGGTTCACACGCCTCACTGTCCACGGACTCTCAAAATAGGCACTCGATTGTGAGACTCAATATTAGCATCATCTCGTACAATTGATGGCACATAATGATGGTCAGGGATAAGATGGGACTACTGCCTCTGGTCATAATTCAAGAAGAAAAAGAAGACGATGCTTAAAAAGAGGGAAAGAAAATACAGGAAACGACTACTATTATGCATAGAGATGGTGATCCATCCTATGTTGCCTCTCCTTCTTCAGCAACATCCATGACAGAAATCCTTCTTCTTATACCAACATCCAGATGCCAGCCACAAATTTTGAAGCCCCCTTCCCACAGATCCGTCCTTCTATTCAACATCCGTGGACTCGCTGCAGTCTTCGTTCCTATTGTGCAGATCATTGGCATCAACGGTCCAAAGAGTAGCTTTAAACGCCAGGTACGCGGCAACGAGAAGGGAAACCAAGACAAATATGAAGCGCAAGGGACACATGTCCTCTCCTCGTTTCTATCACTTGTACTGTCTCCAGAGTCGAGCGAGCTCGCGTGTCCCGACTCTTGAGAATGAGAAAGGGGGGAGGGTAAAGGAACTATAGAAGAATCTGGAAGCCTCCATATCCAAGCTCTATATAGCTTGTGACCACGAATTTTATCAGCTCATAGACGTGTGTGTTCAACAAGCGCAGTCTACGCAAATCCAACCTCATGTACCGCATGAGATTACAAGATCGAAGCAAGGTATGGCTATACTCTATGGATAGCTTAAGAGCTCAAGAGTCAAGTAGATGATGCTTTTGAAGCCATTGAAGCCATTGGAGTGGAATAGAAGATGATTTCTTGGACCATAGCTTCAATGGAAGCTTGAAAGGAACCTGAAACAGGAGAGAGAAAGACTGTTTCCAAAAAGAAACCCTTCCCTCTCAAAAGTAACCACAATCAAACTTACCTCCAACCCTGGTTATCCTCATTTTGTTCATCTTCCATCATTTTTGAGCCATGAATGAGCCACGACCTACTAAATGTAGCTCGAACCCGCCATTATCCACTGGATATTGCCAAGATCCTCCATCTTGCATGCCAAGAACCATCTTCTTGACCACTGTTTGTGACAATTACTTCAGATCTAACCACGGTTCTATGTAAGTCATCCCCAGACAACTAGACACAAACTTCCATGGTGACAGATCAATCAAGTCTTGATGTAACCAACTCCTCCATGATTAAGACCTCCCCAACAAGATCATAACCATGAAAATTGATGTAACCAAGGATCAAAGACACATGCTCTGATACCAATGTAATAAAGCTGACATCTCATACAAGAAAATACACAAGATCCAACATCTAATGCTGACAATAACAAGTAATGCTACTGCCATAGCCAAGATCCATGTTCCATATGAGATGTACAAATGGGAAAATAGATGGTATGCTGAGAATCAAGTGATGATAAGCTGTTGTAGAATACTCGCCTTCTACAATGGTGGACAAGGATACTCACCTCCAAGTAGGGTGGACATGGATATGCACCTCCATGAATGGTGGGAGGATGTGACCTCAAGAGCTCCACAAGGAGTTGTATTTCAAAATGATCAAAAGGTTCTCACATTTGGCCATACTCCACTATTTATAGCTAACCCTAATTAATGTGTCTCGCTCCTAAGCCTAGGTTAAATTTGCTTTATTACATTCAAGTTTCATCGCCTAAAAATATATGGTAGTTAGAAATCTCACCTTCTCGAGATCATCTTATATCTTCATTTCCTTGTGTGTCAACGAGACACCTCTTTAGGCAAAGGGATCTACAAACTCCTTGATAGGAAGCTGGGGCCTTGGTCCGAACAAATCATGCAGTAGTGCTTCAAATTCAGCATTGGGTACAAGGTAATCTTCTTCAATTGAGGTAATATGCTCCTGTGCTCCTATGATGGCACTCATTGTATCTAAGCTTGTGCCATCATATCTTCCAATCTCTGCCATCATCGAATGCACATCCATGTAATCACAATCGATCAGATTTTTCATCGAATCCCTGACTAGGATGGAAAACAACTCTTCTTCCTTCATTTCCAAGTATTGCAGCACATCTGATAGAAGCAAGTATTGTACACCATCTTCTTCAATGGGCGTCAAGGAGGCAAGGTTGGGTTTGTCAACTTGTGTCTATTCTGAAGAAGATGGAACCATGAGAGCCAACCCTTGCTCTGCCACCACCTGATGTTCCTCTTCAACATTTATGAGCTCTTCAATCGGCTCTTCTCCTGTGTATGTGATAGCAACAACCTGTGGAGTTCTATCTTCATCGCTCTCCTCCTCTAGGGGTGTATCCAATGCAAGGAGGTAAATTGCCAATGCACAATCACACTCCACAAGATCCAAAGGTGATGTACCTGGTACATTGCCCATGGGAACAATGCATACAGGCCAGACACCTACTCACCACTTTTTGATGATTCTTCCCTGCCTAAAATACCATGAGCTATTCCAGAGGCACCCAATTCGTGTCGGATCCCTCGATGGAGTGTGTGCAAGTAGCAATGGTACTCTCACAAAGTCTTCCAAAACCTGAAGGGGGGGATCCAGTGATGAGAGAACGCTTTCAAGGTTGAAGTTCTTAGACAAAACTTGGAATATCTCGTCACCCTGGTTGGCAAAGATAGTCTCGTGGATCCACTCATCAAAGTGTGTGCAAGCATCCATCGTAGTAGGTAGGAGGGATGTGGTGGATATAAAGAGATGAAGAGAGAAAGTGTGAAATGAAACAATGAAACAAGAACTAAACTAGTTCTACCTTAAAAACCTTAAGTTTTAAACCATTAAGAGCTGTTTGCATACGATATTTAGTTATGGCTTTACTTAAGTCTTTGTAAAGTTTACATGCATATGTAAATGTGTTGATATGAAAAGTGTATAATAAATGTATGATTTTACATGAATACCATAATTTTTAAATATTACAAGTTTGCAAGTGACAATATTCTATTGGCCAAAAAAATCCAAAAATTTATAGGTGTTGGATATTACAACTTGTGGTGTTGGGATTTTTAGGGAGACTCTACAATTTCTAAAATATATGGAGCCACACACTTTCCACTGGTAACAATATCCTCAGCTCGGCTTCGAATTTTTCTGCCATCTAGTTTAAAATAGAAGCTAGCATGTGGATTCTGCATTAATATTGTAATTTCCTAGCGCATTATACTTAAGGGCCAATCATCCTCCATTTGCAACACTTGGGGCTCGCGGCCCTCACAAATAACAGTAATATCCACAGCTGGACTTTCACGCATGTCTTGATCAAGGCACAACCATTTACCCTTGAGCATCCTCCATCTACGATACTTGAACATAAGGCATAAAGTCTATCGTGTGACAAAGTACATGTAATTGGAAAGGAAAGTTAGTCGATTCATCCCAAAGTAAGATAATAGTCAACTAAGAGAGAAAATGTTTACCTAAAAGCCATGTCCCTTGTTGTGACTCGACACTCCACTGTGTCAGGACTGTGAGTTATTTTTTATAACCAAGTTTTGCCTAGAATCCTTGTTACATAATCCTCTGATGCACTTTTTATGATGTGCGTGCTTTTGGTACGTCTCAAACCCTTACATTCCTTGAACATGTGTGCAAAAATTGCAATCGGTATGAACTAGCTTAGATGTACATTCTTTGAGCTAGTGCTTGGCTTCATTGAATTCAATATGTCTACTGAAATTTTTGTGCTACACATGTGCAAATGTCACTACTACATAATGGACATTCTATGCTATTGAGATTCGATATGTGCATAGACTCAAGGGTTCTATATTCTGGACTCCCCTTGGGCAATATGTACTTGGAGTCATAGAAAAAAACAAGGTCCTCTACGAGCTGCTTAGTTGTACGCCCCTCAAAGAGCAATCTACCAATTTCGAGGTGGTAACACTTAAAAGAACCAATGAAACTCTCAACATTTTGCCACTCACAGCAATCCGAAGGGTATACTTCTATAAATACGAGACAAGTTGTTACATAGGTATCATGAAATTTCTCATTCTCAATGAGTTGCAAATACTTACTGCTTCCAATGTTTCGTTGAAAGAGCACAATGGGTGCAATATGTATTTGTTTTTGCATGAATACATGTTGTACAAACGCCTCTGTTACAAGGTGAGAATCAACATTCCTTTGTCTGAGAGCTAAAATTTTACCCTTTCAATGCTTTGATACATCGGTAATTGTAGATGCTTTCACCCTAAAAGCTCCCTTCATACTTGGATGCATATGTACCCAAGACGAGCAATGATACGTATCAATGATCCAATTCCCTTCTTCATCTTTTCTGTTATGTACTTCTATCGTGAGAATGCTTGTTCTTCTCTCTGGCATTATAACTTACGCATTAGATGTAAAGAAGTATGTATTAACCCCTAAATAATAAGCATTTTAAGTATGTCTAGTAATCACCAATATGCTATAGAAATCAACATGGCATTAAGAGATGTTTACACTTTTGTAAACAGACATAAACATTGATATCGAAACACATGTGGATATATACATCAACACAAAGTATATACTTAATTTCAAGGCATCACTTTAATCATATCATTTACATGAAATATAATGAAAAGAATAGCACAAGAATACTCAGAGAATTTTGCCAAAATAAATTTTATTATAATGAAGAGGAGTCTTATTTGACTCAATACATTGTATGAAATGTGGGTATTATAGAGTAGTTGTTACAAGGATAGCAGCCACATGGCATGCCAAATCTTAATAGGCACATTGGATTGACACCTGAGATATTCTAAGACTCAACACATTGTGTGTTATATGGATGATATGATACAAGAGTTTCATGGATCATTGCCAATTGACATGGAGATCCAAATGGACACATAGGACCAATAAAGTAGAGGATTTTTGAACCATCAACTTCCAGCAGATCCATATCATCCGACACAAAGGAATCACTCACCACATCAAAATAGTCGATCGAGAATTGTGTGCTTCACCTAAACCTTGTACAATACATGCATGTATAAAGCATGAATCCCTTTTAACAAAAATATTGGCATGAATCCCTTTTAGCAAAAAATATCTAGATAACTCCATGGATAGAAGCAATACAAAACATGGCCAATTTACCTATAAGCTGATCTGTTGAAGATAAGATTGAATCGTTACTAATCAAAACCTATTGCCCATCAACTAGCACTTGCAGCAAAAGATGATTTTGTGACACATCAACATATATTTGCCTTTGTGGATAAGGTTGCAACCAAAGTATATTCATGGCTAGGAAGATCAACAAACCGTCATATGGAACTTTGGAAAATAATGCATGCGTATGACATTATGGACATGAAAATGTTGCAAATGCATGCAGTTCGGTGGCTCTCAAGGGGCAAGGCGATGGAGAGGTTTGTTCAAATTATGCATGCTGTCTTAAGCAATGGAAATGACATGAGAAAAAATGGTATAAATATGTTGCAACATTTATGGTGCAATTCATCATACATCTTTTAGCAGATGTGCTTGGAGAATTAAACAAACTCAACTCTGAATTTCAAAGGCAAGAGATGGATGTAACAACGATTGGTACCCTTATTGATCTAACATTTGAGAAGCTCAATAGGAGATATATTACATGTGATGATGAGCAATTTGGTATTGGTTCAAAGCATCTCTCAGCATTCTTGAATATGACAAAAAATGGAAAGTTGGCTTTTGTAGATGCTAATGGCTTATCACATACACATGTATTGAAGTATGTTGCAATTCCAAAAGTGTCAAAAAAGAAGAAGAAAGGAGCTAAGAGTATAAGTGATTCAGAAAAAGAAGATGATGACTTGGACTTAAATGCAATTCCTAGAGGTGATGGAAATGAGACAGATTCTCTTTTAGAATGCATTGGTGTTGCACGAGCATATGTGCAAAATGTTTTGAATGCTTTGACTAGTAGATTTGAGGATCTACCAATTTTCAATGCATTCAAGATTTTTAATTCTTCCTCATATCCCATGGATGATATTAATCGAGACAAAAGGAGCCAAGAATGGCTAGAAAGACTAATCAACAGACTTAATGTTGATAGCCAAACAGTTGATATTCGAAGATGTATGAATGAGCGAGAAGATTTTGTTGGGATGCTATATCGTGTCACAAGAAATAGAGGCATGTATAATGCTTGGGAGTTTTGTAGTAGTACAAAGACTTGGTGGGATTTTTATCCAAGGATGATGCGTTTATGGCAAACATGCATAGTCATTCTAGCAAGTACAGCTTCTTGTGAGCGAGGGTTTTGTAGACAAAATCTAATAAAAAATAACTTGAGATCCAGCTTATGTCTTGATACATTGGATGCATTGATGCTATTATCCATTGATGTACGTGATAGTTCCCAACTCGATTGGAAATATATTTGGGATATTTGGATGGATGCAAAGAATAGAAGGGCAATGCCACTAGAATGATCAAATGGATGCATTTTCTTGCTACTTGTGCGGGCGATTTCATGGAGTGTTTTAAATTATTTATTTTATGATGAATGGTTGCTAGGAATCTATGTATGCATGATGGATTATGGCTCATGTTGGGTTGTTGCATTTTGAATCTCTCTTCCTCTGATTGGTTCTAGCATTTTGAATTATCATCTTATGATGGAGTGTTGGTAGGTAGTGAAAACTTATTTATCATATTCAAATTGGATTGAACATTGATTTTGGATCCTATGAGCTTTCAAAATTTGCAGTTTTAAGGCCTTAATTAGAGACTTTCCTATGTCATCTGCCATTGACATTTTTTCTCTCTCATTCGACTAATGCAAATTTTTATATCACTTGTGATGCGAAATGTATTTTTCAAATTTTCCAATCATTAAAATAATCTAAGGGACCCGTCAAATTTTGGCCTTGGAGGGGAACATCCTCTGACTGTGATCTTCATGTGGTTCCCTCCCACCTTGTTTTTATTCTACCGTTATCATCAATCAGACTTTGGGAATCGGGATTAGCTGTCTTATCCTGGATAGTGTCACTACCTTATGTCATGGTCCTGCCTCTAGTCCCAATGAAGATGGAGACATTGCCTGACGTTTCTTGGATCCAATTTCTTTGGCGAGGAATCTGAGATAAGATGGACTTCCTAGGCTCTAGCTCACATGTTCCTACTCTCCTTGTCTTTTACGTTTCCCTGTTCTTTCTAGTTCCTTCTAGTCATATGAGAACCTGATTGTTTGTTGAGACATAGCTTGCTTCTTCATCTACTTTCTTTGTCGCTTCTTCTTCGTCCTTCATCTTCTTCAAATTATGAATGTGGTGGAGATGGTTGGATTTTGGTTGCCTTCTTCTCTGCAATTTCCTCGCCGAGGCCCTTTCAATCTTCTATCAGCTGACAAACTTCGGGTAGCCTGTGCGTTTCACATTGCCCTCGGTAACCCTCGCACTCATCTTTGACAAGGCCGCAAGCACAGAACATATTATCAACAAAGGCCTGGTCTACAATTTCAATTGCCATCACTATCTACGTATCAATGCGGGCAACTGCAAACCTCACCAAGAGAAGATAAAGCTCAACCGATATTGGAGCAACCGCCACCATTACTCAGTAACCAACAAACGGTGGTAACATTGAGAAACCTTGGGTTAACTATCAAGAGGACAGGTATATGGGAGGGACCTCACAGAACCTCATACTTAGTCATTGAAAACCCAAACCAAGGAAAATGGGTGCTCACAAGGCCTATAGCACAAGCTCAAGATTTTCCAAATAACCTTGAAACAATGTCAAATATAACCTCTAATCTAAGCACGAAGGTGAAGAAGGTACTCGTTTCTCTACTCATACCCGGAAAACACATAGTGAGAATATGGATGTACACTTTGAACCCCTCAATGAGCAATTGGAGGATTTGTGGAGAGGCATTCATATCACACATGTCTCAAAGTTGAGCTTAAGGGATGATCACCATCACATCATGCGAGGGATACTCATATGGACTATGCATGACTACCCTAGCCTTTTCGAAGTATCGGGTACTTCCTCTTCACTTTAGACATTGATGTACAATTTATTTATTTGTGTGTCTGTGTGTCTGTGTGTGTGGGGGGGGGGGGGGGGGGGGAGGATTTCTTCTTAGGTACATACATCTAAAGTAGCAAAAATGTGACTCCATTCCTATGGTTCACATTTATGCTTTGGAAATGGATCTGGTTGTATGGCTCATCCTCGATAGGTCTATTAATAACACATTCTTTCTCATGTAAACTTCCTTGTTCTAATACCTTACGCATCCAAAGAGGTGCTTTAACATCTTTCCATGAAGAGAGTTTTGAAGTTACATAGGTAGCAGATCTAAAATTCTCTACCGGAGTTCTTGTAACATCTCAGTAGGTTAAGTCCTTGGTATTCACTCTTGTGATTGCACCTTCTTACCATAGATAGATTTAATGGTAGCCCCAATCTTGTATCAGTTTCAATTATCGCATAAATAGTCTACCCAAGATTATATCATATGCAAACTTCTTCTGAAATCTACAACAGCAAAGGTGTGCTCATATTCTATGTCACATGAAGTGACAACTATTTATTCGAGCAATCCTAGAGATTTCTCAATATAACCATCTACCAATTGCAATTTCATATGTGACTTCCTTACTATTGGTTTATCCCATTTTTTCCAAATTTGCTTTGTGGCTATGACTACACCTGTCCCACTGTCTAATATGGCTATGGTTTTCACCTCGCCATATTCTACTCGTAGCAATGTGTTCCCATCTTTACCTTCACAATACTCGCCTACTTTGTTGATGGATTACTGACTTAAATTCCTTTTTTATGTTTGTGTCTTCTTCTTTGTTTAAGGATTGGACATTACATTTTATGTCTATTTTCTCTAGACTTTTTTCAACATCTCGCCAAAGATGTGGTTTTACTTTCAACAAGTTTGCTAGAGACATCATGCATTTGACTTATATTTCCAGTAGTTCTTGCACGTTGTTAGTGGTTTAAATTGGTGGTATGGCTCTCCATTGAGATGGAAGCCTCTTGATGATTGATGCATTCTCATAGTCTCCCAGATATGAGGACAGGATTTTCAAAGTTTCATCATGTGATCTTATAGATCTTCCTAATCTCATATCCCCATATCTTGAAACTTGATCCATATCAAAGTTCAGTTGATTCACATCAAACTCTTGGAAAGGTGTAGAAACTAGCATTTGACTACCTTTCCTCCCCTCTCTTACTGCATTCCATAGTTCATATGGCTATTAATCTCGAATCTTAGGTACTATGGATGGATAATTTGTTGTGGAATTTTCTACCCTAAGGGGTGGTTTCTATTGAGGCATATTTGAATTTTTGTCCCCTTGATCGTGACTTTCCCCTTCTCAAACCGAGTCCTTTTGCATACTTGGTTGTTGTAGTGTTTGTGGTGTTAGAGACGGAGGATTTATAGAGGTCTTTTCTATCAAAGATTGGATTGGTTTGATTAGCTATGTGTACATGTCTAACCTCTGTTTTTCAATGATAGGCTCAGGATACATTCTCTACCTCTCTTCTTGGATTTGATTAGATTTTAGTCTGGATTCAAATGCTTCTAGCATTGCATCCAAAGGTTCATTTACTTTATCTACAAGAATTGATCCTCCTGATGAAGCATTTTGATCTTTGAGCTATCATATATCTGCGTTTGTTGAAGAGTCTTTTTTATTCTCCTGTGCCAATTGAGCTTATTTTTCTTTTGCAAGGTGGGCTTTTCTTCTGTCTTGTATTGCTTTCCAAGAGCCTTGTTTTCTCTTCAAAGTGTGAGTTCTGTTTTCTTGAGATTTTTCATTCAGTACTTTGTTTGTTTTCATTTTTCTCACAAGTTTATGCTCCAGTTTCAATGTTGATTGACACATTTTGCTCTTTTTATGAGGCTTGTGGAGATTTTATCACTCTGATCATGTTCAATGGTATTTTCTTTCTCTGTTCAGGGTGATTTAGATAGTCTATGAAGAGTAACTCTGCAGTCAATGCAATGTCCCTAAAGTAAGTTATTCTTCAAGGGCAATCTCTAGACCAATGGTCTCCATGACATTTAAAACAATAGATTGGTTACCTTTGCTCCAGTCCACGTGGTGGTGGTCTATATCTTTGGTTGTTATTTTGTATTCCCCCATTTGCTATGAACATGAATGTTATATGGTCCATTGTATATTATTCTTCTAGGTTCAACAAACTACCTTACATGTTTTGAGCTTGGTCTTGAGTTGTTTGCTAGATATATGAGGATGGTTCCTCATAATAATCTCAATCTTCCTTATAGTAGAGTGTTGATGATACTAGTTTGTTCTCATCAATCGGCTGGATATATCTTACCATAGCTTGTTAATTATTGGGTAACAATGGTTGTTGTGGAAACATCGATTGAGCTTTGTCTCCTCCATGCGAATCTTGTACTTGCCCAAATTGATACCTTGGTGGTGGAGGTAACTGAGGTTGTGCCTACAGGCTTTTGTTGATAATAGTTTTGATTTCCTTTCTAATATATTTGCCTATACTAACACTCATGTGCCTCATGATTTGTCCATTTGGAACATACCAAATACCATTTACTCACTTGAGATTGTGGCGGATTATTTTGTGTTGGATAAACTAGACATTGATTTGTGGAATATTATCCTCCACATAGGCCACATCTATGAGGTCTGAGAGGTCCTTGTCTTTGTGCTACTGATTGTTGGTTTTTCCCTATTAATCCTAGCTTCTTTAATAAATAAACTGCTAGATTTTCAGCATCCATTGGGAGTGGATTTTGAGGATTTCTAGCCTCACTTTTGCTACTCAAAGTCTCCATTTCGAATTTCTTTGAAGAATCCTCTTCTTTGTGTATGTCACAGTTGTCTACTAGGTCAATTTCTTCTCTTGTATAACTCTTAAGAGTGGTACATCTCTTTAAGTAGGCATCCTTTTTTAGATGAGAATTATGGAGTACTTTTATGAATAGGGATACTAAACATACTTATGTAGGAAGCTCAACATTTGGACATATCGTGACATATTCTTTAAATTGATTTTGGTAGCATCCTTAACTATTTTATTGCTTCCTTGTTTGAAACTATGGATCATAGCAACTGTGTTGTGTTTGATTCCATATTCAGAGAATTCTTCAACAAAATCCTTTGTGAGCTCATCAATACATCGGAATTTGTTCAGATTCAAGGTGTTAAACTAGATTAAGGCTTTCGTGATACTAGGGTGCGAGTGGGTTGGTGCACTATGATTTGCCCTTGTGGAGTTGATCCTTCCTAAGAGCCTTTGTGAAGTATATACTCTGCTCTCAAGTTAGCATCTGAAGCAAATCTTTTGAATTTTAGCTTCAAGAGATATCTATCTACCTCCATTGTCTTGTTCTCATTCTTCTTCTTCTTCCCATTCTAACAGACCTGTCGTCTATAGCCCCCTCCAATGACACTTCATATTGCCACTTTGAACCTTCCACCTAATGACAATTGTCTTCAACAAATGATCGTGTGGCCCCTTTTTGTAGTTCTAGGAGAGGAACGCTCCAAAAATGAACAGTATTTCTTCCTATAAATTTGGCTTTTTCCCAAGTAATACCATGCAATACATGTCTCTATCTCTAGGACTAGACGTGAGGTACATGACTCTATCTAAGCTTGCGGACTTGTGGAATGACTCTAAATCCACTTTAGAGAGAGAGAGAGAGAGAGAGAGAGAGAGAGAGAGAGAGAGAGAGAGAGAGAGAGAGAGAGAGAGAGAGAGAGAGAGAGAGAGAGAGAGTAATGTTATGTTCGAGAAAGGTGTTTCTTAGTTTAGCCTAGAGTCCATTGAAAATATGGGTTGCATTATGAAGCTGGAGAAGCCATTAGGGCCAAAAAATATTTAAAAACGGCACTTTTGTTAATCTGTGGATTAAAGAAAGGACCAAATATATTTTGCCACGTGGACAAAAATATGGTATTCTTGTCTCCTCTGCTTTTGAGATAGTAGAGTTCATTTTGTGGTTCTCCCCTCCTATTTAACCAAAATCTTCATACCCTGACAAGTTTTGGTAGTCCCAACGGCCCCTATTAACTAATAAAAGCTGACAAAACCTTTGACAAAGACATGACAAAGTTAAGTTAATTAAGATCATTTTGAGAATCGGGAGAATTTTCAAAGTTCTTGGCGCTCGTAGTATTTTTAATATGTCTCCTTGACCTCTCTCTTTAGGCTTCTTTCTCTGCACATTGTCTGCATACTCGTTGTCTTTTACATGGCATCCACAAGACTTCCGAGAGAATTTTCAAAGTTCTTGGCGCTCGTAGTATTTTTAATCTATCTCCTTGACCTCTCTCTTTAGGTTTCTGTCTCTGCACATTGTCTGCATACTCGTTGTCTTTTACATGGCATCCACAAGATGTCATTCTCATTCTATAAACTCTTGCACCATGTATAGCAAGAGCACAAATGGAGAATGGGAGTCCAAACATTTACTATAAATGATTGGGTTACAATGCTACTATCTTGCAGGGGTTCTCACAAAGTGAAAAAAACAAAACAAGGGGATATCAAATATCATTGGAAGGGACGTATCTTTGCCTTCAAAACCACATCTCAAGGCTGGTTTGCTTTGGCGCAACATGTTTACATGGCTAGAGATATGCACTTGGCTCCACCGGAATGTTTTCCCAACAAGCACACTGTAAGTTTGAGTTGTAAGATATACGTGAGTATATGGTTTTGTTTGAAGGATATGCTAAATAATGGATTATTGGTTGTAGACATCTTTCCATCAACAAGTTTCGAGTGGCAACATGTGGAGAGTCTCAAGGAAACATTCCATGCCATTCATAAAGAATTTGCAAACATTATTTATGCTAATCAGACCACGAGTTTTTTTCATGAAAGTGAAATTTTTGTGTATTATGCACAATATGTGGTTCCTTCAAGAGCAGGTATGTATGGATACCTTGAAGATCTGCAGTTACCAAGCCCCTCATCTTTGCGATGTGATAAAGGGAAAATCAAAACGACACAAGTAGAGAAAAATGAAAACCTTGTTATTCACCTTATCGCGCTGTTTTGGAAATTGCGGAAGAACTTTGCCTTCCGGAAGTGCGATGGAGGACGAGACGCAAATACGATGTGATAAAGGGAAAATCAAAACCTTGTTATTCACATACTCGCGTTGTTTTTGTGTACGTTTCCTTGGGGATGGACTTTGGGAATGTGCTCAGGCATGCATGGAAGATGACTTTGACAGGGGTGGAGGACGAGGAAGTTCTACGACGGAGTGCATATGAAATGACGTGCAGGTTGGGAACGATATTGGACGTGGATTATGGACAGAGTACAAAATGTGGGGGCGATGGAGTGGGTGACGTCGGGGGAATGGTATTATGGATAGACGGGTGTCTATGATTAAGAAGGGGACGGAGATGGAGACGGGCGTCTGTGATTAAGAAGGGAAAGGAGCGGAGGGGAGAGGAAGACGTTGCGTCGAGCAGGCCGTAGAGGAAGGCATTTGGCGCAGGAGGAAATCAGGAGGAAAAAGGCACGGAATTTTTTGAGTGGGCTTAAATAGGCGCGAGGGGGGAAGAAGGAACGTTCCAAAAACCCTAATATCACAGTGAATGAGAATGTGACACGTGGACATCAACAACCCAAGTGTATAAGAACTTCCCATTTGGCGGGAGCGCGAATTCAAAACTTACGTTACGACTGCCGTTCATTCGACAAAACCTTATGTCACGACTGCCATACGACCATTAGTACTGACGTATCCGATCGACGGACATCCGCGCTGCTCATTGACTCCCGTTTTGTTGGAAGCCCTCAATATGAAGCAATTAGAAGAAAAAAGGAAATCAAATTTGCCAAATCGCATTGTATTGGGCAATTTTGTGCGAAGGAAGGAAGACAGGTCCAAGGCCTACAACTTCAATACGAAGCGATAACGTAAAAGCAGGGTGTCAAATCTACTTAATCGCATTATATTGGAAATCCAAAGCAGGGAGAAGGGGTTCAAGGGACAGCATCCTTTCGGCTTCCAATCAAAGCGATAAGGTCAAAGGATAGACCTCAGATCCGCGCTATTTAATATTCACTAATAAGTTAATATGTACAATGCTGCTAGACTTGTTACTATCCACTTGGACACTAGCTTTAAAAGCATTGCTAATCCTCAGAGACCTTTCAAGTTTCTGCTTCAAGAGGTCCCATTGCAAAATAACGTGCATAGTTGTGGCTGGAGAGTGGTTTCAAATGCTTCAAGGATAATAGATTCAAAGTTACTGAATGTAGAGGGGGTGAATGTAAGTCTCTTGTGCTTTATCCTTTTTATAGTGAAAGTCTCTTGCTACTTCAAATAACTTGTATGCTTTGTTACAGTGCAGAGACTACCCTGAGGCATACATGTGGTGGATACAGGAGAGGTGTATTGAACTAGTTTTAGATAGGGAAATTACACCAATGGACCCAAATTCCCCTCTCCCAGCAGCGAAAAATTCCAAAGGATAGGCAAAACAAAGGGCAAAGGTAAGAAAATGGCAACCACCAAGAAAAAGAAGTCTCGAAGGTCCAAACAAAAGGGGCGCAAAATGAAGGGCATGCCTAAGCTTTCTCCATTGAAATTCAGTCCATCTCCTCTAAAGCCTAAGGAGAAAAGAGTGCTTGAGGTAATTAAGTTCTTTGAGCAACGAAAGAAAACACCTAAGAGGAAACTAGTGATGACGGATGAAAGTATGGAAGATGAAGCAACTTTTTCAAAGAATGAGAGAAGTCTAAAGGATGGAGAAGCTATAGATCAAGGATAAGCTAAAGATCAAAGAGAGGCTAAAGAATAGCCTTATACTTATCAATTTGTCTATTTGTACTGAAGTAACATTCTCCTTGTATATATACATCTGTAGTGCAATATTCTGGCCCAAAATGTAATGATATGTAATATTGATCTTACCCATGAAAGATGGTTTTTTGTTCATAGAATCATAGAGAATTATAAAGCTTGTACCAAGTCTTTCCTATTAAATTGTATTGCAATTTTGTAACTCATGATATAATGAAATCATTTTGGTTCACAAACGACGATTTGTTATTCATAGAATTATTGCAAAGCTTATACTAAGATTTTTTTTAAATAGTACTTCTCAATGTGTATAATTCCATGTTGCTGGAAACAATATTTGCGAGCAAAAGAAAGATTCAAAATTATTTGTACATGCATATTTATGGTCCGAAACTCACAATACTAGGAGGTAAACAGCTCATACATGATACAGAGCTCTAAGCTATTTTTCCAATTACAACACCATTTACTTTGAACTTATATCCAAGAGTAACATTGTCTAAAAACTCCAAGGTGTCTCTTACATCCTTAAGACTCCACTTTGAAGTAATGTTCACCTCTTTTCCTTCTTGTGCGGTAACTTGCAGTGTAGATTTCAATGTCTTATAATCAATATTTGAATCTAAAGGAACCCAAGCACCCAATCTAAGTTTGTATCTTCTATAATCAAAACCTATGATAAGAGATTGTTGAGATATATTATAGGATAAACCCAATGATTGAGAGCACATATTGCACCTTATAAAGTCACCTTCGTGGTCAGATTCCTTGACTTTCCAACATAAACCTAAAATTTTGTCCAAATCTTCCTTTGAAAATTTTCTGTTTAGCTACGAAACCTTTGTCCGTTGTAAACATGCTGTTTGAAAGTAAGCTACAAAAACATGTAAGGGTAAAAATCATGATAAGCGTACTCTTCTTGAGATCCTTCTAGGAGTCTTAGCCTTTTGAATATCTTGAGCAATTTTGAGTTTTTTGCAATGAAGATTTTGCAGAGTTTGAAGAGTTGGCATATGCTGTTGTTTAGTTGGATTCTAAGGAGTATATTCACACCCCTGTTGGAAGGTCAGGCACTGAGAAGTCTTTGTTTACCGAGAAATGTGGTTATCATTCTCTTGATAGATTTTGTGCAATTGAGTTATGCTTTTTACACCCAAAAAAATGTAGGCTTATGCTTAAGTCTACTGCATTCATTGTATTTGCCCTTGTAAAATACCCTCTAAAATCTTATGAAAAGCATAAAGAAACCTCAAAATTATCTAGTTGTTGCCTTATTAAAGAGATAGTAGATGAAGTTGATGTTAAGGAGCAACTAGACACCCAGATGGAAGCACTAGTTGCGAAGGACCTGGATGTTGTTGAATTTAAAGCAGAGACTATAAGTGAAGAAACCACTATTGAGGTTGATGAGCCATCTGACAATCCTTCAAGCCTTATCGTTCCATCTTTGCCTACTTTCCCAATTAAAGACAAAGAATACATATTATTGTCTGATCTCCAAACTCTTTTCAATTTGAGAGAAGATTGTTGCTTGGCAATTATTGCAAAGGCATTTGTAGATTCTTTATGTAGTAACTTGGATTCAGAGAGTAGATATCTAGGAATCTATATTTTTTAGGGAGTTCAGGAAATCCATCTTTTTTGTAGTTGCGGCGCCTAGAGCGACCTATGAATTTTATTCTGTTAGCTGGAAGGATCTTCATAACTTTCTCATAGATATACTGGTTTAGTTTGATCTTCTTGCCTCTAGTATACAAGGTTGAGTTTACACCGGCCTCATGAAATAGATAGATCTTGACAACTTTAAGATCTTCCATCCATTTTACCATTTTCAGATTATTTTTGTTCCTAAAATTGGATGGATCTCCTAGTAGCCTGCTAGCATCAGTAATTTCAAGTCCCACTTTTACAGGATTACTCGATCTGAAGTAGACTTGCCATTGCACTTGGTTCAAAGAAAATGGGAGACGGAGGGAAGTGTGGTACGTCAACCCTCCTGTCCATAAGGCAAAATCCCATTCCGGCCCCCTAAAACAATGCAAGTTGGTTCTACCTAACGATTAATTGATCAATTTACTGTCTTTCTATTTCTATTGTTGATTTAGAAAAGCTCCCAGCTAACTGGGATCACCCTACCATTGGACGGACCCGTCAGGGGTTACGCCCATCCGCTTTCTTTTGATGATGGTTCATCTTTAGTTTTTTAATTACCTACAACACATTTATTGGAACATATACAACCAGCTTCCTTAATTAGTCCATTAAGTCACAGGTTCCTTCACATAATTTATCTCACCGACATACATACAATTCGAACAGTAAAGCAAACTTCTTTATTATATTGGAATCTTATTACAATTTCCATCTTTACGTCCTAGCGGAAGATACATAGAATTCCATAAGGATATTCTGTCTACCAACATTCCACCCTCATAACTAGTATTTAGGATTCCAAGGTCCCATCTTGGGTCACGAAGGGGCTTGTCAGATTCTGGGAACAATGTAGGATTTACAGCCAGAGCCCCCTTTGGCATCTACATTTCCTACTATTTGAGACTAACCCTACTGACAGACCTTTCGCCTACAGAGTGGTCCAAGCCTCTCGTAATGATAATCATGCCCCCCTTGGAGTAGGGTCTCGCTACTAGCTTGGGGGTAGCCTAATGCGATCCTTCCTTTTATTCTGTTTGACAATAATTTCAATTAGAGATCTAGGTTCTAGCAAACACAAACAATCCTTTCAAATGTATATCAAATGATGCAATGACAATCACCCCATCATACAATTCACAGCTTCACATAGCCAAGGTAGACCTTATCCTAAGGCAACCTTACATTCTAATGAGGATTCTCCTCCCCATAAAGAAGTGTTGAGTACATCTCTTATAACATGTTAAGCAAGGCATGAATTTTCCGTTTGGGCTATATTACCCAACGTAAGCAAAATTCCTTAAAGAAATATATTATGCCAATAACTCAATGAGATGACCTATAGGACTCTTGAATAGACAATCTATTTCTATAACCATCTCTAGTCAACTTTTAACCTTGTCGCATTTGACTATAACTATATCGAATGCACATAAAGTCATATGTACAATAACCTTTGGCAATTAATTCTAACATGATTCTATGACTTAGAATCTCAATTAAGCTAGCTGCAAATCATAGCGATTAATTGTTTATGCTTGTACTAATATGTTTTTTAGATGAGTTATCAATTTGTGTAAGTGAAGAATATGGAAGCTAATATCTTATGTAATTATCTTATATAGCAAAATAATAATCTAGTAATGAATAACCTGGTTTAGCAGCATGACGACTTTAGGAATTTCGTCTTTGCTTGCGCTTGCATTAGCCACACTCGATGTTCCATTGGTAGTGGCAATTCCCGCAACCTCGGACACTCACGTATCATTGGCAATACCCGTTGCTTGACCGGTTCCATTGGTCCCCATGGTTTTTCCACTTCGTTGCTTTGGAGCCATCATCCACGAGTGGTTCGAGAGATAAGGAAGGTGGAATAGATTTGAGATGAGAGAGAATAAGAGAATATGGCTTAGTTAAAGATTGATACAAGGGATTTGGGCTAACTCTCTTTCTCTTTTCCTCTCTCTCTCTCTCTCTCTCTCTCTCTCTCGCTTTTTCTCGCAGCCTCTTGAAGGGGTATCCTTCTACGTCTCTTTCTCTACCTCTCTCTCGCAGCCTCTCGGGATCTCCTTATGTCTCCCTAACTTCCCCCCATGCCTCTTATTTATAGTGAATTGGAGAAGAACGGTTGTGGCTGAGAAGAGGATCTCTTTGTGGAGGGGGATCTTGGAAAGATCAGTGATCTGATGCTCAGACCATAAATCTGATAGTTCCATTGGCTCCGAAAGGGGGGTAAAATCTCAAGACACTTGCTTAGAAAGGTCTCAGTTCACTCCTTATTCTTTTCTCTGTTTGAAGTGTTGTTTTCTCTGTCTGTAGACTGCAATCGTGGCATCGCTAATCTCTCTCTCTCTCTCTCTCTCTTTTTCTTTTTTTTTAAAAATAAAATCTTCAAACGAACATATCACTTGTATTTTCTTTTAAATGACATCTAGTTCTAGAAATCTCCATATTTCTTTTTTTAAAGGGTAATATCTAAAATATTCTAGTCGTCCAAAAATCTAATATTTTTAGACCATCCTTACTATACACATTAACATTAGTGATTAATATAGCTCATCTCTCTTGTTCACATTGTACCTTCCATGAAGGGTGGCTACGGTCCTTATTAATTCATAAAAAATATCGACTTACTGTTGGGGGTAAAGGCGCCTCCTCCGTGCCGCCCCGTGTATTACTACACTGACAGTACCCGCCACTGCACACTGCAGGTGGCGGGCGCCCATCACGTCACTTTATTCTTTATTCTTTTAGTGACAGTTTGAATAAAGGAAGGCCCGGTCACACATTGTGACTGTTGGAGTTCCCATTTCTTGTCTCTCTCTTTCTTGCTCTTGCTCTCCCACCATAGCTCGCGTGCAAGCTTCGATCCTTCTCACCTTTCAACTGGTATCAGAGCTTGGCATTCTCTTGCTTGAGCTCGACTCGGTGCTTCCCGACCTTCGCATCGACTCGCTTCACACATTGGGTCTCCATCCCGGCAGCCATAGCCAACCTCTTGAGCTCTCGACTCTCCCTGGCTTCCCGAGCTCCATCCCGGCCTTCTTGAGCTTCATCAGGGCCTTGCCCTTGAGGTATTGCTTCAGCATTTGTAGGCATTTGAGTGTATTCTCAGTTTGAAACAGGGGAGGAACAAAGGGCAGCCACTCTTCTTGAGCTCCATAGCTCATATCTTCCCTCCCCTTTGCATTGGGCCTTCATGGCTTGGTATGTGTCTACCTTGGGCCATCATTGAGCCCCCCACACTCAACATTCAGCCACATGATTAAGGCAGCACTCCAGGCCTCAACACGCTGAATATGGCGCCCATTTTCAGACTTTGACCTCCATGTTTTACAGCTGAATGCTTTGTTGCTCATGGAGCACCCATCATTGGCCTATTTGGAGGGCATTTGAGCCATTTTTGGATGTCATTTTGATGCTTTGGCTTGACATTGAGGTTGGGAGCTGATCATTCTCAGTTTTGAAACTGTCATTCACTGCATAACAGTGCTGGAAACAGGGTAGCACCCCTGACACTAACTTTCATTGCTTATGCCTCATTCCATTGGAGCTATTTGATGCCCGTATGCGGTCTACTTCCTACCCGGATGTATTGGGGATGTATGCATTTGGTTTGACCATGATTTTGGCTTGAATTCGGGGCTGAAATCTACTGTTTAGAATAGTAAATACATGCTGGAATAACAGTGGGCTGAAGGTACTTTACATGCTTTGGCACTTACCTACCGATACCAGATGTATGCTCTGAGCTTTGGCATGATGTCTCTGACATTTGGGGACGACTTGGAGCATATGTATGAGATTATGGGATGCTTTTGAGCTTCGCATTAGCTCTGTCTTCACTGGCATTTGGACCGACTTGGCATGCTCGTGGACCGCCTATGCCTCATGTCTCTGCTTGACAGTTAGGCTTTTGCATTATATGCTTTGGTTCGTGACATATGCTATTTGGTTCGTGTATGCCATACCGACATTTGGAGCTTGGATTTGGATGTATTTGAGCATTCCCGGCTTACTTGATCACTGATCTTGGTTGCTATTTGGATGTCATTGAGTTGACCGAGAGCTTATTTGGGCTTATGTATTGCTTCATGGTTAATACGATCAGTGCTTCATGTATGTCATGCTCTCTTGGATGCACTTGATGCATTGACAGGGTCACTTATCACTGGTGCTTTCTCTTGGGTTGTTTGAGCTTCTGAGCTCGCTTTGTACGCCTTTTATGCCAGTGGGAGCATTTTACATGCTTGCTTGACCTTTGACAGTTGCATGCTATTGGAGCACTTACATGTATTTGGAGCAGTTTATGTCTTGAGCAGCTACATACGCATTGAGACTTTGGGATCATACTCCGATCTTTATGGATATGCATTGATGTACTCTTGGTTCACAGGATGCTTATGAGCTGAGTCTCATATTTGGATCTTTCTCTTTGAGCAGACACCTATTTGTGTCAGGTTTTGGCAGTTACAGGAACACTTTGCCTAGAGTGTCTGGGGGTGTGCCTTTCACTGGCAGATGTTATTTTGACATGCTTCGGTGTTGAGCTCATATTCTTTTCACTGTCATTGGCCTTGCTTATGTCCGTTTCATGCCGGCTTTGGACCTAGCATTGTTTGCTTGACATTGGATCCTATTTTGGGATAGTTTGCTCTCTAGACTGCATACCTGCAATTTATTACAGCAAGCAGTTATTGGTGGACTGAGGTGTACTTTTCATGCTAAAATATCCTGATTTGGTGTACCGCACCTAGTACTAAGTGGGCAGCAACTTTTGGCACACTTTGCTCGCCCTTTGGACCCCGTTTTGGTCATTTTTGGGCAGTTTCTGCAGTAAAACAGCAAGCAGTTTTGGACTGTTTGGGCATTTCCAGCCTGCATAATGGCGTCATCTTCGCATGGTAGTGCCATCTTTAACATTACAAAGTTGGATGGTACCAACTACTCTTACTGAAGAGTCAAATATGGCAGGTTTTGGTGCAGAAATCTCAGATTAAGCCACTTCGTTTGAGTGGGGAGCAGCCTGAAACTATGGACAATGACGACTGGCTTGAACTTGATGAGCTATGTAAGTCCACGATTGTATTGTCTCTCACTGAACAGGTACATTATAATGTATTTGAAGAAGCACAGAGTGCATGGGATCTATGGAATAAGATCAAGAATCTTTATGATAAGAAAAGTTCGGCGAGTCAGATGTACTGGTTGAAGCAGCTTATGGATCTGCGCATGAAGGATAATGCGACTATGTTTGCTCACTTGAGCCAGTTCCATGCTATACTGAAGAACCTGACTTCGCAGGATATCACCTTTGGAGAGGAAGTAACTCCTCTTTTCTTGCTTGGGACTCTGAATGAGTCATGGGATGTATTCCGCACTGCTCTTTGTGCCTCTAGTGCTACTCTAAAATTGGCAGATGTTGAGAGTGCTCTTCTTCAGGAAGAGGTGAATCGCAAAAACTTGGATACCTCTCGTGGTAGTCATGCTTTGACAATTAGAGGCAGGAATGACAGGTATGACCGTGGTAATGGCCGAGACCGTGACTCGCAGAAGGGTCGGTCTAAATCTCGTGGCAAGTCGCGTAGTAAGTCGCATGGGCGCAATGCAAATGTCACTTGTCATCATTGTGGGAAAAAGGGCCATATTAGACCATAGTGTCATGAGCTGCGCAATGAGAAGCGCAAGGATAAGGGGAAAGATAAAGGGCAGGAGAAGTCCTCTGATCGCAGCATAGTACCTGCGAAGTCCAGCGTCAAGATTGAGGAAATTAATGTCACGCAGACTGAGGAGTCTGATGGTGGTGATGAGTTTATAACTGCAGCTAGTTCTTCTGATGCTTCACACTTGACTGAGACATCTAGTATGTATGCACAGTGCTGGTTATTGGATTCAGGTGCGTCCTTCCATGTGACGCCTTACCGTGAGTGGTTTCACTCTTACCGTACTGTATCTGGATCAGTCAGACTTGGAGATGACAGGTCTCTTGATATTGTGGGCTGTGGAGATATTCAATTGCAGTTTTCCACTGGCAGTTCCTTTTTGCTCAGGGATGTACGTCATGTACCTGCGCTTACGCGCAGTCTTATGTCTGTAGGACAGTTGGATGATGCAGGGCTTCATGTCTGTTTTGGGGATTCTGCCTGGAAAATTACCAAAGGCAGACTTGTGCTTGCTAGAGGCGCCAAGGCTGGCAGCCTCTATCCTCTTGTTGTATCTGGGTCTTCTGTAGACCATGTTTTGGCAGTAAGCTCTATCCCACATGTATCGCTTTGGCATGCCCGTTTGGGGCATATGTCTTTGAAGGGAATGAAAATGTTATCTGGTTTGCAGTATCTTCTCACCTTTCACTTATTACGACTCTCAGTTTTATTTATTTATTTATTTTTAATGTTAGTTAGTTATTAACGTTAGTTAATTTTTTTAACTTTAGTTAGTAACCTTACTAACTTATTAATTGACTAACTAACTTTTATTGCCTAGAAATATTACACTCTCCTAGAGCACCCATAGCCCATGGGCATATTCCAATTACCACCAATCCCGACCACGTTTTCCTCAAGCATCTCCATTTTTCTAAGCTCTTACAACTGACCTACATGTCTCCCATGGCCACATGAACGGCATGCTATGGCTCATAACTAGTCTCCTATGTGAAAAGGTCTGGTTGACCTCATTCAGCAAACATTGTGCATCTAGAAGTCAATGTATGTATCTCTCAACACACAAAAGTCATATATTGAAAGTTTATGCACTCCATCATGCCATATAAGCTATTCATGTCATATGATATTATAAATATATTATGCAAAGCCATACTAGTGTAATTGAATATCATGGAAAATGCTACAACCAATGTGATGGAAGCTACATTTTAGGGGGGAAATTACTTAAAGTCACATCTTCAATTCAAGTACCAAATGTTGCAGAATAGGAGGGCACCAAGTGGACTATCCAAGTTAAGAAAAAGCGTGTAAAGAACTGACCACAAGGCTTCAAAACAAGTGGATATATAGGCAACCCGAAAAGGAGTGGTATAGTTACTCAGACAACGGGAGATGGTCAACCCACGAGGAAACTGACTACATCATCCTTATAAAGATACAAAGGGAACTTGTTAAAATAAAAAAGAAGGTATCACCAGAGAATAGAAAGAGAACGGGCACCTTGCAATTTAGAAAGCTTATGGAAGAGTGCCTAAGGATAGAACTGCACAAAGTTGTTCATCCCCTAAGGGGGGTACACTTTACCAATGGTATGTTAGTTGTAAAAAACTAGCATAAGATGTTGCAACCACCCAATCCAAGTTTATGGTTAATCCATCGAGGGGGCATAAAGCTGGACCTGTGTGCACCCTTGTCCGATGCGCACAAGAGGTTTCTCCTTAGTTTGACAGGGGGGATCCTCATAAGCTTAATGTGATCAAGGCATAAAGTTGGACCTGTGTACACCCTTGTCCAACGCGTAGAATAGGAGGGCACCAAGTGGACTATCCAAGTCAAGACCAAGCACACCAAGAACATGAAGATCAAACCAATTGAGGAGTGGCAAGCCTCAAAGGATGCTAAAGTCATCCTAGCAATGGACGCAAATCAAGCTTCTTAAAGCCTAGTGGACCATGTCGTCAACCTTTGGTGTTCAAAAACCTCTTTTCTTGATTGCTATTAAGGAGGGATGTTACCACTTAGTACATCCTCCTTCACCATGTCCATGCTTATATACCTAGATCCTCATCACACACACTCTCACTAGCTATCCATTATAGCATTGTTGCATTCTAGTCTTTATCATCATTGCAATCATTCCTACTTAATCAAATCATATTTGGTTAGTCTTTCTTCTTTGTTTTTAATCATGTACTATGTATGTTAATGAAGCTTTCTTAATTCTCTAACCACCTCAAAATACCAATAGTTCCTTAGGAAAATAGAAACCAGACATGGCATAAAGATAATCAGAAACAAATCCAGCTTCCAAAAGCTTTTATAGAAGAACCACAACCCAACAAGACTAATACAAAGCCTAACCAAGTCAAGAAAACACCTTCAAGAATAAATAGAAAGACTCACAAAAAGAACAAAAAACTACAAGGCCCCAAGGATACGAGCAAGACAACAATAAACTCCACAAATGTGGATACCCACGATTATGATGCATTCATTCTCAACCAAATCAAAAGTGGAAATGGATTCCCAAGAAGAATGACAATTTGATCTCCAATCCACTCAAAATCCGAAGCCAAGGAAGTAAGTTCCACGCCAAGGATCCAAATTGATCACTACAAATCCTACAAACTCCACAAGCCAAACATGATACAAAACACAAATGGGGTGCGAGAGCCGAGAGCATGTGGCTAAAAACTTTCAACCCAACAAGTTGAACCAAAAGTCAAATCTAAGTGTGCGTAATGCAACTAAAGGCTTTGATAAGCACAACTCCATCAAAATCTAGCTACCAATATGAGAAACCCAAGATTGCATGGAGAGATCAAAGTCTTTAACTTTAGCTATTGAACCATTCAAGCGAAACAAAGCCTTGGCATCAATTGACATCATAAAACCATCAAAAACATTTTCATCAATAGAAACCACAGCCCTAATAGATGCTTCACAAATTTATGGCTTCGCAAAGTTTTTATTTTATTGATTTTTTCCAACATATTATGCATTTGCTTTTACTAAATTTTTCCAACGTTTTGCATTTGGTATTGAATATTTCCAATATTATACTCTTGATGCCCATAGAGTATTCAATGAGACTAGGGACAATGTCACATCTTGAGCCCCACGTGTATACATATCATTTAAAATGTAGCCAAATATATTTTTGCTCTTGTTCTCTTGTAGCATACGTGTTTCTTTTAGTTTGGAGGGAAAAAAAAAAGTGAATAATAGCATAGGTAAGTGCAAAATATCGTGTAAATATTTGGCAACAAGATCCCCAAAAAGCTAGCCACTTTACAAAAATAAGTTTGGTTTCTCAAAATCTCCAAAAAGCCGAATATGCTTATCAACATGGAAGCTACACTCTCAAGTATTATGGTCCATTAAGATTCATTGGGACAGAGCTAGATTAGTGATAGAAATATCTATGACAAGAGGTTTGAACTTTGTAGCTATCAAAGAGTCAATACATATCACCACTTTCTCAAAGATTACACATAAGCCACTTAAACATGCATTGCAACATAGTAATAGAGCCACCAACAAAGCCTTCCTAGGAGCAATTCAACTCAAAGTTTCCCTCAAAGTTCTTGGGCAGGCCCTTCCCATGATAAGTTAACCTTAGTGACCCATACAATTGGTTAAGCTTAGTTACCCAACAAATACAAGACTAGACATTCATTTTCACAACTTTTGCTTGATAGCAGAAGGTTACAAAAAAGAACCTTTTGAATTTGATCAACAGCTCTATTTAAGGTTAAAATGTAAAACCTTATGAATTTACTTATTCTTGTACCTCAGTTGGATAACAATATTTATCCTTGACTTATCAGAGGTAGGTGACCCTGTGAGTGTGTGAGTTCAAACCCCAAGGAAAACATTTAACTTTTTTTAAAATCATCACAAATGCTTTATTCATCTCGGTGACGTTGTAGCCAAACTCAAGGGGCTTCCACACTGACCGCCCATGTGGACATAGCGGCCACATGGAAGCAGCCTATTGGCACCGCAGAAAGGGGAGCGCCCACGAACGTGGCTAAGCCTAACATGCCTGCTAAATGATTGATTTAGCATCGATTCTACATCTTGAAACCAGGACAATTTGGGAGCCGCGAGCGACATCGCCTACGCAACATACACCCACAAATGAATTTGCTAAAATATAAGATTTGAACTTGCCGACCAGAGGATAGTGCACCAGCAGAAATGGTCTGTAAAGACTGCCCGCCCATTGCAATTTTACATGGGCGATAGCGTAGGTTTGGTGTGTAAACACCCTCAGCACGCCCTGCCTTAATTGTAAACATAGAATGAGAAAGCCTGTATCCATCATTTTATAAATCTAGCTTGTATGCAAAGTAGACCACCTCTTTCCTCATCGCCCATCTGGGATCATGCCCTTGACTTGGTTGTCTTTATATACCCCCCGATCGTATGACTTTAGGAAATGAATCAAGAGTGCTAGATGCTCAAATGCAGCTATACCAGACAATCGCATGCATCTCATGACATTTAAGAAACGGATCAACTGTGCTAGATGCTCAAGCATCAAGTTGCGAAAAGCTGACTGGTCTCTCCTTTGGAGACAATATTGGAATCTCAGGGTTGCAATAACAATCACCTCTTGAGGTGTGGGGCAGGTAATTTTACACCTATCGGGTTGAAGAAAAATTGTTTCCCTCTGCAACTATTGAAAACCACTTGCATTCCTACATCTTATGTAGAGGAGCTCAAAGCCAATGTTTTGCTAAAATCATTCCATCCAAGTATATAATACTCTACAAAGGGCACAACGCTTACTCCGAAGAAACTGTTGACATAACGTTGATTTTAATAGGTGTTTTTGTAATCTGAATGTTCTCATCAAGAACTTGCCGAAGGAGCATTGTTGAATAACTTTGTAGCTTAACCATTCATGTTACTTATTTGTAATTGTCTCCTTGCTGAAAACCTGGTAAAATAACATTTTCATCACACAAAATGCAACTCCAATACTTGTCCTCACTGAAATCCAAAGCTTTAGGGCATGGCTCGTTTACCGTAAGGGAAAGAAATCATGTTGTCCATGGTCAGCTGGGATTGCGCATTTGTACACAGCTAATACCCAATTTCTCATGACCAATTGCTACCCAATAGTGCCCATGCCCTGCTGCTACTAATTGAGGAGATGGCTCAAGAGACGAGGCAGGCCATCTTCCACGCTTCCCTTGATGAGGGACAGGACACTCAATTTGGTGAAAAGACAGCTTTCATATCAACTGATAGACCAAATCTTTGTGTAGCTTTTGCTTAGTCCTCAAAAGAAGGGCCCTGGAAAAGCTAGGAGTCCTCAGCTCACCTTGACTTCCCTTCAGGCACTCTACTCCAGCAGGTTGAAAGAGAAAAGAAGAAAGAACGGGGGCCTGTTTGAACAATAATGGTTCCTTTCATCAATACACACAAAGACAAGCACACGTGTGTTATGTATTTACATGTGTATACATGTAGGATTTTGAAAAAAAAAATGTGTTTGTTTGTATATATCTATGTATCTATGCATGTATGTATGTATGAATGCATGCACATACATATGTATGTGTATGCGTACCTACCTACCTACATACGAGTGAATGTATGCATGTCCATACTTTAGTTGGCATATATAAGTACACGCACACAATAAAATATTTAGACAGAGAGACAACGTACACGTGCTATGTATGCAAATATGTATATCAGTAGCCTTTTGAAAAAACAATGTGTATGTACATGTGTGTCTGTATGGATGTACGTACGCATGTAAGCACCTACCTATCTACGTATATATGTACGTACGCACGTAAGCACCCACCCACCTACCTATCTACAAGCACCGACCTAGTACCTACCCACAGTGCACACTATGAATGTACGTCACTACATAGCTTTGCATGTACTTATATGTGTATAGTCTATTATGGTTGCATTCATATGTCCCCATGTGTGTGTGGGAAAGAAAACGTGCATGTCTGCATGCACATGCGTATGAATGCTTGACATTCAGAACAGTGTGCAGAATTACTACACACCACACAACACTCTGCAGAATACCACACACCACACAACAGTGTGCAGAATACCACACACCGTATGAGCATGAAGAGAAGCGCCCAGTAAATCAACCACTTTGCCTTACCCAATCGAACAGTCCCAGGATCCCCAGCCGAGACACCATCTCCAAACTTCTTCAGCAGCCTCTCTTGGAGTTGTCCCCCTTTCCTTGGCAAATCATGTTCTGAGAGGGTCTGAGTCATCACCCCCTTCTGAAGTGGTCGATGCAGAAACACCATCCCCCACGAGGACTTCCAGAGCGGCAGCACGGCTTCTCCGACCAAACTTTAAGAGACGCCGTAGCCCCTTGGCAGGCTCTTTCGGAGGCACCACCACCACCACCACAGGCTTCTCAGAAGGGCCCTTGCACTTCTTCTGTGCAAGAGTAACATCAGTTTCAGAAGCATACTGGTCTTGTGAAGAGCTCCAAGAAGCGGGCCTCCCAACAGGGGATTCCACCAATGTAACGGCAGAGGAGGCGCTGAAGATACGAGGCATGGTACCTCCTAGCCGCTTCACGCTGGAGGTTGCAAGCACAGCAGCATTCGTAGGTGAGAACCTGGTCACGATGAGCTCGTCAAGGTGCTGGGTTGCTCGAAAAGAGGCAGAGCCATGGGCTCCACTGCGACTGTGTAAAACCTGACCAGCACCATCGAAAAAGGAGCTCCGAGAGAGAAGCACTAGCATCTCCTCCCTGCTTTAATATTTCCATTTTAGATGGTTGCTGGACAACGGAGACATGCTCTGATGTAGAAGCCAGGGTATAAGGTTCATGTCTCAGATGCTCCATCGATACACCATGTTCACATGCAAAAAATATGGCGGCAGTCTCAGCCCCCTCATCCATCTCAAACGGCGAGCCTTTCAAAGCTGTGTCCTCATTATCCATCGAGCCCCCATCTAAAATATTCATTGGAGCTTCTTCATCAGAGTTCTTTTGGGGAGTCGCTGGAGCATCTCCATCAGGGCTTTTGAGAGTAACGTCCGCCTTCATCTTCATGAAGCCCGGTCCAGCACCAGGCCCAATACCAGCACCCTTGCGTAAGAAAGGCCTTGCTTCCTGAATTGGAGCAACAGCACTTCGCCATACTCTGCTTGGGACTGGTGCCCTGTTTTTGGCTTCTCTCGGAGTATTGACTACTCCCGAGAACTCAGCTTCAGCTGATTTTGCTATTAAGCCTGAATGACTGAGCTGAGATCCTCCTCGGATCTTCTTGTCAAGCTTTGCATTTTTGCTATCTGCGCTATTATGAGCAGGTGTAGTTCCATCATACTCCATCGCCGAAGGATCCCCAAGGGTCCCAATAATCTTTGAAGAGCCTCTAGTAGAACCAGGTGACTTTCCTGGAGATGGTTTACCGTTCTTCAAATCCGAGAAGAAAGGAACTGGGCAAGCAAGAGGATTATCTACCAAACGGGAAGAAACAGGGGAGAGGTGACTAGATGCCGTTCCGCTAGGATGGATCAGGTTGAGATAGAAGCCGCCCTTGGAGAGCTTCGGGGAGTACTTGAACCCTTCTGAGAAGCACATACAGTTTTCTTTGCCTTGTGGACCTTTGGAGTTGGAGCTTGCTCTCTCACAGCTCTTGGAATCGAGGGAGGAGAGGGTAGACTGCTATCAGAAAACGTACGGTCCTTGGGTGTATATGCCCTCAAGACTGTGTGTCACAAGGGTAAGAGTTGGGATTAACAGTTGAGGGGGGCTGTGGATCGTGGCAAGGATTTGGACCGGTGCTTTTGGCACAGGTAAACCCTACCACCAAAAGTAAATCCAGTCCAACTAAAGTAAACCCAGTCCGTCGGAAAAGAGGAACTGTCGAAAAAGGTGGAGGGTCACGCGGCATGTGGATGGGGCCCACGAATCTCGTCAAGCATGAGGAAAGTCCATCACGTCAACGAAGGGGGTACTTTGGATTAATTGATACGGTGGGGCTCGAGTTATTATATGGTTGTTGAGGGGTGATTGATGGAAGTCATACAAGACATTTACGTCCCATGGTTAATAGAACGATGTGGGGAGTCCATTCTTCGTATGATTTTCAAAGTGGACAAAAAGTGAACCCAACTCGAATAGTAAAACCGGTCACCTTTTCGTCACGGGGTAAGTGCGAAACTGTCGATGCGAAAAACACTCTCGGTATTATCCACAAAATATCTATGCATGCAATGCATATTGAAGAAATCTTTGTGCAGGAGCTCTGAGGTCTGCGTGGCAACCATACATGGGCATCACAAGTTGAAATCTTCGTGATCCGTCAATCATGGCTTTCCCATCAAGGTACACATAGCTCTATCTCTTTCTCTTATGTTTGTAATGGATGCATTGCGACATTGTGATGATGTTTTCGTAATATATGGGTGATATGTGCTTATGTAATCAACGGCTATGGATTATGAAGAGTGATCTTGAGATTGAGGAAGTCGATACCGATAAAGAAACATCGGATGAATCAACAAGTGATGCGGTTGAGATGATTGATTTCTTTGCTAAAGGCAATGATTCAACAATATAAGAAAGCAGTGGCATTGTACCAAGCGCGCTTAATTTCACATCATCAAAGTATTTTTCATTCGACAGGGAGAGTTATGGATTGCTGGTAAAAGGTTCAAATCGAGTATAAAGATGGTATTCACAAGGTTACTCTACGAATACATGCTCTACACGAGGGTCATACACCTGGTTCTCGCAGTGATTTGTATCACTTGCTATACAAAGACTTTCTTTGATCCTTCTCCACTTTTTCAGGTCTAATAGCTCTCTTTTGTCATATTTCTTGAGCACCTCCAATGTGATGGCTTTTTTTTCGTTCAAATCACTTACCATCAATCCATAGCTCTCCCTGTCGAATGAGAAGTACTTTGATGAGGTGAAATTAAGCGCGCTTGGTGTAATGCTACTGCTTTTTTGTATTGTTGAATCATTGCCTTTAGCAAAGAAATCAATCATCTCAACCGTATCACTTGTTGATTCATCCGATGTTTCTTTATTGGTATCGACTTTCTCAATCTCAGGATTACTCTCCATAATCCATAGCCGTTGACTACATAAGTACATATCAACCATATATCATGAAAACATCATCACAACGTTGCAATGTATCCGTTGCAAATATAAGAGAAAAAGATAGAGCTATGTGTACCTTGATGGGAAAGCCATGATTGATGGATCACGAAGATTTTAACTTGTGATGCCCATGTATGGTTGCCACGCGGACCTCAGAGCCTCTGTACAAAGATTCCTTCAATATGCATTATATGCAAAGATAGTCTGTGGGTAATACCGAGAGTGTTTTTTGCATCGACAGTTTCGCGCTTACCTTGTGGCGAAAAGGTGGTCGGGTTTACTATTCAGGTTGGGTTTACTTTTTGTTCACTTTGGAAATCATACGAAGAAGGGATTCCCCACATCGTTCTATTGACCATGGGGCGCAAATGTCTTGTATGACTTCAATCAATCACTCCTCAGCAATCATATAATAACCCGAGCCCCACCGTATCCATTAATCCGAAGTATCCCCTTCGTTGTCGTGATGGACCTGCCTCATGCTCGACGAGAATCGTGGGCCCCATTCATGTGCCGCGTGACTCCCCATCTTTTCAAACAGTCTCCCTTTTTCGATGGATTGGGTTTACTTTAGTCGGACCGGGTTTACTTTCGATGGCGGGGTTTACCCTGTGCCAAAAGCACCGGTCTAGATCCTCGCCGCGATTCACGGCCCCCCTCAACCGTCGATCCCAACTCCTCTTACCCCGTGGCACATAGTCCTGAGGGGGGGGGTGAGGGGGGCTCGGGCGGGGTGCGTATGTCGCGAGGGGGGGAGGGGGGCAAGACATGGGCCACTTTAGTGCGAGGGGATATGGCATGTTGAGGGTAAGTACTCCAAAGCTCATCGACCAAGAAATCTAGAAAGGTATCATGTGGTTGCTGGTAGGGACTCGTCTCATGCTTAGTAGAAAGTACGCATCTCCCATACATATATTCGTGAAGGTCAGTAAGTCTAGGTGTGGCTGTTTGGTGGCCTACAAAGTGTTATAGAATCCCTAAAGAGTGTGGTGTGGTCCTCATCGACGTGTTTCGATCCTCACAATCCGTGGAAGTGGGCTCTAGGGTGTGTGAAGTACCAAGTATAGCATGTGGTGCTCACCCTACTACGGAACTCGTAGAGGTAAACTCTCTAGCCTCGATCGGGGTAACACTCTCTGGGTGAAAAGCTCTACATACCAGGCTCATCGAAGTGGATTCATTTATGTCTACAGCCTCTATACCATGTGTGCTCCTGGTAGGCATCATCATAGACTGTGAACTAGCAAAGCTCCGTATGAGGTGTGTGTGTGGAAGCTCAATGGGCACTAGGTAGGTGCTGGGGTGTATCTCATGGGGTGAGGTACTCATGTCTACGTGCTTCTCCTCCTATATCCTGCTGCTGAGTGGATCCAACTTCCAAGTGTGTGGTATAATTGCTATCTAACATCACTCTAGGTCCTCGATAATCAGATGTGCTGAGTGTCAAAATCTGCCTAGGCGATGGGAATCCAGCAGGGTGGTCTAGGAGGAGGTTGGGGTGTAGAGAAAAGCAGTACTCTAGGCCTATGTACCGTGCTAGAGGTAGGACTACCATCATTGGGTTGAGGGGAAGAGGAAAGGCCAAAAAGCAATGTTTACGTATTCTCTTCATTGCTTCCTCTATAAACCCTTTGTCTAATACTTCTACCTATGTCAACAAGTGGGTCCTCACGATGCTCAATGGACTCTCACAAATACTTGCTCTTCACCAAATACACATGCACCTCTGTGTAATGGCTGCTCTATGCACCTCAACGCCTACTTTATTAGGCAACGTGCTTCGAAGTAGCTATGGTGCTTTCGTACATAGGAGGAGCCGTCTTCTTTGAGCTCGTACAAAGTCTCTCTCTCACACGCTCTATCTCGCTCTTTCTTTCTCTCTCGCTCGCTCATGGCAATGGTGGCATGATAGTCGGGCGACGTTCCCTTCTCATCTTCATCATTATCCTTCAACTGTGCAATATTACCCACATTCAAAATTTCTAAGGTTTGCAAGTGCTAAAAAGCACAAGCATTCCTACTTTGGTTTTAACCACGAAAAGTGTACCACTTTAGCATGCATTGACCCAAAGGCTTTTGAGTGTTTCAGTAGATGCAAAGCTATGCCTTCTATCTAGATGCAATTGCATATGCTAGCACCTAATTAAAAGTCGCAATATGCTTCATCTATCCTTGCATTCATAAGGCATGTTGCATCACACAAATATTTGAAAGGTTTGGTAGACATGTATGCAAGATGTCCCATAGTTTAAAGCTAAAACATTTTTTTTAAAGAGCTTTTGCTTCCAAATGCGATCTTTTGGGATTCATTTGACTAAAAAATATGTTCAAGAAGGTAAGGATGAGGACGTTGAGGGCTGTTTTCATTGGATGCAAATCAAGGCTTCTCTCCATATCTAATCACCTATGCTTTCATCTCTTGTCCCTTATGATATGTTGATTGAAGGTGTTAGGATATATCCAACACAGGAAAGATAAGGATTCTTTGAGTTGCTTTCATTGGATGCATAAAAGGCTAATTTTTATTTGTTGCTTGAAGACAAGTTACATTATGCAAGACAATAACACAAGCAAACATAGTCTTGGTGAGGTTGTTGATACAAGCCTTGGGTTGTTTTCAAGGCATCTAATGTAGGTGGCAAGGATGCAATCTCTTTGAATGCATTGAATGGATAATACTGTAGAGAGGGAAGGGAAAGCTTTTCATAGGTCGCAAAGAGAGGCCTTCTCTGTAGATGTACCCTAAAATTGCTAATCCATTGCCATGTTATGCTTGCGAGTATGGGTGCTTTCCCTCTTACCTTGGAAGACCATGGTTCCATGCAACTGGAGCTGTACAAGATTGGAGATGCAAGATCATCATTCTCTATATTAAAAGGGGTGATAAGAAGAGGTTTAAAATGGCAAGATTGGAGATGCAAGATCATCATTCTCTATATTAAAAGGTCTATGTTATAAGAGAAGGTGGTTTGCAATACCCACTCTAGAATGGCACAAAGAGAGAGAGAGAGAGAGAGAGAGAGAGAGAGAGAGAGAGAGAGTGCGTGTGTGTGTGTGTGTGTCATGATGGTGAAGATAGACGACAACAAGAGGAGATGGGAGGAGCAAGGATGGTGGTGGTGGTGGTGGTGGTGGTGAAGGAGACATGGGTGGCATTAGGAAGAGATGGGAAGAGCAAGGGTAGCATTGGGAGGAGATAGGAAAAGCAAGGGCAACGATGGAGGAGACATGGGTAATACTGGGAGGAGATGGAAGGAGCAAGGGCGATGGTGGTGGGGTTGCATATAAGCATCTCGACTGATACCAATACTATCCAGTGTCTTCTGTACTAACTCAGAATCCAAAGAATGATCCTTTATAAATGACTCCAAGCATTGTTTCTTTGCCTTTTTAAATTTCTTCTTCTCCAAAATATCCTTTGAAACTACTGAAGGAAGAAGATGATAATAAAACTGAGCTGCTTTTAAAGAATCTCTTTCACTTGCATTTGGTTGTAGAAGAGATCTAAGCAAAATTAACATCACAAATCAATGCAAGTAATTTAAATAAAGCCATATTTAAGATTTTTCAAGTGAAAAAAAATATACCTTGCTGCTTGGATTCTTTTACCACAGCCTCCTCCTCCTCGTTTGAGATTCTCAATATTTTTAAGAGCTCTTTGTCAATTTTGAAGGCCTAATAAAGTTTGCTTTCGTTGATAAGCTTTAATACGCTTTTCCAATGAATGAATTTTTTGTTGACAATCGTCTAGCTTCTGCAACAACTCTATATTGTGTTTAATCAAAAGATGATTCTCTAGTCCAAGGATATCCTTTTCTGCAACAAGGTTAAGTGTATAACCTAAAAATCCATTGTAGCCATCACCAATAAACCTCATTAATAATGAGCTATTATAGAAAGGAGGAGTGCTATTTCTGCTAGGATCTTTGGGATATAGCTTTCCATCTAACCAAAGATCAATATTCTTCTTTCCTTCAAACCTTAGTATATGTTTCATAGACTCTATAACCGTGATAGATTTTGTTATCTTTCTTATTGGTTCATACTCAGTATCCAATTCAATATGAAGATGATAGAGAGGTCTTTTATGAGAGCTACAGAGATCATTGGATGATTGATCTGTAGCTGAGTTACAGAGATCGTTGGGTGATTAATCCATAGCTAAGGTTATGATTAGAAGCAAGAACGAAAACAAAGAAGAGACTACTGAGGAGGAGAAAAAAAGAAGAGAGAAACGATGGAGGGAGGCAATCGAGTATCCACCAAAATTCAAATTGAATATTACTTTTCACTTTAATGAGGAGAGGTAAGATCTTCATTATGACAACCTCGCCAACTTTATAGCGACCTAGATTTCTAGGTTTGTTGTGACCACGAGAATATCACGACAATGACTTATTAATGAATTTTGATATTTTAACCTACCAAAATATAAACCTTTTAAAAATTCTATAAAATAATTTTATTTCTTAAATTTTTTTCTCTCTCTAGGATCTCTTACAAGGCATTTTTGAGACCTCAAAACTCCCCTAACGGTTAAAGCAAAAACACTACAGGAAAATTAAGTGTGCACAGAAAAAATATACGACCAGTTAGTAGGTTAAAATCAAGTATAAACTATATTATGGCTTAGGGTTTATGAGTTCTTTGCCTTTGGCACACAAACCTCGTGCGTACTCCCATTCTTTGTCGGTGATAGCCTCTCCATGCGCCTTTGCTTTGATCATCCTATCATAAATCCAATCGGGTTAATAAGGGTTGGAAAAGATGCAATGTGTCGAGGAATCAGGGGTGCCCTCCTACCTCCATGAGCTTGCTTCCATGCTTCCCTCTCTTTTGCAAACGCGTTGCCTTTGCCATTGTCCACAAGTCCACCCACTTGGTCATAATGTTTGCATTGAGGATGCAAAAAGTATTGACCACTTGTCGTAGATCCATGCCCATGACTATTGATTTCCCCTTCCCGCTATCGCACAAGATTCACGTGGGGGGAGGGGGGTTCGTAAAAGTCGCTCGCCGCGTAGGGACGCTTTGAGATGGGAGAATTCAACATAAAATATTTTACCAGAAGAGTTTAGATTCAAGTCAAATGAGAAACAAATTATTGAATAAAGCTATAGGCAAGATACATGTTCATATGACTTTTGGATTAGATCAAAATCAATCCGAGGAAGAAGAAAAGAATGTGGAATCGAGGAAGGTAAGGAGCACCAAGCTCAAACTCAAAAGTCACTTCAAGGAACTTAATGACGACCTTCAAAATAGGCAAGGAGTTAAAGCTCAACTCAAGCCAATCTTCATAGGCGACTCGATGACGGAAACTTCGATGTAGGCAAGGGCTTAAAGCTCGACCTCAAGCCTTCTCTCCCGAATTCCATGCGAGATCTTCAATGAGGCAAGGATACAAGCTCAACCTCAAGTCTTTTTCACTTGAATTGATGGCCCTTCTCTCCCTAAGAGCACCCTCTTATATAGTTTTGTAAGAAGCTGGGAAGAAGCTGGGAAGAAAAGGACTTAGTATGCAAATAATATTGATGTTATGCCATGTCACACTGACATTGGTACAAAAGGAGAGGACATGTAATTTTTCTTGTCTTTTTGACACATTAATACATTAGTGTCCTTATTCTCTCTCCTTGCTCACAACTTCAATGGCTTCTTTCTCTTTCCTGTCTTTCTCTCCTATTCTAGTCTTTCTCTCTCCTCGTCACTCTAATTGTCTCTCCTACACTCTTTTTTCTCTCTTCTGTAGTCTTCTTTCTCCTCCTCTCTCCCCAGTCCACTCTCTGACAATCGATATTAGGGCTTTGGTCTTTGGTTCATTTTTTCTTCTATTTCTATCCAAATTTTCTCTATCAAAATCAATTTCAGATAAGTACTTGACAAAGACAATGACTAGTGGAGGGCTGCAGACTATCTACAGTTAGCAGGAGACTACATCTGGAGATCTTCAATGTCAGATATGGTGGCGGGAGACTAAAGTAGCAGGTCGTCATTAAAATTTCATGTAATCTAGAGGTAACTAGGTTAAATGGAAGTTAGCCAAGCTTAGTTGAGGGTTAAACTCTAGTTACTTTTTAAAAGGGAGCTTCTCTTCTCTCTCTTCCAAGCTTTTGCTAGAAGATTCAATGGTGGCTGCCAAGAAATCCTTCAAGATTCTTCTCTACTGATCATTTCTCTCAACCAAACCATGGGGCAAAGATCCCTTATCTCCTGCTCTTCAGATTGATTACCATGGTCAAGGATTTTATGCAGTAAATGGAGCAGCAAATAGCCCAAAAATTGCGCCGAAAAATGTGCTGAATTTCCTGCTCTAATCCTCTTCTTCATCTGCTCTACATCTCCTACAGATTGGTTGCATACTTTGAAGTATTTCATCAAGCATATATTCAGCAATTTCCAACAAGAGAGAAACTCTGATTTTCATCTTCTTTGTTAAAAACCCTACAACACAGCAAGGCAACCATAGCCATAGACCTAGAAGCTCAAATTTCTTTAATCTTTGGATCTTCCCGACCTCCAAGGCTTCTCTAATACCATTTACAAGCTGAATGGACTCCAAGATTGAAGACATTGTAAAGATTTCAGCTCATGGAGCATATTGAAGCTCATATTAAAGGTTTATTTTGAGGCTTTCTTTCAAGAGGCTTAAATCTTTGGTATCCAAGCATTCAAGCAAGGTCAAGGCTTTGATTCTTCACGGATTTGATCATATTGGAGCTCATATGGACTGATTTCATAGGTTTTTCAAACTTAATAGTGGATTTTGAAGAATTTTTTCATTAATTGGATTAAAGCTCACATTTACCATCCTCTTCAAGCTTAATCAAGGTGCTTTTTTTGCTTAATCTTTGAAAACTCTCAATAATCCCCTTGCTAATGATTTTTTACTTGTCGATGAAAGATTATTGATCAGTTAATTCTCTAAATTGATCAATAGATCAGAGATAAGCATTATTCCTGTTAATCTCAGCCCATTTCATTGAACTTCAGCATTGATTCAATCATATCTCATCATAGATATCATTTACCAAGTTTTATGCATAACCTTGATTTGTTTGGTTGAAATTCTTTTGCCCAAGCTAAAACATTGTAATGGGTAAGTAATAGCAATCAATGAGTCACTAAATTGCATTGGTAAGACCCTCTTCCTATCCAAATTTTCAAGAATTCATCCAATTGCATCTCATAAAAGGGACTGAATGAATATTTCAAAAATGCATTTCATGCTAGTTGATTAGAATAGAATGGCACTGCCATGTTGATAATGCAATTGCACCTAATGCTGAAAATGATGATCTTGAGGAAGAAGTTGGGCAAGAGTATTTTTATGATCCAATCGACTCTTTTCCTTTTGATCCAGATGGGAGTGTTTCTTTTGATCTAGGTGGGACTTATTATGAGCCACTTTCTACTACTAGTTGCTCTATTTCCATGGATGCTTGGACAGGTTCTAAGAGCCCTATTACACTCCGTATGAAGGATAACATTTATGGAAAGGCTATGTTCATTCTGATAGATAGCGGTAGTACCCATAGTTTTGTGAATAACTCTATTATGGACAAGCTGAATTGTCTTCTCACTGATTTACAGCATCCCATACAAGTTCAAGTAGCCAATGGTGAAGAAGAAATTAGCACACAAATATGCCCACAGGTTTCTTTATAGCTGGCTGAAAAGTTTGAAGCAAAAGTAAACCTGATTACCTTGGAAATGGGACCTATAGATATTGTACTCGATTGTGATTGGTTGATGACATTAGGCAAAATCACTATAGATTTCTCACAGCTATATATGGAGTTTATATTCAATGGACAACTCATCCATTTACAAGGAATTCCTAATAGATTGGATTTGCAGCTTATCACCATTCAACAACTCAAAAGGGAGTAGAAGAGGCGTTCACAAATATTTGTTTTGCATTTGAATAAAGAGATGGAAGATTAGCCCAATAATTCAGCAAGTCATCCAGCCTTGACACCTCTTCTTGAGAAATATAGGGATTTGTTTGAGGTGCCTACTTCATTACCTCCCAAGAGAGCAGTAAATCACTCTATTTATTTGGAGCCCAATTCAAATCCAATCAATAAGCCACCTTACAGATTGTCTAGAGAGGAAGTAACCAAGCAAATCAAGGAAATTCTTGAGATGGGATTCATTGAACCAAGTTCTTCACCTTATGCATCTCCAGTTTCGTTAGTTAGAAAGAAGGATGGATATTTCAAGATGTGCATTGACTACACAGATCTTAATAAGATCACAATGAAGAATAGGTATCAAATACCTAAGATTGATAATTTGCTTGATGAGCTCAAGGGGGCTCAATTCTTTGCGAAGATTGATTTGAGATCAGGGTATTATCAGATCTACATGCGAGAGGGTGATGAAATCAAGACTACTTTTAGGACTTATCGAGGGCTCTATCATTTATTAGTGATGCCATTTAGGCTTACAAATGCTCCAGCTACCTTTCAGAGCCTAATGAATAAAATTTTGCAACCTTTACTCTTTCAGTTTGTCTTTTTCTTCTTTGATGACATTCTGATTTACAGTAAGACTCTATAGGATCACTTATCACACATGAGGAAGGTTTTTGATGTATTGAGACATCACAAGTTTTTTGCTAAGGAGAAGAAATGTTCTTTCATGCATATTGAAGTGGAATACTTGAGACATATTGTCAGTAAGAAAGGGATACAAGCTGACCCCAAGAAGGTGCAATGCATAAAAGATTAGCCAACACCTACTACTACTACTTCTCTTAGAGGATTTCTTGGTCTATCTTCATTCTATCACCAATTCATCAAGCATTATGCGGCTATTGTAGCTCCTTTGACTGACATATTGAAGAATGAAGCTTTCTTTTAGGATGCTCTTATATATAGTAGCTTCAATTAGTTTAAAAAACTCCTTACTTCTGCTCCTATTTTAGTATGCTCGGATTTGTCAAAAGAATTTACCATACAGTGTGATGCCAATAGCCGAGGCATTAGGGTTGTTTTGTTATAGGAGCATGGAGTGATTGCTTTTGAAAGTCGTAAGCGTACAGATAAAAAAATGGCTATGAATGTTTATGACCAAGAGATGTTGGCTATTTTGCATGCAATAAAGAAATGGCACCATTATTTGTATGGCAACCAATTCAGGGTCCAGAGTGATCACATGATTCTTAAGTATTTTCTTACCCAATCCAATCTTACTCCTAAGCAACGTAGGTGGGTGGCTACACTGCAGAATTATGACTTTGATATCACTCATACAAAGAGCAAAGACAATATAGTGGCTGATTCTCTTTCTCGTATGTGGCCTTGCAAAGTTTCAACAATGACTGAGCTGCATAGTGATTGGATTGAAAAACTACAGGAGGCTTATCTTTTGGATGAAGAGCTCAGCTATATTTTTCAAAAATTACAACAAGGTCTCATGGAAGATAACTCACATTATGTTGAGAGTGGAAAAAGACTGAATTTTTGACTAATTTTTGTTGTTTTTGAGGTCTGAATGATTGATTTTTGATGGATTTACAGTGATGTATGGTTGTTAATGGAAGTGTTTAAGAGTGTTTTTGATGATTTTGATTATGTTTTGGAAGTTCATGATGATTTTTAGTGGAAATATGAAGCTCTGTGAGGTTCTGATTGGTTCTAATACCTTCTGTATAGCTTCTGTTTTGTTCTGATTTTCTTCTGTATGAAGCGTGGATTGATGATTGATGAAGGTTGAAATCTTTTGGAGACTTATTGAATAGTTTTTGATAGTTTGGAATGGTTGAAACCTAGAGCTCACACCCGATTTAGGAATCGACAAGGGAATGGTGTAGAGGGAGTATGCTAGGGTGCACAATTAATGGTGCATCAGTGCATCCAACCCATCTGGCATAGGTGCAAGCAGGAAGGCCATGGAGCCTTACAGTGCAGTGTACAGAACAAAGTGACGTGTCTTGTGCTGATGGCAGAGATCCATCCCGTGGGTGCATAGGGAAACAGAAACATACCTGATTCCAATGGTCGTAACGTCCCTCAATCCTCACCTCTCAATAATTGATTGAAGAAATACCAGTCACACTCAACCCACCCCCTGTCTCACGCTATGTTGAAAGATACAGAGGGAAGCTCATTCCTGAAACCTATTGATGTAATCCTCACTATCACGTGTACAGAGGTTGTATGCCTTGTGCGCATTTGATTGGTGCAACAGTGCATCCTGTCCTGTGTTGGTATACAGTGCAAGAAGGAAGGCCAGAGAGCCTTATGGTGCAGTGCACATGAATAAATCGTGCGTTGTGCATTGAGAAGCCCATCCCGTGCGTGCAACACTCCGTTCACACATCTCACCTCTCATTTGATATGAAGAAAAAAACTGGTCACTCACCCCACCCTCTATCTCACGCTCTGTTGAAAGATACAGAGGGCAGCCCATACTCACGTCCCCATCCTGTTAGGATGAAAGCTCACATCACTCAAGGGGTTCGTGATCAAGATCAGGGCGGCTATTGTTATCAGGATCTTGAAGACGAGGCGTACCCAGGGAGGTATCCTACAAGTCTCATACTTCAATGATTTGTAAGAAAGGTCGTCTGTTAAGAAGGACACACAGTCTGATATTGTAGAGATAGTGCACCGAGGGAGGTGGCTTCAAATTACTTGCTAGAAAGGTTTTGCTGTGAGTTAGCTATCTTGAACTGCGGGGTGTTACCACCTTTTCCACAGTCAGCTTCCCGTCCAAGGGTGTTTCCACCTTTTCTTGGAATGAGGCCTATTATAACATGGAATTTCTTCCTTTTCTCCCATAACAGTTTTGTTTTTTTCTTTATTTTTTCTCTTCTTTTTTTTCTTTTTCTTTTTTTCATTAAGAAAGATAATGGTAGAAATACCATGTGTCAGGACCAACCTTGCCACTGTTGTTGGATCAGACGAGAAGAAAACATGGTCAGATTGAGATGTATCTGGTGAGGGACTAACATAACGAGACTGTCTCATGAGGAGAATCATAACGGCTATCAGAAGCGCGAAGAGAAGGACGGTGCAACGCCCAAAAGGAAGAGGGTAGGTCGATGTGATTATCAAGATCCCCAAGGAGGGAAGTACTTCTTCAGACAATAGCTGTTGATCAGGAAAGGATCATCAGAGGCATCAACGGTCTGCACCTGAACAAAGCCATTAGGATTGACAACAAGTACCTTGTATGGGCCCATCCACTATTATTGAAACTTGCCACAAAACTTGTCAAATCTCGAATCATAGGCCAAGACAAGATCACCTTCTTTGAACTCCTTATGCTTGATGAAATTGCCATGATAGGCCTTGCATCGCGCTTGAGTGGTTTCCATACGCTATAGGGACATCCGCCGTATCTCATCCAAACATTCCAAGTGTAGGAGGCAGTGTTGCAATGACTCATCATCTCCCAAGCATTCTTTAACTGCCACTCGCAAAGAGGAAAATTCCAATTCAAAAGGAAAGACGGCTTCTGTACCATACACTAGCTAGAAAGGGATCTGTCCTGTAGCTGCCTTATGGGAGGTTTTGTATGCCCAGAGGGCCTCTGTAAGTCAATCGTCCCAGTCGTGACAATGTGCGGCAATCGTTCTTGTCAGAATCGAGCAAAGGATGGGATTGGTGACTTCAACATGGCCATTGGCTCTAGGATAATAGGGAGTGGACTTGCGATGGTGGATCTTATACAATTCCGTCAACTCCTCCATGATTTTGTTAAGGAAATGAGTACCTCTGTCACTTACCAGCTTGAGGGGACTGCCAAAACGGGTGATAATATTCTCGTACAAGAACAAGGCTACGTTGTTACCATCATCTTGCTTTAGGGCTTTAGCTTCACACCACTTTGTGACATAATCTGTAAATACTAAGATTTTTATGTTCTTCTTCCATCTGGTGGGTGGATCAATGGGACCCACAAAATCAATCCCCCACTTCTCGAACAGCTTTAGGGGAAGAATGGGTTGTAGTGGTATGGCACTTTTTTTTGTGGGTTTCCCCATTTGCTGACAAGCATCACATCTCTTGCAGTAGTCATATGCATCCTTATGGAGGGTAAGCCACCAATATCCTGCTAACAGAGCCTTCATGGCTGTCGCTTCTCCTGCGAAGTGTTCACCACATGGTTCGTCATGGCATGCTTTCAATACTATGCCGATTTCATCCCCTGCATGGAGAGAGAAATAAGTGATTAGAAGAGTGATTACATAGGAGATAGAGAGTGGATTAATAAGAGAAGAGTGGATTTAAAGAAAGAATAGGGAGTTAGAAATAGAGTGAGATTAAAGAGAGAGAGTAGAGAGAGATGATTTAGAAAGAGAATAGAGATAGAGAGTTAGAGGTAGAGAGATAGAGTGAGATAGTAGAGAGAGAAAAGAGAGAGGTGATTTAGAGAGAGAGGGGATAGAGAGAGAGTAGACCTAGAGATGTAAAGAGAGATAGATCACTTGAGGTTTCAATCAACCTATCCAAGATCCCTGGTGTACGTAAACGTGGATGAGGACTTCCAAGCTACCACACATATATATCCAACTTGAACTTGTGGGCTTTGAAATAAATGCAATATGCTATTCTAACTAAGAGGACACTAGAGATGCCATAGACAACCTATCTACACCCACAAATTAGATTTGGGCATGATAGTCAATTAGATGTATACATCGGATGTTGTCGGGGATCTAAGACATAATTGAGAATAAATGGGATCTACACATGTGCTTTAAGATGTTGAACATGCTTCTCAGGACAACCTATTTAAAATACAACCATATAGACAAAATCTAACAAATAAGGTGGTGACTAAAACTATTAAAAACGGACCCACACTTATTTAAACCACATATAACAAACATGGAATGAAAGAGCACTACTTATAGAATAAACTCTATTAACCAATACACCAATAGGACAATGGAGGTATGCGTAATGACTTGGTAAGCTTATCATAGGTCGAAGCTCTATTGTTCACTCTCCACACAAGACTAAGTACAAACATAGGCTTAACTTGCTTTCATATTCTAGGTTGGCAACCCTACTAGACATGATCAACATGAATTTAAAAAGAATATGTACAAATTCAAAGCCAAATGGCCCCAAACATGACTTTAGACACACTAGAGACCCTATGGCATTGGGTGCATCTGAACAGGCACTCCAAACAAAATCACTCAAAAATTCCCCATAAAAATGAAGTTTCTAGGCTCAAATGGTACTGTAAGTTGGACAATTTGTCACAAAATCTAGCAAAAAATTATAGAATTTTGGTAAAAATATGGTTGAATTTATGTAAATTTGATGGTAATATATATACACATGGAATGAATTGAGGTACAAATATGGTGGAACCTCCACCCAACTAATACATAAAGGCATTATAATACAAACATAAAAATGAGAAAATCCTCAAAAATACATCATATCCCAAAAAATTGATGCCCTTAATATATTACGAGTTTTCTAACTCAAATTTTATCTATATTTGCATGAATAATCCTCCCCCACCTAGTCTAAGCCCTCCCAAGCGACCGGTTGATGTGACACAAAATCTATAGACAGGGGATATCTGATATCAAGGCATATGTCCAAATTTTCTAAGAAGAGTATCGGTTCTGGAACATCAATGTGAGGTTCACTACTGGCATGGTTAATCTACTCTTCTGTGGGTATAGGGATGGCTTCATAGTTTACCTCTGTGAGATGAGTATAATTGTTGGAGTGGAATTTTGGATGTAAACTAGGCTAAAACTCCCTTATCTAAGGTTGGATTTTGAACATAGAGCCTTTTGGAATCCAAACCTATTTGCCTTGATAGAGGTTAGCGTGGGCTGTTAGGCTGCCTATGTAGATGCATGTGTTGCTTTTTTGGCAACCCATCTAAGAGCTTGTATTGGCAATTGAGAAACATATCTATGGTTAATGGTTGATGATACTTCTTGACATGACATCCACTAATCTAGTTTGGCATTTCTTCACCATCAAGGTTTCTAATGTGGGGATTGCATCCAAGCCATATACCACATTGAAAGGTGTTGTACCAGTGGTAGGTTTATAGGCTACCCTCATGTAAGCCCATAAAGCTTAATGCAACTTTTGATCCCAATCAGACCTTGAATTGCTTAAGATTTTGGTGAGTACTATGCATAGGATTTTGTTTATACTCTCAGCTTGACCATTGGCTTGTGGATGATACGGCACAAAATTTCTATGCATGATAATAAATTCATCCAAAAGATGTTCAATTATGGAATTTGTAAAGTGTGTGCCACGATCACTAACAATTTTTATGGGTAATCCAAATTTGGTGAACACTTTTTCGTAAAGAAATTTACCAGTGGTTCTAGCGTTTGCTTTGGTGGTGGCTTAAGCTTTAGTTCACTTTGTGAAATATTCAATTGCCACTATTATATATTGAGCATGCATCTTATGTATTGGGGGGTTGATAGGTCCAACAAAATCTATGCCCCACTTAGCAAAATCATGCGCTCCCATTATTTGTTTGAGTGGCAGATTATCTCTCATAATTGGAGGCTTAGTTCTTTGGCATTCATCACAAGTTTTGGCATAAGCCTCTGTGTCTCTAAACAGGATAGGCCACCAAATCCTAGCTGCAATAGCGCATTTTGCAATTGTATCTACTAAGAAATGTCCTCGCGTCCTTTATGTGCTTGCTCTAATAATATAGAAATATATTCATTTTCAACAGCACATATTTTGAGGTTGTTATCTTGTCCATGCTTATAGACTTGTCCCTCAATAAGTACATATGATCAGGGATCATGAGTAGGCAAACCTTTCATTTATAAAAGTTACACATCATAAAACAATAGCTTTTTGCATGACCAAAACCTCCTGAAGCTGGAAAAGAAATTCATTATTCAGTGGTGTTTTAGTTAAGGCTTTAGAGGGTATGATATAAACATTACATATAATTCATATCTATTCTTTTTTTAGAATCAATATGCATCGATAAGTGCATTTCACAATTCATAAAGGTGTTCTTAATTCTTAAGGCATCTTCATGCAAGGTGTTTTAAACCATGCTTCAAATATGTAAACATATAATGTGTTTTGTAGATGGGATTTTCCAGCTAGGAAATTTTGGTGTGTTTTTCTAGATGTTGCATGTAAGTGGACAAGATGCATACATGTTCTCTATGTTGTTGTATGTTTTTTCCAACTATAGGTTGTAAATTTAGCAAAAAACGAAAAAGTGCTTGAAATTTTTCCTATTTTGCAAAATTTGGAGACCCACACAACCTTTATATGTTTGGAAAAGGTCAAATTATATGAGAAATACAAAAAATTTCCTTTCCTTGAATTTGAAATGGGTTCATGTGAAACCCCTCTTATACCTCAAAGAAATGATCTCGACATGCAAACTCAAATGTAATAGACTCTCAGACTATTTGTGTCATTCGAAAAACTATGTTAAAACAAGAGCCAATCACTACAATCCTCCCATATATTGGAGAGAGAGATGAAAAGTACAAGATATGTGAACATGCCCTATAGCTATTTCAAAATGTGAATGTAGCATGTAATGTCTAGTATAAATAAAGGTGAACATTTAGTACATTCCATTAAAAGAAGGAGATGAATAATGAGATGAAATAAAATCTCTACATTTGAGAGCATCTAATGATAGACCATTGATCTAAAATGTTTAAGGAGTAATAATTCTCAGAATCCCAAGACTCTATCCATTCAATAATAGATCATGTCAAATAATGCAAGAGTAATAATTTTAACCATGCTATTACTTATTCAAAAAAGTAAAAAATACGAGCAAAAGTCTATGAAAAGGAGACCCAAAGTTCTTCTCAACTATTGATATTTACCTCATGACCAACCAAACATTGCAATGTAAGCATACAAAGGCCAATCTATATCAGCATTAATTTAGCTCAATAAGGACGAGATAAGGAGCATGTTTTGCCTATTTCTTGCCATTTTGATCACAATACCAAAATGCTTGTCCTCCCATTATGTCTAGAAACTTTAGCAAAATGGCATCAAGGCCATAATGAGTATAATGCACATAGATGGTAGATGTAAGTATTTAACACTTTAACACACATGTTATGTTGTAGCCTTAGTCTTGTTTGTGTGCATCATTGATTGCCACTTTAAGCTTTTGCAAAAATAACATATCTTTTAAAAGTTGGTAAATTGCTCATTTGCAGTATGAAGAAGAAAGTTTTCATTGTCGTGCTCTATGAACATTAGCAAATAGGAAATAGAAGTAGCTAGTTGCTTGACGCAAGTAGAATATACAAGAAAACTTGAGAGGAGCCGAAACAAAAAAGAATCGCAATTTAGATATGTCAGTTTTGTACAATTGAAAAAATGAGGAATTGAGATACTAGGATAAAATAAAAGACCTTAAGTATTTCCCATCATGAATGAAGGGTAATTTGATGACATGCTCTTATTAGGTTCTATTCTTATGAGATTTGAGTATGTGCCCATCCAATTGAACATGAGAACTGCCATGGCTAGGTTGAAAGGAAGCTCAAGTGCTTGTAACATGGGAGATGCCATGGCCAAGGCCGGGTAAGAAGAAAGTACTCTAAGTGCTTCTCTTAACGTGGCTGAGAGATGGGCATGGCTAAGTCAAGAAGGAACGCGAGTGCGTGTAGGGTAGGGTATAGGGTATAGGGAGGGTGGTGGATATTGTCCTTGGTTTTGTTCTTGGAGAGGAGCTGGAGGAAGAAGAGGTGGGTAAGGGTGGTGGCCTCCAGAGGGAGGAGGAGGAGGAGGGGGGCGGTGACGAGGGTCGAGTGTGGGAGAGGCGCAAGGAGAGGAGCTTCTTCCTCTTATTGTTGGTGGAGTACGTCTCCCATGCAGAAGAAGAGACGGGCTTCTTCTTATCGTGGGAGGAGGGGGGGTTGTGGAGGGAGCAATTGCAGCGCATGTGGTAAGGCCGGAGGCTGGCGTCCAAGCAGCCCAAGCAAGACGACGACAAGCTCGAGAAGAAGAAGGCACCACCTGCATACTCCATCTCTCTCTCTCTCGCTCTCTCGGCTTCCTTTGCTCTCTAGACTTCAGCTTGCCTTGTATGCAGCACACATACCCGCGAGAGAGAGAGAGAGAGAGAGAGAGAGAGAGAGAGAGAGAGAGACGTTATGTCCTACCATGGCTCGATTACGCCTCATTATATATGTGAATCCTTCACCTCTTTATGACCCCAAAGAAGACTTCCATCTTGGTGTGACTTCCCCCTCCATCAACCAAGTCAAACCTTTTCAACAATACCTCCCACCCCTCTCGCGTGAGGTGAGCTAAAATGCCCCCATTTTCCTAATAGTTGTTCAACTCCTACAATAACACGCCCACCTTTCCTAAGAGTTGTTCAACTCCCGTCACCTCCAATGCCCTTTTTTTTTGTAGCTCGGTAATTGTCACTCTTCCAATACTTGCTCAATGCTCCTTCATTTATTGAAACCTTCATTCCCCACATAGTTGAATGGTCTATTATGATAGAGACACAATGTGTGTGTGTGTGTGTACATACATACATACATACATACATACATACATGTATGCACACACAAGTGCACGTGCACACACACACACACACACACACACACACACACACACACACATGTATGTGTGTGTATATGTGTATTTATATATATTGTGGGTGTATGTGCATGTGTGTGTGTGAGCGCGTGCGCACGCTTCTAACGATTGGATATGTTCCTAATTATCTATTACCCCAAATAGTCAAAGCTCCTCGATAAAGTCTTAATCCACCAAGGATCAACCTTTATTAAAAATTGGAAATCTAATTGAAGTGATAGTGACTAATTTTTTTTTACAAAAAACAAGTCACACATGCATCATATTGGCCACATATTTTTGTGAGTACACCATTGCTACCGATCAATTCTAATTACAACAACATGTTGACTTTCTCATGCTCTTTAGAAAAATACTATTTTGTCATTTTCTCTTTATTAGCATGAGCCAAATGGGTTAAATGCCCAACATGCTCTGTAACACTTCAAAAAAAACTTAACAAAAGGGCCTCACTTCATACCCATGATTCATCTTAAGGGGAAGTGTTTAGTTCATGACTCAAATGATATTCGATTGAATAATTACTCTACCAAGGTAGATCTCCATTGTCTACAAATGCAAAATCCATGAATCTTCTCTATATTGAATTGGAAAAATGCAATTTACATGATTTAAAGTCAACTAACTTCCTAGATGGTTGAGATGTGCCTCTTCATAATACTCCACAAGGATCCCATCTAAAAAGACATGTGAAGGACCCATGTCAACTAAATCCTAAAATAGCTTCACAAAAGATAGAATTTACTTCATTCAAAAAAGTCATTGGCTCTAACATATGAAAGAACTAGACTACTACCACTTAGAGGTTGCTAATCCATTTTAGCAAAGCTATAGCCCATCATATTTAGCTTTAAAATACTACAATTGTCTTTGGAATTATATGGCATGTGTTACTATTGTCCCTTTGGTTGACATTTAAGTTGACATCAAGATGCAAGCATAAGGATTTTAAAATCATACAAGAAATATGTTGCATCATAGTGCATAGTAGTTTCAATTATCTAGTGGTTTAGGTTATTATAATGGAGGAAGAAAATTGATTTGAAAATGGACAACTCTAGATTTGGATGCAAATCACAATCCTTTGTTCTATGTATTAAAGCTCCTTTATCCATATGTCACTCTTACAAATGGGTATATCATTCCTTGCATATGTTACTATCTTAAGAAAACTAAGGGCAAGAGGCAAGGTTGGATTAGTAGAGTTCTTAAATCCTTTAGAATTATGAGAATCAAACTAGCTCATCCATTTTGCATGTGTAAGAATGCATGGAAGGCTAAAGGATGGAGAAAGTTATAATAACTAAAATCTTTTCATTGCTATATGATAAGCTAGCTTGGCCAATGTTGCCGAGCTAGGCTCCCTAACTACATGTTGCATTATTTTCAAGCTTGCAAAGCTCACAATGATGTGCCTCTCTTGCTTCATGCTTTTGTGAGCAAAGGGAAGCACTCATGCTATTGCATGATTGTTTCCCTTTGCTCATATAAAAGGACAAATGTCACACTTCATGCACAACAAACAATTTTCTTTGTTGCATAAAACCCCATTAATTTGGAGAGGTAATAAGCTATACTTTTGCGATGAGTAGATCACACACACACACACACATTAGTGGACTTGATATATAAACATTCACCCACCAACCACACACATATTAGTGGACTTGATATATAAACATGAGTAACTCCACTGGCTGAATGTTTATATATCAAGTCCACTAATATGTGTGTGGCTGGTAGCTGGTGGAGTTACTCATGCTTATATATCAAGTCCACTAATATGTGTGTGGTTGAGAGAGAGAGAGAGAGAGAGAGAGAGAGAGAGAGAGAGAGAGAGAGAGAGAGAGAGAGAGAGAGAGAGAGAGAGAGAGAGAGAGAGAGAGAGAGAGAGAGAGAGAGAGAGAGAGAGAGAGAGAGAGAGAGAGAGAGAGAGAGAGAGAGAGAGAGCATGTGTGTTATATGTTCAAAGTTCAAAACACCTCTTTCACATTGCACATACACAAATATTGATTCTATTATATATATGTAGTGAGCTATTGTATATAAGGCTTAGATGTAAGATATGTATTAACCTTTGGTAGGGTGAGAAGAGGGGTAGAGGAAGGGGGCAATGAAAATGGCCAACATGACAATAGTGCACATATCCATCTACATATATGCATGTTGCATATAGTTATCCTTTTTTTTTTTGGGTGGCATGAAAACTCAAGCAAATATAAAGGTCATGCATTAATAGTTTGGCTAGGGGTGTAGGCTTCCTTTCTTGGAAGGTCATAGCTTTATGGTAGGTTTTGTGCCCTACACAAAGACCTCTTGTAGCCACATGCAATTTATTGATCCACACAAAGAGGCCATGCAAGATTCCAACACACATGGGTTCATGAAAGAGGTAAGAATCGAGTATGCATGTATTATCTAATCATGTTTTCATGTGCACACATACATGTGTATGTGTAGGGGGGAGGGAAAAGGGTACACAAGGGTGTGTAGGATATCATCTTTATTATTTGCATGACAATTATCGCACAATGATGATGCATGGTGTAGGGGTGGATATAGCCATCACTTTTTTTACCACACATGGGAGGCTCTAATGTAACACATGACCTATTGGAATAGTGTGTGATTTGGTCAAGATTGTGAAGCATTTTCAATTGAATAGCTAGCTTATGATTCCTTCTAACTTCGAGTGCATATACATTTTGCTAATGTAAAAAATATACACATCAAGCTCCAATTTCCTCTTGGCCTATAATTACGCACCTACTTTATATAATAATAGTTGTTAGATCTATTGAGTAAGAAGGTGACTTACAATCTTCCAACTAAAGAGGCTGGCCACAACTAATCACACACACACACACACACACACACACACACACACACACACACACACACACACACACACACACACACACACACACACACACACACACACACACACACATTGTTGTTTGAATGGACCTTTAAGTAGATGTATACACCTATTTGATAAGCCAAATTCATTTACTTATCCACTCTCTATTAGGAATTTAAACTTTTTTTCTTATATTAGAAGATAATGATACCTCCCAAGGGACCATACAGTTATTACTTTAAGAATCCCTTTTTTTAGTGTTTTGCACAAATTATTCTTATAAGATATTGTTGTCAGTATTACCAAGGTAGTAGCCTTTGCATTAATTCTTCCCTAATCCTTGGCATTAATTATTATTCTAAGTCTTCAAGGCTCCTAAGGTGTATTGCCAATTCACACATACTCTCATTTAATTAATGACACTTAGTCTATTTAGACTCTTAGACATTTTCTTAGAATATACCCTATTTTTCTCTCTCTTCTTCTCACTTATTCCCTCATATACAAGTGGATATAATTTTGGTGGAGAAGGAAGATGCTATAAGAGTTTTTGGCTTCATGCTTGGATATAGTGGATCTAGGGCATGATACTTTGGAGTTCTTGCCTCTTATTCGCTCTCCCATGTAGGAGTTGCCAAGAATTTGAAGCTCCTTCTAGGATATAGGAAACAAGAGTTCCTAAAATGTAGAGGTCTCATCGAGTGGGATGAAACAAAAGATTCCTTTAGAGAACCTAGTGAATTCTATGAAACTAAAGACTCTTCTGCAACACAGAGTTAGACTAAAAGATGTTAAGGGTTTCTTGAAACCTATTTTTTTCCATCTCTTTGTCTAGTGTGTAACCATTCAAAATATATTTGTTTTGCACAAGAGTTTAAATATCTCTCTTTTTTTCTTTGGGTAATAATGGATATAGTCCTTGCCAAAGATGGTGTATTACATAATGCAATTATGCATTTGAGCTTGAATTTGTGCCAAATTTGTCTGTAGAACCATTGAAAAACCTCATATAAACTATTTGCTTTGTATCTTCAACCTCCATGTCTTGTGTGTTTAAAGTATTTTGTTCTTTCTTGATAATGTGATTTTTCTATACCTTGGGTTGACCAAATAGATAGAGATCCATATTTCTTGATAAAATATGGAGCATGGTTGTATAAACTATGTTACATAGAAAACAAATAAAGAAATTCAATTAGAAAACCCTATATGTGTCAGACAATAAAGAGACATACATATACAAACTTCTTACCATATAGTGAGTGAAGTGTTGGTTACCCCAAGCTTCTGTCATTGCTTTTTTAAAAAGGTTCAATTCGTTTTTGAAGTCTTGGAGATCATCATCATTCCACTCTATTTTATCACAATAAAAGAATACTTTGTCTAGTGTTTCCCAAACACTGGCTTTTCTATTTCGAGCTTGTCCATTATAAACATGATCCTTAACCACATTATATAGGCACTTCCATTGATTGTATCTAATAGTTGAACCACTATTCCCAGAGTTTACCTTACTAAGTCTCCCATGAAAGTCTAGGAACCTTCTAGCCTTCACTCCACCAATAGATGGCTTTTTGGGGACACAATTGCTATCCTTAGACTTTTAAAGATTCTATTCAATAACAACATTACCACCATACAAACCAATTGCAAATAAGACTTTTTCAATCTTTGTTACAACATCTATTCTAGCTGATAATGGCTTCAGCTTCCATGCAAATCCTATATAAAGAATCCTATATAAAGATGAACAAGCTTTTCAATTATCCTACAAAGTGCATGAAGTGTACAAATATGGGCATTCACTAAAGGAATATCTAGGATTGGCTTAAACTGTGGATCCTGATTGTGCCTAGATGGTGCTATATTCCAATTGCTTGAGTTCAACTCTATGGCTAGGGACATGCAATATAGGCAAGGAGATATAGAGTTGGCTCCCTTTGATACATTGTACATACATTTTGAGTGTCTTTAAGTCACTAGCTATGTGCCACTCAATCTTATAGTTCTCAAATCCTTCAACAAATAGCTCTTCTCCTACTTGTTGTCTCTTAATAACATCAGGTATTGGTGTTCGATGAAAAATCCAATACAATATATCAAAATCCTCTGTATCTACTTCAAATGCTCATGAGTACTAGATGTTGTGTTCCTAAATGACATTGATTGATTGTAATGATCTCATGAAAGTGCTCTATTCATCAAGGTAATAGAGACCCTCTCTAGTTTTGTACATTTTAGAATCACACTTTCATCAAGTTTAACCATAAATCTAGCCACTCCTTGTGCCTCTTCTAGTGACAAGTCATAGAATCTAATCATTAAGCATTATAGGGAAAAGTCTAGGAAAATATTTTTAAATTCATTGAATACAACTTCCTTTTTCTTGCCCTTGAAGCTAGCATTGATATGGAAAGGCTCACCCAGAATCTCCATTACTTTGTTATTCACTCAAGTTCACTCTCTATCTAATAGTTCTAATCACCACAGATGGCCTTGGAAGTATGCAATTACATACTTGCCATTGCTTTATATTTGACTGTAAAAGTTGGAAAAGTTGCATATAAGCATCTTGACTGATACCAATATTATCTAGTGTCTTCTGCACTAACGCTATATCCAAAGAGAGATCCTTTATAAATGACTCCAAGTATTGTTTCTTTTCCTTTTTAAATTTCTTCTTCTCCAAAATATCTTTTGAAACTACTGAAGGAAGAAGATGATAATAAAACAGAGATGCTTTCAAATAATCTCTTTCACTTGCATTCGGTTGAAGAAGGGACCTAAACAAAATCAACATCACAAATCAATACAATCAATTATAAGCAAAGTCATATTTCATATTTTAAAGTGGAAAAAATGTACATTGCTACTTGGACTCTTTTACTACAACCACCTCCTCCTCGTCTGAGATTCTCAATATTTCTAAGAGCCTTTTGTCAATTTTGAAAACCTAAAATAGTTTGCTTTGCTGATAAGATTCGATGTGTTTCTCCAACGAATGAATCCTCTGTTGATAGCCCTCTAGCTTTTGCAGTAACTCATTGTTATGTTTTGATAAAAGATGGTTCTCCAATTTGAGGACATCCTTTTCTACAACCTAGTTAAGTGTATAGCCTAGAAATCGATTTTAACCATCACCAATGAACCTCAACAATGAAGAGCTATTATAGAAAGGCAGAGTGCTGTTTTTGCTAGGATCTTTGGGATATAGCCTGCCATCTAACCAAAGATCAAGATTCTTCTTTCCTTCAAACTTGAGTATATATTTCATAGACTCTATAATAGTAATGGGTTTTGTTCTCTTCCTTATTGGTTCATACTCACTATCCAACTCAATATGAAGATGATAGAGAGGCCTTTTACTAGAGCTACAAAGGTCATTGGATGACTAATCCATAGCTAAGGATGTGACTAGAAGATTGGATTGAAAAGTAAGAAGAAACTAGTAAGGATGGGAAAGAAAGAAGAGAGTGAGAATGGAGGGAAGTAATCAAATGTTGAACAAAATTAAAATTGAATATTAGTTTTTACTTTAATGAGGATGAGTAAGATCTTCAATAGAACAATCTTTGTCACCTTTATGGCGGCCTAGATTTCTAGGTTTGATGTCCACGAGAATATCACGACAATGACTTATTAACAATTTTTGATATATTTACTTACCAAAATATATATTTTTTAAAACTAAAAAAATATTTTATTTTCTAAAATATTTTCTCTCTCTAGGATCACTTACAGGGCATTTTCGAGACCTCAAAACTCCCCTAATGTATTGTACGTTATATATATTTGTACTTTGTCACTTTTTCTTATTCTATCCTCACTAGATGCACATTCACCTTTAAGTGGGACATTGTTGGGGGTAAAGTCGCTTGTGTGTAAGCTGCTTTGTATTCACTTCACACACCATGACCACACATCTGTACATTGTGGGTTCTCTTACTCCATTTTCCATAGCTCTCACTTCTCCTTGTGTGCTTACACTAAGACTCTACCTTTCAATATTGGCCATCTTGAAGCAATAACACCCATACAAGGCTTATTCTTGCATTAGATACTAATGAGATAGAACTAGTTAGCGTAGTAGTTATGGTGCTTCCAAACCTACTAGCATGTAGTCATAACATTTCAATAGATATCCACACACACACACACACACATTTGATATGGCTAAAATTTAGGATGGATCCATATTCGATATGGTCTATTTTAGTAGGATATCTATTGCTACTTAATAACCTTAAGAGTAAGTAATGATAGTTAAAGTAGTCCCTCTTTTTCCTATGGCCTAGACTAATGTGTTCCTTGATGATCAATATCATTACCAAACCCTCTCTTTTGAATACCTTGGATAGTAATTCCTAAATTTTGGGTGCCTACAAGATTTAAATGACTAGAAACTTATGATTACACACACACACACACACACACACACTCTCTCTCTCTCTCTCTCTCTCTCTCTCTCTCTCTCTCTCTCTCTCTCTCTCTCTCTCTCTCTCTCTCTCTTGTCTTACTAGCTTAATAGCTATGTGAGATGCCTAGTCATGGTTGTCTTTTACTATTTGAAATACTCTTTGGTATTGCAATTATGGGACCTTAAGACTTATTATGTGCTAAGGGCTAAGGTAGATTTATAAGCATTTAGTCCATAAATTTATGAGTGTGTGTTATGGCTTGTTAGGTATCTAAGTTTTTGAGGATTTATCTTGGATTTTGTTGGAGAAGTTACATGTAGACATTAAGAAGCCATTGTATGTGTGATATTAACATTCTTCCAAGTTGATTGAGAGTATGAATACCCGTTCCTTAAAATTTATGGTAGTATGGATTCGAAGCTTCCTATATTGTGTGCATTATCTCTATATTTTGTGTCTTGTAAGATCTCAAGCTCCCCCTCTCTCACCCAGTCCTTTTGAAAAGATGCATGCAACATTATCTTTCCTTGAATCCCCTCAAGTGTTAGTTTTGGGTTAAACATAGTATAATCTTGGGCCATGTTGTGTCAAAAAATGAGATTCCAACTAACACTGCTAAAATCAAAGTTATCATGAATCTCTCTCCACCCACCAACCTGAGGGGGTGCACTGGTTCCTTGGACATACCAAGTATTATTGGCACTTTGTGTTAAACTACGTTGCCATTGCATGGCCACTCTACAAATTACTGATTACTTGGGCTTAGACCGAGGAATGTCAAGCTTCCTGCAAAGTATTAAAAAGGGATTTTATGACTACCCATATCTTATGAGCCTTGGATTGGACCGTACATATTGATGGCTTTAAAGCAGTGTTATGCCAACCTCGTGAGCATAATATATGGATTTTCCCATGAGCTTTGGTAGTTGCTAGCTTACTGAGCCAAAAATGAACTATTCCACCATCAAAAGAGAAGGGTTAGAAATGGTTTATGCTATTGAAAAAGTTTTGCCATTATCTCTTTCCTATATCTTTCACCCTTTTTATTGATCATCAGGCACTATTGTACATTGTAAATAAACCTTATGTCACAGGACGCATTGCCAGATGTCTTTTGTTGTTATTGGATTTTTATTTCTCTATTATGGTGCACAAATAGAAACAACAATTCATTGGCAATGACCTATTACGACTTACTAGTGGCAAGAAGGTAACAGAAGTTGACAATCAACTCCCTGATGCTCATATGTTCCATGTTAACCAAAATGCTCAACTCTTTAAGGCCAATCTCATGCCTCATTGGGTGGATGATATAGTACATATTCTTGAGCAGAACAACTAATCGAAAAATCTCAATTGACACACCTCTTGATTAAGGCTTGACTCTACCAATTAATTGCAGGTCAAACTCCATAATCAATGTTTGAGTTGTCACTGTTAGTATTATAGAAATGGAAAATGAATACTTAATTCTAGCAACTTACCTATGTATCTTGCCTTACTACAACTAGGTTAATGTTAGTTGGCGTACTTATTGTTGATGAGGGGTTAAATCATAACACACTTCCTTACTACTATTGGAAAATCTTAGGCCAACCATAGTTATAGTCCACATATGCAAAATTGAATCCCTACAAAGGAAGACCTTACTTGTTGCTAGGCAAATGTTAATTGACCATCACTATTGAGACGGAGAGCATTCCACTTATTTTCTATATTCTTTCAAACTCTTAAGGGAATGGAATTGAGATTCTTTTGGGATGAATGTTCAAGTTCTTAACGAATTGTAATGTCTGCTACATTGACAAAATGCATCCATTTACAATTGGTAGATGCTTGCATAATCACAACCTTTAGTTATAAGGAGGTGTATATGAACTATACCCACCAATCAGATCATCCCTACATCTCAATTCGACTCTGCACCTAAAACCACCATGCTTTTCATCCAGCTATTAAACGACCAATCGTACAAGAAGTCACCTATCAGCTCCACCACTTAGTGGAAATGGAGCCTAAAAATTCCACCCGCCCCTCTTCATAGTATGAGTCGAGCCCACAAAAGCATAGAAATGACTACTCAATGGGTCCCAAAGGCTCTTCTTGAAGTACAGGGGTATTCTAATAATTTCCAGACCCTTTAGTTGCTTAAATCACCCATGGTTGCATATATGGCTCCTTGTCATACACAAATCAATGCTCTCACTCCAATGACACCTCAAAACCAACCCCCATTTAACCTTCACGTAGCACTCCCACTAAAAATAAAGGATCACTAACTCCTTTGCTCCCATTGGCAACTCCTCCACCTTCTGATTCCCTAACCTCTAGATCCTCTAAATTGGACACCATTGTTGTCACTAACTTACCTCCATAAGAGGACATCCTATCTAACCTATACCAAGCTCCCCCATATTGAGTGAGCAAGTACTAACCTTTCACACCAGCCTCTTTGAAGAGACACTATTAATGCCAATGAATTTGTAAAATGGCTAAGACTTATCCACACAGGTAGGAAAGCCCTTGTCCAAATTTTTTCATAGCTCGATTGGCACTTTTGCCAAAATGCTTGCCATGATCAATCTTGGACTAGCTCTATTGACGCCGATATAATCACGCTTGCTTCACAATGTCACACCACTTGGGAGGAGAAAGAATACCTCTTTTGAAAAACAATTCTTATACAAAACTAGCTAGCTCAAGAGATTCCCACCCAGCAATTGCAAACTTTCTACATACTTCCTTCATTCAAATTGACAACACTTCTTAAGGATCTTTCTTCCATCAACAGGCTTCACTAGTACGATCACTCACTTTCTCAAACGATGGTATTCCATGCGTTATGAAGTTTCCACTGTAGAAAATAGGGTTGTCACTATAGTTCAAAAATGCAAGATTGTCAATGTTCTCAAATATGATCCAACATACTATTAGACCATGTCTTTACACACCATCATCAAGGAACACATGTTGTTACCTCCCAAACATCCACTTCATCACTTGCTGATTGACAAAAAACTCATTGAAGAAGAGTTCCATGTTGTGAGTCGATTCAATGCCCCATTTCTCCTCAACAACATCATGTCCTATCTCTACAAATTGCTAATTTGACATGATGCCTTGGGGACGCCCTGTGAACACAGCCTAGATTTTTACAAATGGTGGATGTGTGAGCCTTCTTCAATTGTACATCCTTAAGTAATCCATTTTCTTGTAAATAATAATAAAATTTTAAACCACATAAACTCTACACACACACTTTGACCTCCTCTCCCAAAGTTGGAAAGCTTGATCCACTTTGTGTGGGGGAGACATCAAAGACTAGATTGACCAAGACCGAAGCCAATGACCACGATCAACATTCAGATGGACAAGACCAAAGTCAAAACATTCAAAGACCTTGAAAACCAAAAGGCTAGCCTCTAAAGATCAACCTCCCAGCCAAAAGATTAGGCTATCAAGACCAACCAACCAATAACTCAAGCAAGTTAAAAAATTGTTGTGTGGTAAAGGTATAGGTAAGAATGTTGTGATTCCAGGATATACAAGGTCATAATCCAAAAATATCATTTGATAACAAACAAAATAATATTTTTTTGAAAATCAAAAATTATTTTTGTTGAAAACCTCATATCAGAAACTCATTAAAATCCTTCTAATTGTGCAGGTACAAGATGTGGAACAATTACAACCAAGGATAGGGAACCATCCTGTCCATCAAGGACCCCCTAGATAGGACAAGTCTATCTTCCCTACTAAAAAATGCATTGAGTTTGGAATAAAAAATCAATTGCATGAGATGGAGGGCTATGTTCAATTCAGGACCCTTAAGAATATAGAGAGACTAGTAGACCACTACCACTCACTTAGAGAGTTAGTGGCAAAATGTGAATTGGGTGCTTTCATCAAGACTACCGTCCATGGCATCTATTTTTTAGTATGTGAGATAGCCATCTATCTATTATAATCTAGAAAAGAAATAATTCAAGCTCAAATACTCTGTCAAAAGGGGGGAACAATGGGAGAGCCATGAAATCATGATATAATTCAACCCCCTAGTGGAAAAAACCTTGGGCATAAATGCAATGCCAAGAAAATATGTGAGGGCCAATGAATTGGTGCAAGTATCCTAGTGATGGAAGGACCCTATCACTAGGAGTAATGGAATGCTGCTAGCAAGGGTACATGAAGAAGAGTTACGGGTCACGATACAAATTATCCACCATGTGCTCACCTACAATAGACCCACCACAAATAAGTCTAGAGTACCCAAATGGCTTATGAAAGACATCCTAATTGGAAACTTGGAAAAGCATGACCTTAATGCTTTATGGCTAGAGTGCATAATGGAATCTCTCGCAAAAACTCACAAGGTTTTCTACTGGGAAACAAACACTAGAATAAGTCATATGGAATTAAAGAACACCATCATCAATTATGGCAGATTGCTCTCCCAATTGTTAGCTGTCCATATTGGAATTGTCACAAGATCCCATATGGTGCCACACCCATCACCAAAAGGAAGATAGGGAAGAAAATATATTGAAGAGCACCTAGAGAGATGCAAAAGATGTAGAGAAGGTAATAGCACGATGAAGACTCGAAAGTCAAGGATATTCTTGAAAAAGTCCTTCAACAATCCAAGGAGGAATATAACAAGAGACAAAACCTCAAAAAAAAAGAATGGGAAGAGTACCAAGAATCCATAAGTGTATCTATTGAGGAGTCAATGCATAAATAGGTGATCAAAATTGTGGTAGAGAGAGAAGAAAGTAGCTTCAAAAAAGGAAAGGAAAAAACAACCAAAGAAGCCCAAGCTATTGACCCAACTCTCCTACACAACCTATACAAACAAATGGAACAAATGAAATTACAAATATCAAAGCTATCTAAGGCAGAAAACTCTCTAAAAGACACCATCAGTGGGCCATAAAATATTCCTCACCCAACTAATTTCACAACACGTGCACAACAATCTTCTAAAGGGTAGAGTGCTATAGGAAGACTATGATCCCTTGAGCAGATAGTCAAAGAGCTCAAGGACGACAAGGGCAATGCACTCAAGATTAACCAACAACTCTAGGGAAGACAAGAAAGGATACAAGAGGAGTACAAAAACTTGTTCATTGATTCAAAAAAGTAGACTAAAGAGCTCCATACTCAATTGTAGGCTCATGATGAGGCACTAAAGGAGATTCAAGAAAGGCAAGGGCAAGAGTTCCAATCGTAGGGCTATAGGAGTGTAACACAATGCTCTCAGAGCTTTAGATCCAACTAAAAGAGTGTGACACTGTGCTCAAGGATCTTTGAGGGAAATAGGTCCAAGAGCTTTAAGATCAAATGAGGAGCGCAACTTAGTGCTTCAAAAGCTCCAAGATTAGTAAAAAGAGTAGGAGGCCACCATGAGTAAGGTTCAGGAGGATCAATCTGAGTAATCTCAGTTGCTTGCAAGCTACAGAATTGAAACAACTAAGCTAAGCACACAAATAATTTTGATCACCTATCATCTCATCGTGGCCAAAATTGAATTAGCCCAGGAGAAAGCAAAGGTAGAATTGAATGAAAGAAGGCACCTAGAACATTAGCAAATATAGGGCCAATCGAGTGCCTTGTATGCAGGTTTGCAAGAAACCATCTCCAACAATTCAATAGGGGCCATGAGCATGGTGGAACACAACACATAGAGACTCTATGAGACCACCTTGATGAAGCTCACCAATGACTTAGGGGCATCCCTATACAGTTAAAGGCAACATAAAGTCCAACTAGAAGCCTACAAACTAGTCATGGTGAAGCAATACGAGTTGTTCAAGGAAGTTGTAATGACAATCTACATGCCTCATTCAAAGAGTGTAGAATAGTAAAATACCAAAGTAGTTGTCAAAGGAAAATAACATAAATACTAAGAGCAAAGTATTGGGGAAAATGAAATACAAAGCATGGTATGATTAATTTTTTGTACTTAAAGCTATTGATTTCACATTTTGTTGTATAAATACCAACTACCATTTAGTATTTAGGATTTCCAAAACAACTTCAACCATGAAGTAGCACTTTGACAATAATTATCATCACAAGGAGGAGGATAAAGACCATGCCTACTATTGGCATGAACCTTTGGGAACCTTGATTAGTATAAGGAGGTAGAAAATTTAAAAGAATTAAAAAAAGTATTTTTTTAAAAACAAGGTTGTTTCAAACGTGATGGGGAGGGGGTGCGAAGAAGAAGAAGAGAGGTGTGCATCTACTACGAATTGTTTGGGGGGGGGGGGGGGGACTGTTCCTGGCAAAGAAGAAACCATCAGGGATAAAGCTAATCATCATTGTCATAATCAAGAACATCATTTTAATCATCATCACCACCCCTTTCCTCATTGCCATATCCTCTTTGATCAGTATCATCTTATCCTTCAATCATCATCCATTTCTTCATATCACCCACCACCATTAACCCTTTCATCCCCCCCTTTCCAAAATTGTCGACTTTCTTCCCCATTCCAAGCATGATATAGGAGGCCCATCAACACACATTTGTGGTGGCTTTATCTTCATACAATAGAGAGGAATAAGATAAATTTGGTGATTTTTTTGAAAATTTTTAGAGTGTATTTGCTGCTATCTAGTTATTAAAAACTAGATATTTCTTGTGATATTTGTAAAAGTTACGAAAAAAGCTTATAAAAATATGAAAATTTGTATGAATGATAAGAAATATGATGCTTATTTTTTTACTTTTTTGAGTTTTTATAATGTAAGGGATAATTATATATACATTTTAAAGTCAAATTTAGTATGAAAATATTTTGATTAAGCACTTTGGTGGTATGAGGATAAGCCTTAGTAGCAAATCTGAAGTTTAAAATCCAACTCATTTACAGTAATCACAACTTTTTTTTGAGCATGGAAATAGAGTAGAGGGCCCATAAGTTTAAAATTTCAATTTGGGGGCATAATTTGAGATTTTTAAATAAATTCTATGTTGTGTATATATGGGTAAGAGTTGGAAAGGAAGTTGGTTTACTTTTCTTTTTATCTAGTTAAAAAAAATGAATGGAGAGGATGCTATTATCACAAATTTCTACAATTATTAATGATCTAATCACATTATTAAGCAATGATGCATGATAATTTACAAAGTAGGGTTTGAAATTAAAAGGGATTAAATTTATGGGATTTTATTGAATGTTAGGTTGTTTAGTTTGAATGATTTATCTCTTACTTCATAAAAAGAATTAGTTCCTTACTAAAGGCAAAGAAGACCACAAAAGGAAACTTAAATAGTGAACATTGTAGATCAAATTGATCTACTTTCTTAAAGAAATTCCCAAAAGATAAACATGAAACATTCATGGATGAACCATCACTAAGCTATAGGAGAAAATTATGAAGAGTGGCCCTTGAAAGATGGGGAGAATCCATAGCGATCCTAAATTTAGATTCCTAGTGCCTATTTAGAGACCTGGCTATAGTTGACTATTCAAAGTAGCATTTTGATATTTCAAAGAAAGCTTGGAAGGTTAGTTTAAGTGAGTAAATGTAATGATAAAGTCCACCTATGTAATGCAACAACTCATAAGAGTTGCTTGCAAACCTAGTTAAGAGTGGCGTAGTCATTTTCGAATAAAGTGCTCTATAACTTCAATATGCTTGTTCCTTTGATGCATGACTGGATTGTTTACTAAATATTTAGCTAAGATGTTGTCACAAAGTGCAGAAGTGGGATGATAGGATCCATAGAACCCAAGTTTTTGCAAGCATGTCTTCAACCATATAGCTTCACAAACTATTGTAGTTAATGCCTTGTATTGAACCTTTGTAGATGAGATAATGACTATATTTTGCTTATTGGAACACAAAGACTGTGCTTCATTTCCAAGGAAGAAATCATTGCTACTAATGCTTTTTCTATCAACCTATCACTTGCATACAGGGTATCCCAATGTTGAGTTTCTCTCAAGTACCTCAATACTCTTTTGGCTACCACCCCATGAGAGATTCTTGGACTTTGCATAAAATAAGCAAGTGAGTTTATTGCATAACAAGTATTAGGACTTTTAGTAGTCAAATAGATGAGTGAACCAATGAGTTTCCTATATGTAGTAGCATCACAAGAATCACTATTTTCATCCGTAGTTAGCTTGAGGGTTGATTCCATGGGTATAGAGATAGCTTTAGAGCTAACCACACCAAATCTTTTAAGAATGGATAGATGATACTTTTGTTGGGCAAGCAAAATGTTTCCTCACTTCATCATGCAAATTTCAATAGCAAGAAAGTAAAGTATCCAATGTTTTTCATTTAATTGGACTTAACATTATCCACCAAAGCATCATTGTTTCCTTCAAAATCAAATTATCTACATAAAGCATGACAAGTACAATGTCATTCTCTTTAATCTTGTAATAGAGAGTCAACATTACTATTTTAAAGCCCTTAACATTTAATATGATTATCTCTTCCATAACAAGCTCTTGGATCTTACTTCAATCCATACAAGCTCTTTTTTAGCTTGCATACCAAATGCTCTTTACCTATTACAACATAGGCTTTTGGTTGTTTCATACTCCAGCTGTCCATTGAGAAAGGCACTTACATCCATCTACCATACTTCCATTCGTGAAGAGCATCCAAAGAGAGTAACAACCTAATGGAGCTCACCTTAGCTATAGGTGCATAAGTCTCTTCATAATCAATACCATATTCTAGAGATAATCCTTTAGCAACCAACCTGGCTTTATACCTATCAATCTATCCTTGTTAAATTCTAACTTGTTAATTCTTTTGCATTATATGGCTTTCTTCTTGGGTAGGAGTTGACATAAATCCCATGTATCATTTCTATACAATGCATACATTTCATTGTCCATGGCATCCTTCCATTCATTTTTACCACATGCATACAAGTTCATCATGCTATAAAGTTGAGGTGAGAAGAGCAAGATTGAAAATTTGCCTTTGATATGTCTTTGGGTTGTCCTTCTCTGCCTTGTAGACTTCCTTAAGACTACTTGATATTCTTCATCTTCATCCTCCAATTCTTCAATAGTATCTTCTTCCATGGCTATTGATACCTCTACTTTGAGAGGTATGGAAGACCATGTGCCAAAATCTGAGGACTAAGCTCAACTTGCATTCTCATCACAATTACATCCCTTGATACAAAAGATTCCTTTTTTATTGGATCACAACGCTTCTAAGCTTTACTCACCTCACTAAATCCAATAAGCACACACTTTCTAGAATTTTCATCAAGTTTCTTCCTTTTCTCGTCAAGAATATGGGAAAAACCTAAGCATCCAATAGTTTGAGATGACATACATGAGGTTTGGCTACATGGGATACATTGATATGAGATACATGACACAATAAGATGAGATGCATGAGGTTTGGATTCAAAGAAGCTTCATATGGTGTGATATCTTTTAGTACTCCAGTAGATGACTAGTTCATCAAGTAACACAATATTGATTGCTTTAGCCCAATAGCAATGGACAAGTTGCTCATCTTTTAGTATGCATCTAGCTACCTCAAATAAGGTCCTATTCTTACTCTCTACAACACCATTCTATTGAGGTGTATAGCTACAAGTAAGCTACCTTCTTATTTTATGTTTAAGGAGGTATTTACTGAATTCTTTAGATAATAATTCTCCTCCATTGTCTATCCTATATAATTTTATTCTTATTCCTGTCATAGTTTCAACCATAATATGAAAGTGCTTGAAAATACCTGATACTTCATCCTTGGGTTTCATGAAGAATACCTAAGCATACTTGAAAAAATCATTAAAAAAACTGACAACATATGTATGTCTACGTGTTGAAGGTGTATCGGCTGATTTAGATACATTTACATGAATGAGATCAATGACTCCTTTTGATCAATTTCTACTCCTTAAGAATCAAGTTCTTGATTGCTTGTGAATGTAACATTATTCACAAACTTTTCCAATCCTTTGTAATGATGGTATGCCCAAAATCATGCTTTGAGACTTCAACATATATGTGCTTTTGAAGTTCAAGTTTCCATACCTTTTATGTTGTAGTTCAGTAGGAGAAAGAGGGGCTATTCTTTCATCTCATATGGCTGCAAAAGCTCAAGCTGATTGATCAAGTTTAAAGACTTTCCCATTCTTCTTTCCTTTGGCTCTGGTACTTTGTAGTGATACGTTGTGTCTTTGATGACACATTGCTAGCCTTCAAACTCTACTTTAAAACCTGGTATGGCTGCAAAAGTTGAAGGTGATTCATAAAGTCTAAAGACTTTCCCATTCTTCTTTCTTTTGGCCAATACTTTATAGTGATCCTTTGTGTCTTTGTTGGGGGTAAAGGCGCCTCCGCCTAGCTTCTCGTGTATTACTACACTGACAATATCCACTACTGCACACTGCAAGTGGCGGGTGCCCGTCACAGTCACTTATTCTTTATTCTTTTAGTGACAGCTTGAATAAAGGAAGGCCCTGCCACACATTGTGGTCATTGGAGTTCCTTCTTCCTCCTGGGTTCCACTTCCCTTTCAACTGATATTAGAGCAAAGGCATTCGAGCTTGCCCGACATTCTCTTTAGCCTGGATTTGAAGAGCTTCAACCCGAGCTTCAATGGCAACCATGGCACCTTTATTTGCAGGTATGTTTTGATCTCCCACCTCCTCCCTGAGCTTCTAGACCTTCATTAGCTTCTTCCGGGGCTACATTGGAGCCCCCTCAACATTGCCAAGTGTCCCCGAGGACTGTTGAAGACCCCCCAGCCCCCAGGAATAGCCAACACAAATTTTGGCGCATTTTTAGGGGGCTGGGCTGACCTGCTCCTAGCATTTCCTTACTCTTCCTCGGCTTTCCAACACTCTTAGCAACCTTCCCGATCATTGCTTAACTCCCCGGCATTAGTGCTTGACTCACGGTGATTGATTTGAGTGCTTTTCCCTTCAGCCCTTTGTTGTATACACATTCCCAGGACTATCAAAATAGGACAACACTTGACATTTACTGTTTGATTCTTCTTGGCATTGCCCGTTTGATGCCTATTGATGCCCGGATGTGATGGAATGCTATGTCTATGCTTTGGGACTGATTTGGAGTAGATTTGAGCATCGTTTGAGCTTCATTTAATAGTAAATTTCTTGCTGTAATATAGTGGGATGAAGCTCATTTACTTGGTGTATGCATTGGTTCATGGATATGGGGTGCTTACTGGAGGTTTGAATAATCATACCGATGTATTTGGAGGTTGTCAAATGCTTCTTCTTGGTTTCGGAATGCTTTCGAGCTTGGATTAGGCTCCGACTTGGTTGTCCTTCACTGGCATTTGGCTTCAGTTGGCATGCTTTGGACCGGTTTATGCCTATTGCCACTGCTTGACATTTAAGCTTCTTGCATTTATGCTTTGGTCACATATGGATGCCTTGGTTTGCCCATGCTTGACAGTTACTTGGAGTTTCATCTTCAGATATATTTGAGCATTTTGGATCTACTGGGCATTACATTTGGTTGTCAGTTACATGCTCTTTGAATGCTTTCAAGCTTATGCTTTAGGGGTTTGAGATAGCTTGGGATTTATGCTCCGGATGTACCCTACTGGGATTTGGCATGTCTAATGCTATATATTTGATGTATTAGAGCGTTGCTTGCTCTCTTTGCATCTGACTTCACTTCCAATGGGAGCCTCTTTGTATATTCGGATGTACACAGAGTCTTATGTACATATTAGCTTGAGCTTGTGGAACAGTTACATGCATTTGCTCTCTTGAGAGCTTTATGTCTACAGTTTGTCTATAGTGGGCTGATTTGATATGCCTATTGGGGCAGTCACCTATCTCTGTCACATGTTTGTCAGTTTTGTATGCATCTTGGATGGTTATGTATTGAGCTTCTTGCTCTATCCATTGTGCTTGTGCTTGGTCTCTTCTCTTACCGCGAGACCCATTACATGCATGACTTCTAAACCTATGAGATGTCTCTTGCCTGAGAGGTGATTGGTTTGACAGTTCTTGGTACCTTCTTGCCCCTGGACACTCACTGTTGGATGTATCTTGCTATCTGGAAATTGCAGTGACATATGTATCAGTGATTGCTTCATTTTGGGACAATTTTACATAATGCTATCATTTATTACAGCAAGGCGAATTTTGCAGATTTTGAGCACTTCTATGAGGGTAATGCTTACTATTTGATGTTATCTTGGTCATATTTGGTGGATAGGTGCTTCTCTTGGTGAAATCCACCCTTTCAGATAGTTTTAGCAGTGGTTTTAGTGTATTTTTTGCTAATTACAATAACCTACAATTTTACTTTTTTGCTTTGATTTGGGACAATATGGTTGGCCATCTGAAAGATACATCTCTCTTTAACATTGCCAAGTTGGATGGTACCAACTATGGATATTGGAAGTCCCAAATATGGCAGGTTTTGGTGCAGAAGTTGCAGATTAAACCCTTGTGTTTCAAGGGTGTTAGACCTGAAGATATGGATGATGATGTTTGGATGGAAGTTGATGAGCTATACAAGTCTACCATTATTTTGTCACTCTTAGAAGAGGTCCATCATAATGTTGTTGAAGATGAGAATCAGAGTGCATGGGATTTACAGGAGAAGATTTAGGAGCTCTATGCACAGTAGAGTCCTGCGTCACATATGTATTGATTGAAGTAGTTAATGGACCTTCGTATGAAGGAGGGGACCTCCCTTTCATCCCATTTCAGTCAGTTTCATGCTATCATGAAGAGTCTGTTGTCACAAGGTATTGAGTTCAAAGACAACTTGCACCCGTTGTTTCTGCTTGGCACCTTGCTTAAATCATGGGATGTCTTCTGTACTGCCATATGCACGAACAAGCTTGATGGGCTGAAAATCAAAGATGTTGAGAGTGCTTTATTGACTAAGGAAATCAATAGGAGAAACAATGATGCTTCTCGCTCTTCACATACATTGACCGTTAGAGGTGGCAGACATGGCAGGCATGATAATGATCATAAGGGCAGGGACTCTTAGAAGTCTAAGTCCAAATCACGTGGTCGCAGTAAGTCCCGTGGACAGAAGTCTGATCTTACCTATCGTTATTGTGGGAAATCAAGACATATTAGGCCGTAGTGCCATAAAATACGTGATGATAAACGCAAGGAAAAGGGAAAATAAAAAGTGCAGGAAAAGTCTCTTGAGCATAGTATTGTACATGCAAAGTCCAGTGTGAAGATAGAAGAGGTCAATGTCATGCAGGCCATTGATTCAAATGATGATTACATACTTGTAGCTTCTTCATGCGATGCCTTACAGACTTCTGAGATACATTCTATGTATGTTTAGTGCTGGCTCTTGGATTCGGGTGCGTCCTTTCATGTGACACCCTGTAGAGATTGGTTTCATACCTATCGTACCATGTCTGGTTCTGTGCATCTTGGTGATGACAGGTCTCTTGACATTGTGGGCATTGGAGATGTTAGGCTGCAGTTTCTTTCTGGCAGTTCTTTTATTTTGCATTATGTATGCCATGTACCTACGTTGACTCGCAGCATTATGTCAGTTGGACAGCTTGATGATGTAGGGTATTTTGTGTCCTTTGGAGACTCTGCATGGAAGATTACTCGTGGCATGCTTGTACTTGCAAGAGGTGCAAAGTCAAGTAGGCTTTATCCCTTACTTGTATCTAGAGCTACATTGGATCATGTTTTGTCTGTGGGTTCTATTCCCCATGTATCTCTTTGGCATGCTCGTTTGGGGCATATGTCTCTTAAAGGAATGAAAATGCTCCATGCTTTGCAATATCTTTCGCCTTTTGACTCTTCGCATTTTCATTCTTGTGATCATTGTTTGTATGGCAAGCAGACTAGGAATACACATTAAAAGTCTGGTAAGAAACGCATGGGTGAGCCCTTGGCTCTTGTGCACTCAAATGTATGTGGGCCCATGCCCTGTTATTCACTTGGTGGGGCAAAGTACTTTGTTACTTTCATAGATGATTACTCACGTAAGGTTTGGGATTATCGCATAAAGAGAAAATCCGATGTCTTAGACACATTTCAGCGTTGGCTTGCTTTGGCCGCAGAGAACCAGTCTGGGAAAAGGCTCAAATGCCTAAGGTCAGATAATGGGGGTGAGTATGTATCACGTGCTTTCGAGCAGCTTTGTGATGAGTGGGGTATTAAGCATCCGTTGACCGCCCCTTACACCCCTCCCCAGAATGGTATGGCTGAACGCATGAATATGACCATTCAAGAAAGGGTCTGTAGCATGCTTGGCCAGGCTAGCTTACCGCAACACTTTTGGATTGAGGCAATTACTACTCTAGTGCATCTCATTAATAGGTCACCTAGTAGTGGCATTGACTTTCAGAATGCAGAGGAAGTATGGGCAAGCAAGCCTCCCTCTTATGATCATTTGTGTGTCTTTGGATGTGAGGCATTCTGCCATGTGTCCAAGGATAAACGTAATAAGCTGGATCCTAAAAGTGTCAAATGCATTTTCATTGGCTATGGAGATGCATGAGAGATGGGTTACCATCTATGTGATCCGCAGGCGTAGAAAGTGATCCGCAGCCATGATGTCATCTTTCATGAGGAAAAATGCATATGCAACCTAAGAAAGTGGTTGAGGTATGCAGAGTTATCTTTTAGGAGGAGCCACCTGCTCCCGTTCAGCCCGCTCCACGGCCACGCTCCATGGCTAGCTAGACAGCATGCAGCAACACCTGATGCTCATGGCCCAGATGTTAGACATGCTGATGTTAGACAAGTTGTTGGTCAAGTAGCATAGCCTAGGTTGAGGCGTTCTACTAGAGATAGATGACCTCCTGACCATTTTGTGCCCTCTATGGATTATATACTGGTTATAGATGCATGAGAGCCTCTCACTTATGATGAGGCTATGGGTAGGGGTGATTGTCACTCTTGGGAGAAAGCTATGCAATTTGAGCTTGACTCATTGCATAAGAATCAGACTTGGGATTTGGTTTCCTTGCCTCAAGGTAAGAAGGCTTTGCCATGCAAGTGGGTGTACAAGCTGAAAAGTACCCCTAGACACCCCAAACCGGCATACAAGACTCGATTGGTTGTTAAGGGTTTTAAGTAGGAGCATGGTATTGACTTTGATGAAGTCTTTTCTCCTGTGGTCAAGATGAGCACCTTACGCTTAGTCTTGGCCTTGGTTGCACATCTTGACTTGGACTTGTACCAGATGGATGTCAAGACAGATTTTTTACATGGGGACTTGCATAATGAGATTTACATGGAGCACCCTAAGGGCTTTGCAGACCTTGGCAGGGAACACCTAGTGTGCAAGCTAAAGAAGAGTCTATATAGTTTGAAGCAGACACCTAGGGAGTGGTACCATAAGTTTGATGCATTCATGCAGTCACAAGGCTACAACCGCAGTGCTATGGATCTGTGCTTGTACACGAAGAAAGCCCGTGATGGTTCTTTACTGATTTTGGTGCTCTATGTGGATGACATGCTTTTAGTAGGGACAACTCATGAAGAGCTAGATGCTCTTAAGGCTCAGCTCAAGAAGAGCTTTGAGATGAAAGATCTGGGACAAGCCTCTCATATACTTGGTGTGCGCGTTACGCGTGATAGATCTCAGGGACTACTCTATTTGTCACAAAGAAGTACATTCATAAATTCCTTGAGCGCTTCCGCATGCAGGATGTTAAGCCTATTGGCTGTCCATTACCTTCTCATGTGAAGGTTTCACTAGCTGATTGTCAATAAACAGATGAGCAACAGGCTGAGATGGCCAAGATTCCCTATGCATTAGCCGTGAGCAGTCTTATGTATGCCATGATAACCACCCGTCCAGATATAGCTTTTGCAGTTGGGGTTGTGGCACGTTATATGGCTACACCTGGAAAGAAACTTTCGGATGCCGTGAAGGGTATCATGAGGTACCTGAAGGGCACAACAGATATGTGTCTTTGTTATGGCAGCCAGAATACAGGAGTCGTGGGGTATACTAACTCTGATTATGTAGGACATGCAAATAGTAGAAAGTCCACTTCTGGCTATGTGTTCACTTATGTTGGAGGGGCTATCTCTTGGATGTCCAAGGCACAGAAGTGTACGGCCCTTTCTACTATAGAGGCCAAGTATATTGTAGCCACAGGAGAGGCTTGCAAGGAGGCTATATGGTTAGACCATTTGATTGCTAACCTTGGTATGACTGATGCTATGCCTACATTGCATTCGAATTCTATGAGTGCCATTCAATTGGCCAAGAATCCGGTCTTCCATGCGAAGACGAAACATATTGAGGTGAGTTATCACTTCATTCGCGAGGTCTTTGAGGACAAGTCTGTTGACCTTGTCAAGATTTCGATTGATCAGAATCCTGCAGATTTGCTCACGAAGAGCCTCACTACCGAGCGCTTTGCCTTCCTCAGGAGATTGATGGCCATTGGATGAGATGATGCCTTTTTCCTCATCCTGTTGTACATGTGTACATGTTGTACTGTCTTTTCTTTTTTCTCTCTCATTGGGGTAGATTCACCTTTAAGTGGGAGGTTGTTGGGGTTAAAGGCGCCTCCATCTAGCCGCATGTGTATTACTACACTGACAATACCCGCCACTGCACATTGCAGATGTGGCGGTCGCCCATCACAGTCACTTATTCTTTATTCTTTTAGTGACAGCTTGAATACAGGAAGGCCCAGCCACACATTGTGGTCATTGGAGTTCCCACTTTTGAGTTTCTTTCTCTCTTGGCTCTTGCTCTCCATCCACCATAGCTCTCACCACCAAGCTTCTTCCTCCTGGGTTCCACTTCCCTTTCAGTCTCCAAGTGAAAGTGGATTATTGGTCAATAAGGGTACCAAGACAACATCTCCAAGTATATTTTTCAGTCTTGTATTAAGCTAGACAAGTATGTCTCATTTACCTACAATAGCATTAGGAGTACTATGTTTGCAGTTGGTAAATGCATATATGAATGTGTTGGCTTATGTATATGGATGCAGGATGCAAAACGGAATTAACGCGCTATAGGATGCAATGTGTGTGTGTGTAATGCAAGATTTTGTGAGAATGTTGGATGCAATGGGTGAATGTGTGAATGTAGGAAGGATGCATGTGTGTGTGTGTGTGTGTAAGATGCAAAACTAAATCCTATCTAACTTAAAAAGACATAAAAACGGTAAATTAAAAATTCTCTAACTACAAAAAAAACATAAACAACACATACATCATCCTCTCAAGCATCCAAAACAATCCATATGCATGAGCACATGCATACATCAAATTCTGGATTCTCTACATGTATAAACAACACATAAGCAAGCTAGAAAAATGGAAAATACTAATCCCCGCCGCTCCAACCTATCTAGATGTGGTCAATGCCCTAGGAATGATCCTAGGTGATCAAGTGCAAGAAACTAAGTGCCTGTGGCTACCAGCCTCTTTCTAGTCTAAGTACTAGTCCCCAGCAATGGCACCAATGTTCATGGGTCACCGGATGGATGTGTAGCCTAGTGAGAACTCCGACAAAAAAATATGTCATCCAAGGATGTAGCTGGCCCGACTAGTGCATGGAAGCGACTGTGCATGTGTCAAATGATAGTCAAAGTTTGCACTAGTAAATCCACAATACCAAAGCGAGGACGTCTACTTCTCCACAAGCTAATAGACTCCTACGAAATCAAAGTGTGCATCTAATCTAGAGTCTAAGGCTCACAAAATACCTACTGAGCAACACATAATCTCTAAGACAAGGTAGAACAAGGTAATCACTAATCCATCCTACCATGGGTGACTGACAAACTAGAATTAAGACTATCTAACCATACAAATCTATAATCAATGTGTGCATAGTGTTCTTATGGTTATACCCATCAAGTGTGAGCATAAGAAACTAATTAATTAGTACTTAATCAAGAAAACACCCATTAATTATACTCTAATTGTATTCAATAACATTTTTAAAAAAACACAACATAGATTAGTTGGAAACAAAGAGCTCGTGAAATAGAACAACCTACTTCAAATGAAATTGAATTCCAAAAAATACACTGCGAGTAGCGAACGATTGAAGTTTGGCGGGCTCGTGGCTCGCTTTCTTCCTTTTATTGCAAATAAAATGTGGCTGATTATATTACTCAAAAGAAACTGATTACAACAGAGTGCTCATGCTCAATAGACTAGTTGGAGATGATGCAGAAACACAAATACATCATGTATACAAGCCTCTCAAGGTGGTCTGGGGGGGATGGGGGCAAGAAGCCATGGAGGGGGGTGTATCGTCATCTGGGGCTGCCTGCCTACATTACAAAAAATAGGTCATGGCCACCCCAGGTATGCATGGAGGGGGGTTGTATCGCCATTTGGGACTGCCTGCCTGCCTGCATCACAAAAAATAGGTCATGGCTACCCTAGGTATGCATGAAATGACAATGGAGCTCCTGACGAGCCTTGGACTTGCCCTGCACCTGATCCCAATGGTCGTGGAGGGAGTGAATGATGGAGGTCTAGAGCTCTACTAAGGTCGCATGTGCTAAAAGTCTCTCTCCACCGAAAGTCTCCTGACACCACACCTTCCAGATATGCCATTCAATAAGACTTCCTATGATCTCCCATACCTCAGAGCGGTCTGTTGTGGGCTCCAGTACCTGTATGTTAGGTAGAGCCTCCAAATTGACCACCACTGCCCACGACCCTGCCTCAATGATGAATATCGTGTCTTGCATCTCGGCCTCATATAGAAGGTGACCGCCCTGGCTGAATGCCTGCTAGCAGAAAGCTCCCCATGAGATATATTCAAGGCTGGGTGTTGTACGACAAAGGATGCAACATGCTCCTCTCCACATGAGCTGCGCCTCCTCACATGACCAAAGGCAGTGCTTTGGGGTTTCCAGAGGCTGCTGTGGGCAACGCTCACAACCTCCCTCCTTCTGCATATGGGTAAGCCAACTTCCCACCGCCAAGCCTCCATGTGCCACCAGCCATAATAAATACGATACCCTCATCGGCCTCTAGCTATACCATAGGCGGCGCCAAAAGGTCCGTCGAAATGGCTCTATGATGTTGTGCTATGCCCAGTGCCTGCTACGTGATGGCACCCAATCCATATCCTCTTGTATTAGTATGTGTCTACCAATTTAGCACTGTACTCCAAGAACCTTGGGGGCTTCTTGGCGACTGCAGTGGTTGCCCATAGCCACTCTCCTAGATCCCACTCTAGCTCATCAAGTGGTCTACCCTCTCAAATCCAAAGGTGCCACTCCCTGAGCTCCTTCCAAAAAACATAGGGGTCCAATCGCAATGTCTTCCCTTGAAGGCCCACCATCCGAACCCTCCTCCATGAAAGGGTAGCTATCCCCTCATCTTGCTGCCCTCTGTTAAGGGCTGGATGCCCCCATCCTGAACGGTGAAGAAAGTCCCGAGGCGCCGTCCAATCTACCTGCTACCTATAGGGGGATGCCTGCTGGTGAAAACCTAGTGGCACATACCTCCTCGGGCTCTATTGGCACTTGTATCGGGGGAGTAAGCCACTCTGGAGGTATTGCTGTGTCTATCTCCCTTTGCCTCAACTCCACTTCTCTTTGGCAGCCTGATACTCGCTGTAGCACCTCCTCGTCCACCATCCTATACACCTCCCGCCATGTCCTGATGGTAAGAGCCGGGCCGGCCTCCCAACTAGCCCACTGGATGTGGGGGCACTCACCAATCTGTGCCCCTTCCCGATCTTTGAGCTGGGTGTTCCAGATCACTAGCTGACGGTCTATCTCCTCGTGGCAGCCTGGGGGCCTCTGGATTAGGGACTTACTAAGGCCCTGCCACACGCAGAGTAAGCTATGTAGGAAAGGTGATCTAGGGGGGCGATGTGGGTTGATGTGAAGATCCATCTCAAGGACGGCTTCCACTCATTGCCAAGTCTCGGTCTACAATCCTGAAGACTCTCCTGCAATAGGTTCTTCCAGGTATGCCCTCCTGATGTGAGGCCGCACACAACTAGCTTGCCCAAGAGGGCCATACTCTGAAACTCTCAGTCTATGATCTCAAGCCCTCCCTTTGACCGATGCCATATGATGGCCCACACCACCTTGGCCTGAGAATCCCTAGAGCCGTCTAACCTGGACTAAAGGAAGTTCCGCACTAAGGTTGCGAAGCTGCACTACGCAGGATGAGGAGAAGCACCAACACCAGGTGATGTACCAAGCCCTTGCTAGGAGGACCTAGTTAACCACCAAAGCTCGGTCGGCTAGTGAGAGGCAAGTCGTGCTCCAGTAGGTCAGCTTCCTCCAAATAGAATCGAGGACTAGAAGAAATTGTTGGGTAGGAGTGATGTTGAGTCCCACCTGGAACCCTAGGTACCGAACGGTCTGCCCTTTGCTCACCCATCTAGATCCTAGGTGGATGCCCCACTCCGTGCTAGAGTCTGGGTCTGTGATGAAACCAACTGGCTTTCGCCAATTGATTTTCTCTCCTGCTACACAACAAAACACTTCAAGAGCCAGTCTCACTCTCTCCAGCATCAACTCATCATCCTCTATGTAGAGTGTTGTATCATTTGCATACTCTGAGTCTAGCAACTTAGTCTCCTCTCTCATGGGAAGTTAGAGGCTGCATAATCCACTCACACGGGACCTAAGGAAGTGAGACATCACCTCTGCAAAGAGTAGGAACAAGTACAAGGCCAGGAAGCAGCCTTGTCGGACTGATCTCTCCAGCCAAAACTCCTCCCCTCACCTACCACCTATGAGAACCCTACTGGTGGTCAATTTGTAAAGTGTGGCAACCCCAAGAATCCACTCAAGGGGGAAACCCAACCTCACCATGGTGCCCTCTAGGAAATCCCAGTCCACCCTGTCATAATCTTTCTCAAAATCCAAGAGTAGTATGACTAGTGTTTGCCCACTATGTTGAGCCCAATCTGTCGCCTCAAAGAAGGTGAATACATTGTCTGGGATACTCCTATCCTGGACAAAGCTTGTCTGTATGTGATGGATGATGTCTGGCAGCACAGGGCGTAGTCGCCTCCAATCATCTTTGCCATTGCCTTATAGACCACTAACAATAAGGTGATCGGTCTCCACTGGGAAAGCTCCAATCGGTCTCCCCCTTTGGGGAGAAGACTGATAAGGCCTATCGAAAGGCTCCCTGGCATCTCTCTTGAAGTGAAAATCTCCTGGAAGGCCATCAATAGGGGGTCCTTCACACCACTTCCTAGTAGGTAGTAAAGAATGCCTTAGAGAGGCCATCCTCTCCCGAGCATTTCTGCCCGTCCTATGTATGGAAAGCCTACTCTAGTTCCTTCTCTGTGAAGGGGGCTAGTAGGGAGCGTCCCATCTCCTCTGTGACAAGGGATGGGATGTGATCCTAGACCTGCTGCCTACATCGTTGTCCTCTAACTGAGGCTGTCTCTTGCTGGAAAATACGTCTGTAGTAGTCAATGGCAATCTCCATCACCTCGTTTGGCCTAGAATGAGTCCTCCCATACTGATCTCAAAGGCTACGTATCTGCTCTCCTGAGGTGAGAGATTAGTGCACCTGAAAAAACTCCCTGCACATTGTGTCCCCCTTTTGCACCCAAAAAGCTGTTGAGGTGTGGAAAGAGAACTCAAAGTACATGTCCTCTAGGCCAGCAATGGCTGCTCACGCTCACACCTCCTGTGCGTGGAGGGTGGGATCCCTTGGTGCCTCCTGTAGTAATCTTTGCTTGGCTGCAAGATCTCGCCGGAGTGCTCTCTCCTCATCCCAGCTCTGCTGCCTAGCCTATATGGCTACCGCTTGGCAAATTGTGCTCGACTCGGCTAGGACCTCTGCAACCTCCTCTGCAATCTGGTCCCTCTTGCCCCACATTAGGAAAAAAATGAACTCACAAATGGGCCTTTCAGTCCCCCCTCTCTCCTCCTTAAAACAGGGAAAAGAGGAGAGAAGAATAGTAAAATAATCCTCCTCTCTCTCCACTTTTGCAATCTCATTTTGCATTTTTTATATTATCTACAAAGATATACTCAGATTCCTTCTCTCTCCTCATTCAAGAAGTCTTTTTCAACCAAATTTTATGTTTAAAAAAGAGTTAGTTACGGGAGTGTGGTGCTTTGTTTTCAATGCAAAATGATTAGTAGATACGAGGTAATTGATTTTTTAATCGAGAACAAGGAAAATGAAATTTCAAAAGTTCCTTTTAAGATATTTTGGGGGTTTTTTATATCCTAGGTTTTGGTCAAAAAATAAACCAACTGGTCAAATTTCGTGTTTTTTGGAGATGTTTTTGGAGGCAAAATAGAAATATCTAAAATACAAAAAGTCTTGGACATCCCTACCCTCTGAGCTATTTCCCCCCATATCTATACTCTCTCATGGCTCTATTGTGACCTCTTCTCTATGTTTATGCAACCTTCATTAACAGAGTGAATTACTTACACCCTCCTTTCCCTTGGCACCTTTGTGTGCCTCTTTGTGCATCTCCACTCTACCTCTTGTGGCAACCAAGTAGTCTCCCCGTTTCTATTAATAGTAAAATGAATATAGGAAAGAAGGAGCTGCATATTGAGATAGAGATTGAATATGCCCCATTATTCAAAAGAATCGAGCGTACCATTGTCAACCCTCAGGTTTTGCAGAGTTACAGGTAAATGGGATTGAAACATGTCGATTTGTGGATTGATGGGGGAATCTACCCAATTGACCCTTAAACAATAGACCTCCAACTTTCTCAGGAATCACAAATTTGCTGAAGTATGTGTGCAAGGGTGAAAATGGGTTACTTGGTTATACTAGGTGGCTCAATGATCAAGCATTCAAAGTATTTACAACTTGCCAAGCAACCATAAAAAATTGCCATGATGTGATCGCTGCACATCAACTTCATATACAATAGCTCATAGGACAAGTGGTACAACTGAATGACACTATAATTCAACAAAACAATCAAATTATTTCAATGCAGGACACTATCCATGACATTGGTATCTCATATGAGGAGGCAAAGGCACAATTGGACGACTTGAGAAAGATCAACAACAAGCTAACACATGAGTGCAAATGAAAGAAGAAGCCAATCAATGAGTTAATTGTGAATAGTTGCCAGTGGAAGCGACGTATCAAAGCATGTAAGGTAGCTCAAAAACAGAACCTAGGTGAGAGTGAGGTTGGATCGTGTATTAGTAGATTGTTGAAGGCAAGTACATTGGAAAAATCTTTGAGCAATCGTAAGTTTAAGACTGTGAAGGAAAAGGTGATTGAGTGCACATTAAAAGATGTGTCAAATGAGTTTTCAGCTGTGGATGCACAATCTATTTGTGACACGGCCGGCATTAGTACAACGACTTACTCAAAGATATTCAAAGGTGTGAAGGCTGGGTTTGGTCGTGTGCTGAAGAGAAATAGAATCATACCTCTTCCTCAACCTTCAAAGTTTATAGAGGCCCGACGGCAACTTAATATAAAGGTTTTGGATTTGATAGGAGATCCCATGCATGTTCAATGTGTGGAAACACTAAAGGTTGGGACCAAAAATGCATATGAGGTGAAGTTTACCGAACTCAATAATTACTATTTAGATTTGAACAAGGTGCAGTCGGGAATGGTAATGTACTATGATATGTCTGTTGAGGAATGTAATGGTAAATTGCACTTTGTTATAAAATTAGATGAAAGTGAGGTCGTCAAAGGAGTAAAGCTTGAAAGAGTTAGTGTAACTCTGATGAATAGAGCTTTACAATTCGACAAGAACAACCCAGGGAACTTTAGTGTTTAATCTGAGCACCATGTGTGGTGGCTCATTGCATTGAAGTTCCTAAGGAAACATTTGAGATGTTGCAGCTATTCTTTATGCACACAAGAATTCCAAACATCATCGATCGTTAGAAACATGGTGAGATGCTCTCGATTGAAGGGTATGGTCAATACTTGGTTGAATGGCATCTTACAGGAGACTTGAAAACTTTAAAATGCATGTGTGGAATCTCCAATGGTGCAAATACAAAGAATCCATGCCTATATTGCATGATAGAGAGGGTGGAAGGAAAGGACGGAAAGAAGAACTGGCAAAAGGTGACAAGTGCTACACCGACGCGCAATAGAGAAGATCCCACTTGGAAGCCCATCTTCAACATTCCCTTGGATCATATTCACATTTGTTCATTGCATGCTTTTGTTAGAATCGTGGAGAAACTTGTATATGAATACATTTGTTTTGCTCATAGGATGCAACTAGAAAAAGAAGCCATTGCAACACATAGGAATGTGGAGCGAGTGCCATCAGAAATTGGGCTACACAAGCATCAAGTGACAATTTACACAACCATCAAGTGACGATTGAAAAAGATGAGAAGAGATCAGGAAAATCTAGTAACTTGCCGAAAAAGCCTTGCTTTGGAGGAGCAAAGGCTAGGAAGTTTCTCTCAGTACCCATCAATGAGGAAGGGAATGTCATGGTTCATAGGTTGCAGAACTATGATGGGTGGAAAAAGTTACGTTTTGCAGTTCCTAATCGAAGTAATGGAGGAAAAACAAGATTGGCCAAAGCTAAGGTAACAAATTGGCTCCCTTACTTCACAAGATGGTGTTTAACAATGAAGATAAGCAAGAATTTATCAATGTTGTGCATAGCTTCTAGGAAAACATGGTGGAAGCACGGGGCAAAAGCTCTATCACACATTACATGGTGCGTACTAAGTTAATATTTTAAAATTGTATGAATTGTATAAACTATTGAGCATAGTTTTATGCATGCATGATATGTGTCTTTGTAGCATATCCTTGATACACATTGGCCACACTTTGCAGAAAAGGGAAGCATCAGAATTTGGTCCACACAAGGGATGGAAATTCACATTGGATAGGGCGTGGTGCATACCAAAGAAAAACTGATCATGGTGGAGGGGTGAATGGTAGCAATCCAATGATCCAATTGCTATCTTGGTGGTATAGGATTATAGTTGCAGATGAAGCTAAACTCTCGCAAAAGAGAGCAAATGAAAGTGTTGATGAATCGGCTACAGACATGATGGAATCACGTCGTGTCACTAGAAGAGTGCATTATGAAGCCTCAAGGTACCAAAGAAAAGCATGCCAAGTGGCTGGAAACAAGGCTTTGACAAGGCAACAAATGGGTTCGAAAAGAGCTAAGATAGTAAGATGAACAATGTGAGTTAATGTGAATGCAATTCATAGTTTAAGAGAGAAAGAGAGTGTGTGCATCTATGTAATGAGTCTCACAGTTTAGGGTTATATAAAAGAGGGTTTCACTTTCTATCTTATTCATTGAGTTCTCACATCTCTTGTGCAGGAAAGATGGCTAGGTCTAAGGTAGTTCCAAATAAGCTTCCGCTCATAGCCCCATATCGTGTTCAGCCCCTTGGAGCATCTACTAGCTCAGATGCACCCCCTTCTCAACCTAATCCACCTTCCTCAAGTCGCCCTCACAAGGGTCCTCCTCAGCATCCCCACAAGAAACGCAAGTGGAAGCCAAGTACAGTGGCCTTGAGAGAAAATAGAAGGTATCAACGCTCTTTTGATCTCATCATTTCGAAGGCGAGCTTCTCGAGACTTGTTCGCGAGATTGTGCAAGATCTCTACCGCACAGAAAGCAGGAGGTGGTTTTTGGCACAAGGTCAAGATAGACCTGATCGCTTCACAAAAGAATCTCTTCATGCTCTACAGTGTGCTGTAGAGGCCTTTTTAGTTGACTTGATGACTGATGCTCAAAGTTGTGTAATACATGCAAAGTGCATCACTGTAACTCCTAAGGACTTCCAACTTGTAAGAAATCTTCAAGCAGTGAAGGATGCATTCATTACAATGGAATGAACACAGTTTGCAATGTTATCTTTTTTGCCATAGTGTTATCCTCATGCATTGGGCATATGACTATATCCCAGTGCAAAATTATTGTTTGCGCCCTTAAAATATGAATTAAAATTTTACACTTGTCATTCGCTCTCAACTTTGACTGTGCATCTTCATTGTATTTTCAATTCTTACTTACAGTTTTTGTTAGCACTGTCAATTTCAATAGGAATAACATGCAAAAATTTGCCATTTCTTGTTGTAGACTTTACTCCTAATGCCTCTATATATTCTATGTGGTGCGAAGTTTCTAAGGGCCAGTAGTCATGACGTTGATTTCTCAATTATCAATCTACTAAACTGTATCGGAATGCGATGAAACTTCACACCCGCACTCATTAGGTGGCCAAGAGCCCAAATTTTTTTTTGAAAAAAAAGTGCGTGCAGACCCCTAGTCCGAAGTCTAGCGTCTAGAGCCACTTTGCTGCCAATTCACACACGTACTCGTTAGGTGGCCAAGAGCCCTTTTTTATTTTGAAAAAAAAGTGACTGCTGACCCGTGGTCCGAAGTCTGGCATCCCGGACCACGGGTTTGCATGCCCAGGCCGGACTTTGGACCAGGGGTCTGCAGGCACTTTTTTTGCAAAAAAAAAACTGAAAAGTGGCTCTAGACACCAGACTTCGAACCAGGGGTCTGTAGGCACTTTTTTTTTTAAAAAAAAAGGGCTCTTGGCCACCTAACAAGTGCGCATGTGAAGTTTCGTTGCATTTCGATACAAGACTATGGATTTACGATCACACAATGGACAATGCGTATGAAGCTGCATTAACCCGGTTTTGGGGTTTAAATGGGTTAAAAGTTCATTCTTCTTCTCATTTTCACATCTTAATTTCTTTGCTTCCTCCATTTTCACATCCTCAACCTCTTCTCCGTCTTGTCCTCCTTGAGCTTGTATGGCACGCACCAAGCAAGCATGTCGCCGTTTTGGCCCTGGAAAAACATCACGCCAAGGCCCATCACTTGGAGCACAAGGTGGAGTCTCCTCTAGTGCAGCAACATGTGATCCCCGTAGAGCATAAGGACAACCACAGAATAAGAGGAGATGGAAACCGGGCACTATCACCCTTCAAGAGATAAGGAGAATCCAATGTGGATATGAGCTTCTCATCCCGAAAAGTTCTTTTCATAAAGTTGTTCGAGAAGTCATGCAAGACTTGGAGCTGAAAGGGATGGGAAGATTTGGGGCACGAGTGCGGGATGGCCCACCAGTAGGAAGGTGGACTACTGCAGCCATGGAGGCCCTACAAACCGCTATAGAGGGGTTTTTCATCGACTTGTTCGATGATACACAGCTTGTAACCATCCATGCAAAGCGTGTCACAATCACAGATAAAGACATGAACTTTATCATTCGGCTTCGACACGGTAAGGGGACTCCACTATAGTTTACTAGATTAATAATGCAAGGTTTGTAATGAGTGTTACAGCGCCATAACATCTTGGAAGCCCAAAACATTTTGTATACCCTGCCACATTGGAATATTTATTTATATATACATAATATCTCATGTGATGTGTATTGAATTCAAATAATTGAGTAAAGTTGTTTTGTTTTGTTTCTTGAAACGCATGACTCTTAATTTTTGTTTAACGTATGAATGCATCAAAAGTAGTAATACGTATGGATACAAGTTACATTATTGCTTATGCACAATCGCAAGTATAGTACTACACGTTGAATTATGTTAATATATGCGGAAGCGTTATTCACGTACCACACATTATCGTCACACTTACACAATCGCAAGTACAGTACTATGTGTTGAATTATGTTAACATATGCGAACGTACCACACATTATCATCACACTTATACGAACCACACATTTATTTAATAAATATTTATTTGTAAGGACAAAGTAAAGTACCTTATATTCATCAAGAAAAATACATGTGATGGCTGTTAGTGATGGTAGATACAAAAAGCCAATAGGCAACAAGAACTCTCAATTGTTCCTTGGCTTTTTCATCGGTGGAGAGAAGGGGCCAACTTTCGATGAAAATATAAGTTCCTTCTTTGCTTCAAAAATGATGTGCTCCCCCTTCAGCTCTTTCTCCAGGAGAAGCGAATCTGACACTTTAGCGAGGTCACCTAATGTCGCAAGCACACACATTGCTCCACCCCGTGTTTGGTCAAACAAGTAAAAAAGCTTTGACTGCTTGATTAGCACCACCTTCTCCAAGCTAGAGGCCATAGGTATCACTTGAAAAGGTCCAAACTTGGTCAAAGCTCAAATTTTCATGATTATTTCTTGCCCTCCTTGTGAACACTTCTTATAGAAGACTACCAAATCTGCAAAAAGGTTACCGATATACTCCTTAAGAGCTGAATCCTTGCGTCAATCCGCATGTCGAGCTCCTCCTTGCCTTGATGCAAACTCATCTGTATACAGTATGTCATGAATGACAAAGTCAAATCAAACAATATATTTAGTGACTAACCTAGAGTTATCAGAAAGCAATGAAACTTGATGGTAGGGTGCATCGGGTCCCCTGGAGTCCACCGGTGAAATCTTGGCAAAAAATAATGCCTGCAGCTGCCTTGTTCGAAGTCTGGCATCTGGGGCCACTTTCTGGGCAGAACAAGGCAGCTGTAGGCATCCTTTTTTGCCAAGATTTCACCGATGGACTCCAAGGGACCCGACGCACCCTATCATCAAGTTTCATTGCATAAAAATGTATGGTAGTTAAAAATCTCACCTTCTCTAGATCATCTTGTATCTTCATTTTCTCGTGTGTTAGGGAGGCACCTTTTTGGGCAGAGGGATCTAAAGACTCCGTGGTAGGAAGCTAGGGCCTTGGTCCAAACAAATCATGCTATAGTGCTTCAAATTCAGCATCGGGCACAAGGTAATCTTTTTCAATCGAGGTAATATGCTCTTATGCTGCTATGATCGCACTCATAGTATCTAAGCTTGTGCCATCATATCTTCCAATCTCTACCATTGTTGGATGCACATCCATGTAATCATAATCGATCAGGTCTTTCATTGAATCCCTGACTATGATAGAAAACAACTCTTGTTCCTTCATTTCCAAGTATTGCAGTACATCTGATAGAAGCAAGTATTGTACACCATCTACTTCAATGGGTGTCAAGGAGGCAAGGTTGGGTTTGTCGACTTGTGGCTGTTCTGAAGAAGATGGCACCATGAGAACCAACCATTGCTCTATCACCACTCCATGTTCCTCTTCAACATTTATGAGCTCTTCAATCGGTTCTTCTCCCGTGTATATGATAGAAACAACTTGTGGAGTTGTATCTTCATCGCTCTCCTCCTCTAGGGGTGTATCCAATGCAAGGAGGTAAATTTCCAATGCGCAATCACACTCCACGAGATCCAAAGGTGATATACTTGGTGCACTTCCCATGGGAACAGTGCATACTCTATGCGAAGGATCCATATGAGCCAGACACCTATTCACCACTTTTTGGTGATTCTTCCCTACCTGAAATACCATGAGCTATTCCAGAGGCACCCAAGTCATGTCGGATCCCTAGATGGAGTATGTGCATGTAGCAATGGTGCTCACAAAGTCTTCCAAAATCTGAAGAGGGGGATCCATCGATGAGAGCACTCTTTCAAGGTTGAAGTTCTTAGAGAAAACCTAGAATATCTCATCACCCTGGTTGGCAAAGATAGTCTCGTGGATCCACTTATCAAAGTGTGCACGAGCATCCATCGTAGCAGGTAGGAGGGATGTGGTGGATATAAAGAGATGAAGAGAGAAAGTGTGAAATGAAACAATAAAACAAGAACTAAACTAGTTCTTCCTTAAAAACCTTAAGTTTTAAACCATTAAGGGTTGTTCGCGTACGATATTTAGTTATGGCTTTACTTACATCTTTGTAAAGTTTACATGCATATGCAAATGTGTTGATGTGGAAAGTGTACAACGAGTGTATGATTTTGCATAAATACCATAATTTTTAAATATTGCAAGTTTGTAAGCAACAATATTCTATTGGCAAAAAAAATCCAAAAATTTACAAGTCTTGGATATTACAACTTGTGATGTTGGGATTTTTAGGGAGACTCTACAATTTCTAAAATATGTGGAGCCACACACTTTCCGCTGGTAACAATATCCTCAGCTCGGCTTTGAATTTTCCTACCATCTAGTTTAAAATAGAAGCTAACAGGTGGATTCTGCATTAACATTGTAATTTCCTAGCGCATTATACTCAAGGGCCAATCATCCTTCATTTGCAACACTTGGGGCTCACGGCCCTCACAAATGATAGTAACATCCACAGCTGCAATTTCACGCATGTCTTGATCAAGGCACAACCATTTATCCTTAAGCATCCTCCATCTACGATACTTGAACACTAGGCATAAAGTTTGTTGTGCGACAAAGTACCTGTAATTGGAAAGGAAAGTTAGCCGATTCATCCCAAAGTAAGATAATAGTCAACTAAGAGAGAAATTTTTTACCTAAAAGCCATGTCCCTTGTTGTGACTCGACACTCCACTGTGTCAGGACTGTGAGTTATTTTTTATGTCCAAGTCTTGCCTAGAATCCTTGTTACATAATCCTCTGATGTACTTTTTATGACGTGCATGCTTTTGATATGTCTCAAACCCTTACATTCCTTGAACATGTGTGCAAAAATTGCAATCAGTATGAACTAGCTTAGATGTACATTCTTTGAGCTGGTGCTTGGCTTCATAGAATTCAATATGTCTGCCGAAATTTTTGTGCTACACATGTGCAAAATGTTGCTACTACACAATGGACATTCTATGCTATTGAGATTGGATATGTGCATAGACTCAAGGGTTCCATATTCTCGACTCCCCTTGGGTAATATGTACTTGGAGTCATAGAAAAAAACAAGGTCCTCTAGGAGTTGCTTAGCTGTACGCCCCTCAAAGAGCAATCTACCAATTTCAAGGTGGTAACACTTAAAAAAACTAGTGAAACTCTCAACATTTTGCCACTCACAGCAATCTGAAGGGTATACTTCTGTAAATACAAGACAAGTTGTTACATAGGTATCATGAAATTTCTCTTTCTCAATGAGTTGCAAATCCTTACTGTTTGCAACGTTTCGTTGAAAGGGCACAATGGGCGCAATATGTATTTGTTTTTGCATAAATACATATTGTACAAACGCCTCTGTTACAAGGTGAAAATCAACATTCCTTTGTCTGAGAGCTAAAATTTTACCCTTCCAGTGCTTTGATACATCTGCAATTGCAGATACTTTCACCCTAAAAGCTCCCTTCATACTTGGATGCATATGTACCCAAGACGAGCAATGATACGTATCAGTGATCCAATTCCCTTCTTCATCTTTTCTATTACGTACTTCTATCGAGAGAATGCTTGTTCTTCTCTCAAGCATTATAACCTACACATTAGATGTAAAAAAGTATATATTAACCCCTAAAATAATAAGCATTTTAAGGCTGTCCAGTAATCACCAATATGCCATACAAATCAACATGGCATTAAGAGATGTTTACACTTTTGTAAATAGACATAAACATCGATATCAAAACTCATGTGGATATATACATCAACACAAAGTATAGATTTAATTTCAAGATATCACTTTAATCATATAATTTACATGAAATATAATGAAAAGAATAGCACAAGGATACTCAGAGAATTTCAACAAAATAAATTTTATTATAATGAAGAGGAGTCTGATTTGACTCAATACATTGTATGAAATGTGGGTATTATAGAGTAGTTGTTACAAGGATAGCAGGAACATGGCATGCAAATCTTAATAGGCACATTGGATTGACACCTGAGATATTCTAAGACTCAACACATTGTGTGTTATATGGATGATATGATACAAGAGTTTCATTGATCATTGCCAATTGGCATGGAGATCCAAATGGACACATAGGACCAATAAAGCAGAGGATTTTTGAACCATCGACTTCCAGCAGATCCATATCATCCAACATAAAGGAATCACTCACCACATCAAAATAGTTGATGGAGAATTATATGCTTCACCTAAACCTTGTACAATACCTGCATGCAAAAAAAAACACCTGTGTGAATCCCTTTTAATAAAAATACTTGCATGAATTCCTTTTAGCAAAAAATATCTAGATAACTGCATGAATAGAAGCAATACAAAATAGGACCAATTTACCTATAAGCTGATTTGCTGAAGATAAGATTGAATCATTGCTAATCAAAACCCATTGCAAATGATGGACATAAGAAAACATCAATCCCATCAAATATAAAAGTCACTAATTAAATGAATAAATTTTGGCACCACAAAATATGGTAGATTTACCTGTAAATTGAGCTACAGAATCTCTGCTCTACCTTGTGTTAAGTGCTGCAACAACAATTGATCCTTAAGTCAGAACTAGCATCAAAACCCATTGTAAATATAGTAGAAAAGGGATAAGGCAGAGAGGAAGAACGAGAGAGTTTGTGTGAGTATGCGGGAGAGAAAGATATAAGCACCTATCCAATCTTGCCCAAATTGATCTCTGCAAAAGATAATTTTGCAAGAGTTAGTATTTACATGAAGGTATACTGAAAAAATAGTAGAAAAGAGGAAACATAGAGAGAGAAAGAGAGAGGGAGAGAGAGATAAGCACTTATGCAATGTCACCCAAAATTATCTCTGCAACAAAACAACAAGGGTTAGAACTAACATTGTGTTGTATTGAAAAGATATCAGCAAAAAAAAAACCAAACAGAGAGAGAGATTAACACCTTTGCCTCTTGCTCCAAATAAACTCTACAAGAAAACAACAATTAGAACTAACATCAAATTCTATTGAAAACACAACATAAAAGAGAAAAAACACATAGAGAGAGGGGGGAAAGAAAGGAGAGAGAGATGAGCACCTCTGTCTCCTGCCCCAAACAACCTTTGCAATAAAACAACAACAACAGTAAGAAACGACATCAAACCCTACTGAAAAAATAGCAAACAAGAGAAAATGAAAAGAGAGATGGGCACCTGTGTTTTGCCCAAAATCTGGAGCTACGTGGAGAAGAAAGTGCAGAGGAAAGCAGAACACTCAAAATTCTAATTACTCTCAACAGGGAACTTCAATGGAGACGAAAATTCATGAGTATAGAGAAGAGAGGGAAAGTGGTATGTTGCTCAACTTTTGGGTCAAAATGATTTCGTGAAAGGGAAAATTTTGAAATTGAAAATTCTCCAAAAAAAGGGGGGAAATACGAGGTGAGAGAAACTCAAATTTTGTGTACTATTCATTCTCCCTTTTTTAAATCCCCCATTACCCCTTTTTTTAATAGAAAACCCAAGATTTGGAGAGAGAAGATTCACCCTCCATGGATGTCAGCATCTAGCCTTCCTATTGGACAATCCAAAAGGCCCATATCTTAAACTATATTATTTTTAAGGGCCCATTTGTGAGTTTATTTTTTTCCTAATACTCCCTAGTCCAGAGCTGCTCTATCTATCTCATCACCTTCTCCCTCCTATAGATCCAATCAGGTATCCTACAAGATCGAGTGTCTAGGGCAGATACTGGGGGATCTAGTGTCAAGAGAACTAGGCAATGATCGGACAATGTGGTGCCCACCAACTTCCCAATCTGGCCTCCATGAGAGCCTTCCCACTCTTCCACATAAAACCTATCCAACCACTCCAGTAGGACACCACCTAGCCGCCTGTATCCCCAAGAGAAGTCCAACGAATTCTACCTCCTGTGGAAGGCAAGGTCTCTCCATGCATCACGTGCACCTGCTGCCAATAGAAATACCTCCCATGCCTCCTACTCCTCCCTGCGGCCATGCCCTAATGGTTTCTGCCTCTGCCCCATTGGTCCTCCAAAGCCTCCATGTTGTTGAAGTCTCCTCCAACAATCCAGGAGTCCACCTCTGGGAGTCCATCTGTGATCTCCACCCAGAACTTGCTACGTGCCCTAACGTCTGTAGGGGTATAGACATTGAGGACTCAAAGACACAAGTACCCAATATCCAATATGATCCATAGAACCCTTCCTGCCACTATCACCCCCTGGGTCGCAAACACATGCAGTGAGACTCGGGCCAATAGAGGTGCATATGCCTCCACTCTTGCCATGGGCACCTATGGCATACTCCCAATAAGTGTGCGAGCTGCCTAGTAGTACCTTCCCTACCTGATGGGCCTGGGAGGGAGTGAGCTTATGCTCTTGTAGAAGTAAAATGTCGATCCATCTAGCAAGGGCAGGCTGCAGCTCCTACCAAACAATCAACTTCCTGGAACCACGTGCCCCACTGTAGTGGAGACTATTCACATTTTATGATGCAAGGTGTAAGCTCAAGGGGAAACCTACGACTGACCGAATAGACATCTGTTCGGTGTCGAGGATGAGAAACTATGGGGCATGCAAGTACACTTTGCCACAGGTCTGGATGGCGAACTCCAGTCCCCTAAGGTGGCCCTCAGCCAGACCATAGGGGTGATAGATGCTCTAGGTGGTACTATCAATGCATCTATTAGCCATGCTGAGAGTTGTGACTCCGTACATTGGTAGAAACGGCTCGCTTTCTTCTTACAAAACTTGACCTAAAACTGACCTAAAGACTGACTTATAAATTAACGACTTGGGCGACCAAGCAGAAATTGACTGACACTAATTATTTACAACTTTTGTAGCTTCCCCAAGGCATGTCCACTATCTTCAGGCACTCTAGGCAATGACCTGGCCTCTTGGTACTCAATTGGAACTGATGGCTATTTTTCATGATCTTATAGCTATGGTTGCATAAAAAAGATGGGTTTTACATCAAATGGATGTGAAAAATGTATTTCTCCTCCAGGATGACTTGCAAGAGGAGGTGTAGATGGAATAGCCACATGGTTTTGAAGATTTAAGCCACCCCAAGCATGTGTGCATGTGTAAGAAAGCTTTATATGGATTGAGCAAGTGCTAAGAGCATGGCATGAGAGGATTGTTGCAAACTTATTTTCCATTGGGTTTATTATGGTTGATGCAAATCATTCCTTGTATGTACACATAAATCAAAAGGGGATTGTCTTTGTGGCTATATATGTGGATGACTTGATTGTTGGGGGTGATATTGAAGAGGAAGCGGAGAAGATAAAGGAAATTCTAAAATAGGAGTTTGAGATGAAGGATTTGGGTGAGATGATATACTTTCTTGGTCTTAAAGTAAATTGCACAGTTGTATTATCTTTTAACAAATGTGCCAACCCAACCAAACTCCCCATTTGACAATGTCTTCTGTCTGGATTGGCACACGAGCGCACCTTAAGACCAGAAGTAGGGCAGAGCCTCGCCTCCACCTCCCATAGTAAGTAAAATAACGTTAAAAGTAGTGGTATTTCACTTGCGCCAAAGGCTCCCACTTATTGTATACATACATACATACACACATACATACAAACAAACATACATATGTGCATCAGTTTGTGACCATAATGCATAAGCATCTAACTCTAGGTCTAGGTCTAGGTCTATGTATGCTTGTAGCATTTTTTTGTGTGTTAATCAATACACAAACAAATTTTTTTAATCTTTTTGATGTGTCCTTATTGTTTTTCTTACAAAAATTGGTTCTTATAATAGGAAATTAGATTTGATAATAGTGTGCCTTTTAGTTGTCTGAAATTCATTCTAGCCCTCATCCTCTTTCTTGCCCTTCTCCTCTTTGTCCTTCCTTTTCCTTTCCTCTGAAGTGCAGACATCTAATGTAGCCAAAATGTGATTCCATTGAAGAGGTTCAAACTCATCTTCTAGAAATGGTTCTGGCATGTACGTTTCATCCTCTATTGGGTAGTTAAACATGAGTTCATCTAAATGTGGACTTTCTTGGTCAGATGCTCCACACATCCAAAGAAGGAATGTATGATATAGCTTGAGTCCCTAACTCAAAATCTTCTGCCGGTGTCTTAGCTACATCTCTATAAGAGAGATCCTTTGTGTTTATTTGCGTGGTTACTCCCTCTTGTCATAGGTAGATCATAGCCCCAACAAATCTTGGATCAACTTAAGTTGTCGCACATGAAGGGTCTACCAAGGATTATATTGTACGCAAATTTCTTGCCAAAATCTACCATAGCAAAAGTATGCTTGTATTCAATGCCACACAAAGTGACAACTACACGTTCATCCAAGAGGTTCTTCAATGTAACCATCTACCAACTGCAACTTCATTCATGTCTTTCTCAAACCAAGTTTTCCTCACTTGATCCATATATGCTTTGGTGGCTACGGCAACACCTGCTCCACTATCTAATATGACTATGGTTTTCACATTACCACATTCGACAGGTAGAAGAGTGTTTCCATCTCCCTCGCAGTATTCTCCAACCTTGTTAATGGGAACTGGTTTGACCTCTTTATCTACATGTGTATCCAACTTTTTTTAAAGATCTTGGATGTCATCTACCAGTCCCCATCTTTTCAAGGCTATTACCCACCTCATAAACTATAACGCAAAAGTAAGGTTATTAGTTAATTACCCTTGCTTGCTGTAGAAATTGCCTCCAAAATGAGATTCTTGCTATTTGCACACGTGGAAAATGAGTAAAGAGAGAGTGTGTGTGTGTTTTATTTTAATTAATTTTTTAAAGTTTTGCATGCACACACACACACACACACACACACACACACACACACACACACACACACACACACACACACACACACACACACACACACACACACACACACACACAAGTCGAACAAGTCTATCGTGCTTGGGGGTTTGTGTGTGTGTGTGTGTGTGTTTTTTTTTTTTTTTTTGGGGGGGGGGGGGGGGGGGGGCGTGATGCGTGGTGGAGGGGGAGTGCAAGTTGCGTGGTGTATGGGTAGGGCATGGTTTTGGAGAAAAAGTGGTGATATTTCCTGGTACTTGCTTCCTTTTGAGCATCTTTGATTATCTTTTCAAGAGACATACAACTTCTTAGATGGATTGTCAAACTAAAACTAAGTAGCAATCAAACCGAAGGACCAACGTAAGACAACTGTCACTACAACATAGGACATATTTACATATGGAGTTATGCCATTTAGATTAACTTATACACTAGCAACTTTTCAGAGCTGTTGAATGAGCCATGCATTCAAAGAATATCTCAAAAAAATTCTTGAGATATACATGGATAACCTATGCGTGCATTCAGGAATTTGAGGAGAACATATCTCTCATTTGATGCGAGTCTTTGAGAAATGTCAATTGTATAGGATTTGCCAAAATATGTCTCCATGGTAAGACAAGGAAAAATCCTTGGACATAGTGTTTCAAAGAATGATATATCCACAGACATGGATAAAATTGCTATGATAATGGAATTTCCAATATTAGGAAATATAAAAGAGGTCCAATATTTTATAGAATACATTGAATACTATCGCAGATTTATCTATATGTATGGAGTAATAGCCCAACCTCTTTATGCATTGATAGTCAAATTTGAGAGGGCAGAGGAGTGTGACAAAGCAACATGAGAGAGAGAGAGAGAGAGAGAGAGAGAGAGAGAGAGAGAGAGAGAGAGAGAGAGAGAGAGAGAGAGAGAGAGAGAGAGAGAGAGTGTGTGTGTGTGTGTGTGTGTGTGCCTTCTTTTCCACAACCACTTGACTACCTCCATGGCTCCTATCTCAACCACCTCTTCCTCTGCTTTTGGCCCCTTGCCATCACTACCAATAGGAAGAGCAGGTTGGCTAACCTAATTGCCCCATTGGGGGATATGTCATGAATTAAAAATGGACCATGGCTCGGACCACGGCCCCATTTGTAGTTTACCGATGTGTTCCTTTACCGTGTATGCCAAGACAAAGTCGCCTCTGTGTGAAGATTTTTGTTTTAATGTGCGCATCATAAAATTGTTTTTGGCCTCTTTTTTTAGCATAAATGCTTGCCAATGCGCATAGACAAATTTCACCCAGTTTTTCAATTTGATCAATCTATGTCGACCAAATGCTTCCATTCCAATTGACCATGAACTCATCCATAAGGTATTCAATGACTTCATTTAGGAAGTGTCTCCCCCTACTATCACTCACAATCTGAATTGTAAGACCATAGCATGTGAACACAAACTCATAACAAGAACTTAGCAGTGGTTTGTGCATCCACCTTCGTAGTAGCCTGTGCCTCAATCCATTTGGTGAGGTAATCAGTTCTTGCCACAATCATATATTGGGCATGTGATTTTTGTGTTGGTGGGTTAATTGGACCAACAAATTCAATTTTCCATTTTGCAAAGGCGGCTCCCAACATAGGGCATAATGGCATTTGGTCTCTTTGGTTACTAGTGGCTTAGTACACTGATATTCATCACATGAGTTAACATATTCATGAGCATCATAAAATAAATTTGGCCACCAAACACCAACAACTATGATAGGCTGAGGAGGAGCTGCATCAGCAACACATAGTCTTGACGCCATTGTGTGCACGCACATTGTAGTGCATGAGGAGCCCACATTGCAAATCTGAGTTTAGGGATGTATATTCAACTTGTCTAGAGCTTGCACAATAGGCCATTTATTGATTTTTGCAAAGAAGAAGGAGGAGAAAGACTTTCTACAACTTCTTTTTTCCATTTTTGGGTTTTTTCCATATATCCATCATATGGAGTCAAATAAACATGATCCGTGAATCTAGGTTGGGGTTTTGGCACATTCAGAACATGATGGCGATGTCAATGTTTTGAAATTCTATTCAAGATTACACCAAGTACATTAGCAGGTTTGTTTTGCACTTTCAGGTTGAAAATGCCATTTTTGGTATACTTCTCACACTCAAACTTGAATCCATATGATTTAGGAGTCTACCCCAGTGTTTCTTGACATTCTAGATATGGCAATTCACTAAACTCCTTGACCATAACAACGATGCCATTGTGGCACATCTCTTTGTCACATGTTTAGAAACCACAACCAAAATAGATACAGGTTGATTCAAATTAATTGGAATTATGAGGTATGTGGGTACCAAACATGAAAATTTTGATAGAACCACATGCTTGTATGGGGGAAAATTTCTCGTGCACATTGCCTACAAAAATCATTGGGCATATAGGCAGTCCCACAAGCACTGATCACCAAATCCTTAAGGGCTATATGAAAATTGGTGCAAGTGGAAACCTCTTTGTTGCAAGTGAAGTTGACGAGAAAAGCAACCAAGGTACCACCCCTAAACCAACTTCTCCATGTCCATCAAAATACACAAGCTCAACATAATCAAGCTTGGATGACTTGGAGGAAGTCTGAAAAATGGTAGAGGATAGAGAAAAAGAAGAAGGAAAAGGAGGAGGGATATGCATCCTTAGTTAGATGATTTGTGGAATGGGCACAACAAAAATGGGCTAAGGAGAAGCTAAATTCTAGATGAAAGACACCAGATACCCCACAAGTAGGAGAAAAAGTTTGGAAACATTCAAAAAGAGGGATGAGTAAAGAACAAAGAAAATATATGTAGATTTGGATGCTTGTGTTGGTAGGGAGGCCTCCATAGGCCACATCAAGGAGATAATGAAGGACCACATTGAGAAAAACAAAGGCCATACAAGCAAAAGAGGTGGTAGAAATAGAATCCATGCCCATCAACAAGGAACAAACACAGGGGGGGTGCGCAAATTCAGGACACCATAGGTAAAACCACCCCACCCAAAGAAGAGTATGCATTTGAAGATTATGATCTGGATGATTGATACTGCCGTCACTAAACTTGCTAAGCCTTGTGGTGTGAGTGCCTTGGTAAAGCACCACAAGGAGGTGGATAAGGTATGTTGGAGTTATCCTCAACGGAAACCTTGCCATAGGCTATGCAAGAGATGGTACTAACTTCCCATTCTAGAAGAAGCAAATTTGCAATGTCTTGATGCAAAAGAAGCAAATTAAGCCCATCAAGTTGAAAGAGGCAAAAATAGAAGGGATGACAGAGGATAACTGACAGGAGTTAGATGAGCTCACCAGATCCACCATCATGTTAATGTTGTTTAAGTCAATGTACTTCAATATCAAGGATAAGACCCCAACTTATACCTTATGGCAAAAATTATGTGACTTGTACAAGAAGCTTCTCACAAGTATATTGGCTAAAACAATCGGTGGACTTGAAGATGAAGAAAGGAATGGCTATGTCTAATCATCTAAATGAGTTCAACACCATTTTCAATTAGTTTTGTTAGTAAAGGGTATCTATTTTGATGACTCTGTGAAGGCTATGTTTCTACTAGTCACATTACCAAAGAGCTGGGACACTTTTCGAACAGCTCTTAGTAACTCTAACCCTACTGATGGTCTCATAAGTGCAAATGTGGAAGGCAATTTGTTGACAGAAGAGGCTAAAAGAAGAAACATGGAACCAACCAAGGGTTCCAATGCTCTCATGGTGAGAGGAAGGTCCTATGCAAGGGGCAAGTCTATGGAAAGGAATCAGTCCCATAGCAAGTCTCATGACCGTGGCAAGAATATGGAATGTTACTATTGTTACAAGAAGGGTCGCATGAAGAAGGACTGCATTAAGTGGAAAAATGAGAGAGGAAAAGATAAGGAGCAGGATGAAGGGAAAAAAGAGACAGGTTTAAATATGAAGATTGAGGAGAAAAATTTTGTTACTGCATAGATTGCAACCTCATTCTTGCTCTAGATTCTCATCCACCTCAACATACCACATTCCTTTTTGCGGTGCCTGAGGATGTGCCCCAAACTAGGAGGGGAGGAATGTTGGTAGGTATTAGCAGATGAGCAAACATAGCAGCAAGCACATTATTTTTCGTAGCATTTCCATACTTTGACCACTCATTACGTGTATTCTGTTGGGCTCACAACTTGTATATACACTGCCAGTTGAGCTTAATTAGATGAGCCTAGGTGTTTAGAGATAAGGGATAAGATTAGTAGATGCTTAAAACCCTAGGTATATAGGCTAAAACATGCTTATTTTGAGGCATAATGAGAGTTACACTTAGAGAGAGCTCACTCTAGGGAACTTACTTTGAGTGGAGTGTGGAGATGGAGATGGAGATGGCCATGGAGAAGCTTTTGGTGCATATGTAGCGATGTCATTGTGGATTCAATGCAAGCTAAGTCCTTTCATCTACTCTCTTTTGTGCATATGTGTTGATGATACTTGATTAAATGTTTAATCCTCTTCTCTTCTCTTATGTCCACATAGATTAGGAGCTTTCATTGATTGTGTGCTCTTAATTAGTGTGTGTCTTGCTTGTGATTATAGAGATGAGTGTCATTGTCAATGTGTTTAAGAGATTGAGTGATGATTAAGTGTATGTGTGTGTGATTAGCTTAATCTATACACTAATCCCATATTCCTTCTTCTTGCTCAACATTGACTCTCACATTCTAAGTGTGTAGACTCACCATGCTTCTAGTGTGATGTTTCCATGCCCTAGTCGGGTCGCTTTCCCTCCGTTTGTTGACCATTTTGTTGGATCAAGTGCTATGACGAGCTCCAACAGATGTCAACTCATATACCTAAGTATAATATTTTGGTTGCAAGTAAAGTTTATGACCTTGGATCGTATACGAAACAAGACATTGTTGCCCATCATTCTATGTGATGAGTGTGATCAAAATGCACCCAAGCATTTCATAGATCACATGTCCCTATTCATCTCATGTGATTCACCAAATCTATTTCAGATGCAGAACCTTTGGTTGACATTTTGAACAAGTAGCATTTTTCCTTAAGACCCCCTAGTCGGGAAATCTGCTTCCATGAAAGTAGGGAAACACACATTGTCATTGCAATTGCAGTATGTTATCATATCCATCACCAACTGGCATCCCTTATTTTTTCTTTTCTTTGGAAATGATACTCTTGAAACTATATCAATGAGAGTTATTGAAAAAAACACTCAATGCATAAAAGTACAAAAATAAAGTAACACATAACAAATGATATAGATGAAACTTACCCTTTGTTTTGTATAAGTGGCATCAATTCTTCAAGAAAATGATTAAGATCTTTATCAGTTGTCTCTACTTCATCTTCTTTTGTCAATGATTGAAAAAAGCATCTGACATGCCACTAACGTTTGTACTTTTCGTGGCCCTCCCTTTTCAATCTTCAAAACGACGCTAACCGGGCTAATGCCCTTCACAACTAACGCCCTTCACGTACCTTGCTAAACATTATGAGCATGATGTACAACATGAATCAATAGACGGACCCTATTGTCATCTGGCAAGACATAATATATCATGCAGGTGCAAACTACTGTGCAAGATACAACTTATTGGCAATAGTGACAAACTATCCTTGATTTATCCTCACTTGCAAGATATCCCTTGCTCACCTATCTGTCCAAATGTCCATGAAAGAAAGTATAATTATGTTTCTTTTCATTTATGTAGTAACGGCATATAACCCTATGACACTAAAGGTCTCTAATACAATAGCTCAGTCATATAGTACATTGTATTGCCATTTTTGTCTAAGATGGCTAGGTCCATAGATGACCGCAATGTCATACTTCTGTTCCATCCCATCCATTGTTTTATTTTTGCCGAAGGTAGCTAGGAGCCCAAAACAAATTGTTCCATCATATATTGCTAGAAGTTCAGCTAGAAGTTCATCAACTTGCTTTGGAGTTCCACACATTCCTAGAAGTTTTTTTAGAGGACTTATTCCTAGGCTCTATAGGATCCAATGGACAATTGATGTCACCTCTGAGTTGGCATTGGATTCAAAATCACTTTCCAAATGAACAACCTCTAACATATTTGCATCATCATTTGTAGTTGCATCAATGTCCTCATGTGTGTTATAGTCTTCGTCAATGCACAAAGGTGTTGTTTTGCTATTGCCAAGCATCCAGTTCATGAAGGTCTTTGTATCATCTTCTGACTCATCCAAACTATCAAAAACATAAACATAATTGTCTGAATGCACTGTTTTGTAGCTTGTTGAAAGTGATTTTTCGAGTAGATAATGCTCATGACCTTCATGATTCCATCGTGGAGAAATATTGATTTGATATTGATTCCTTTCATTTACAATACATGCTTTTAGTCCCCAAAACTTACAAACAGGAGGTAGTAGGCTTTGGAGATAGTGAGCACTCAATAGAACCTCTTCATTTCTCAATGGCACTCGATGTTCCAAAGAATCCGTACATATCCTCCATTTCAAGGTGGTGGAACTTGAGGAATACATATTCTCTAGCAAGATGTTGTACATGACAAAAAAAGCTGAGCATGGATATGAAAAAAAAAGGGTGGGGGGGGGGGGGGGGGGGGGGGGGGCTTCAGCTTATATGTTATAAGCTTATATGATTATGCTTTGTCATATTGGAATATCCTATGCATACATGATTTTGTTCAAGCATCTTAATTTCCACATGGAAAACTTGATATCAAGTGGGATTTTATTGGGAAATATGCTCTAAATACAAAGGAGGCTCTGTCCGATTTTTTGGGTAGAAAACCTTAGTTTGAATTATGATGTGAAAGAATCTACATAGCCTTAAAGTCCATATGGAAGCCTGATTGATGGTGCAAGCTTTATGGTTTGAGATATTCACCCATGTACAAAGGAGACTATCCATTTTTTAGTAGCAACCATAGTTTGAATTATGGTGTCAAGCTCAACAATGGGAGGTAACATTATTTCATGTACTGCGAAAAGCTCGAAAAAACATGATTGATTTCAAAAGCATGAAAACAAAAGCTCGCAAATATTAAATCCCCTAGTTGGATGAGCTGGCCAAGGAGAAATTTGAAGATATTTATAGACACACACAAACTTACATACATAAACACACATGTACATATGTATGTATGTATTTGGGAATCTACTTATCCCCATTCTTGAATACTAATAAGGTGGAACCTCATTAACATGCCTACCAGTTCCTCCAAACCCTATCACATGACCTATTATGTGTAAGTGCTTGAAAATGGAATCTAGTGAGCCATAAATGTACCATTTAGAGTACTGGTATTCAACTTATGGAAAATCCAAAGTTTTGACCCTATGTCCCAAAACTTGTGGGAAGTTTCCATATTCCTCAATTTAAAAGACAAAAAAAAGGACACACACACACAAAACCATATATACATATATGTATATATACACACACGCACGCACACATACATGGATGGATGCACACACATGTATGTATGTATGTATGTATGTATGTATGTATGTATGTATGTATGTATGTATGTATGTATGTATGTATGTATGTATGTATGTATGTATGTATGTATGTATGTATGTATGTATGTATGTATGTATGTATGTACATGCATGCATGCATGCATGTGTGTGTGTTTACACACACACACACACATTTACATTATATATATATTTATATATGTATATACATATATAACAATCCTCTCACTCTACTGGCATGAGAAGGGGTATTCATATAGTCAAATGGCTGGCCAAGGATAAATTTGAATATATTTAGACACAGACAAACCCACATACATAAACACACATGTATATACGTATGTATGTATTTGGAAATCTACTTATCCCCAGTTTTGAATACTAATAAGGTGGAACCTCGTTAACATGCCTACTAGTTTATCTAAACCCTATCACATGACCTATTATTGGTAAGTGCTTGAAAAATGGAATCTAGTGAGCCATAAATGTACCATTTAGAGTAGTGGTGTTCAAGTTATGGAAACTCCAAAGTTTTGACTATGTGTCCCAAAACTTGTGGGACAGTTTCCATATTCCTCAATTTAAAAGACTATATATATATATATATATATATATATATATATATATATATAGTACTTATACACACACACATGTACATCTGTATGTAAGTATGTATGTATGTATACATATATACATATACATATACACACATATATTTATATTCATGTATTGACAAACAAGGATGTGAGGATTACATGGATTACTTGATGGATCAACTCTGGAATCTCGTAGTTAGTCGTGTTACTGTCTTGTGAGCAGATTTGGATTCTTGATGCGGTTGATAATTCTTTTTCGGTGCTTTGTTATTCCAATCGTTGTTACCTACACACTCAAACCACATTAGCTATCCACATGAATGGCGATCAAGATCATCTGAAATTTGATCCACCTAGTCTATGTATATTAGGGGCTGGGATGCAGTCTCAATATGTTTCAAAGTGAGATTGGATACAACATATTGAGCCCCCCAGAGCCTTCTCCTCCCCTCCCTAGAGAACGTTCACCTCGCTCAGATCCATCCATGCTCTTTGATGAGGACCAGACCATGATACACCTACTCCAATACAAGTCGTTATTATATCGCAAATCATGATGGGTCAGTGCATATGGGTGACAAACAATGTTTGGACTTCCTTACCGACCTTCATCCACTAATCCACAACATCTATACAGAAGAGCAAGAAACTTGGGATTCGTTTACTAGAAAACCAATACATCACATAGGATCAATTCAATGGCATCATGCAAACACTCCAACCGATATAATCCTTGTGCTTTTAACGTATTTGTTTTCAATTATGTCTCTTTATAATTACTTACTTTTTTATGTCTATTTATACTGGCAAAGTTAGGGTGGTGATAGCCACTATCATGCTGTTGCGGATGATGAGAATGAGGAGGGATCTATGGAGGAGTACCATTGATCTACTCTTTGTATAGGAACAAAAATATTTCTATTAATTAAAGCCTATTTTTTTTGAATGTCTATTATTAAATGAAAGTCAATATTCAATGTTTTTTTAATATTAATTTATTTTAATGTCAATTATTAAATATTATTAATTAAATATTGATTATTTTAATTATTAGTATTATTCCTAGTAAATTATAGTATTCTAATTTTTCTTTACTTTTTACACGTAAAAAACCAAGGATGTCCATTTGGGTGGTCCCCATGTGGACCATCCAAATGGGCATCCTTGTTTTTTTAGATAACATATAGCGGCTATAGTCACAGATACTGATGCGAGTATATTAGCAATTATATGCATGGTTATATAACCATGCATATAACCACCAATTTACCCACTTATCCATAGCCGCAAAAATAGTCGTGTCGATTACCGGCACTGAACATTTTACCACTCTCTTATTTCTATATTTTTTTGTGGTTATATTTGCAACATCTGCTTCTCCCTTTAGGAGTGCTTGATACATGTGACCATGTGGAAACTTTCTCTAAGACCTTAATGAGATACTCACCATATTATGCATATACTTGATTTAGTTTGTGTTCTTAAGACAATAATGTTAGAAAGGGACTTTGTGAAATATCAAGGAGTTTTTGGGTGACTTGATTATCTCCACTAAGCTGCGAATAACATTCAAAGACTATGGACAAGATCTTCTGAGAAAGCCTACATACTGTGGTAAAGTTTCTATAGGTAGTGATGTGGTGACTCAAAGAATGTCTTGTACAAAGAGGAGTGGTGTAGATCCTCAAGCATTATTTACAATCCTTTAGAAATTTTAATATAACAATAGAAGTATCTAGAGATGTGGGTTTTAACTTGGAACCCCCAAGTGTTTTCTCATCCATAGTTAGGGACCCTTGTGTGAGCGGGGTAGTTGGAATTATAAATAGGCAACTTCTATACATAGACTAGCTAATGCTTGGTCCCTCTATATAAGTATATCTACAATGTGGTCAATATGCACTTCTTGTGACTGAAATATCATGTCATCTCTCTCTCTTGTCTCCTCATATCCTTTGTTGGTTCAATATTATTAAACCCAAGACACACCAAATATTAGGTTACCAAGGTCCATAAGGTCCCACTAAAGTATGCACGCACTTATGACTTCTTGGAAGAATATTTGCAATACGTACATTGTGGCATTTGCTCCCATGGATTGAAACACATCCAAAGTGACATTAGAAATTATGTCACATTATGTAAATACCATGATAAGGAATGTTCATCATAAAAGACACTGAATAGATACTACAAGGGAATGGGGGTATAGCGACAGTCATTTTTGACGCAAAATAGTAGTGTCGCTATTTGCAACGCCACTTTGAAAAAACAAAAGTGGTAAAAACCCAAGTGCAGCATTTTTCCGCAAAGAGTTTGAGAGAGACCGAAAGAGATAGTGGCTTTGGAAAGGAGAGGGAGAGGATAGAGAAAGAGAGAGAATGAGAGCTTCTCACCACCGTGGCCACCACCGTACATGAAGAAGAGAGAGAAGTGCACGAAGGGGAAAGAGGGGACATCATGAAGAGGAGACAAAGAATCCATCCTTGGGCATTTGTGATAAGTACAATGCCTCTTTGATGGGACCTAAAATGGGCCAACACTGGCTATGGCACTAGCCAGACCTCATGCACACAACAGACAACCCCACCACATGGCCTCGCGGGCCAGGAGCGTCTCTAATACACAGATGAACAATAGATAGACTTAATTTTATCTTTGTAGCTAATATGTAGTCCAACATTTATCTTCCCTTCTCCTTAGAGGGAGATCCCATACCATGTAGGCATAGTGCCTCATTACACAAACATCAGGAAGCTCCCGCATAAGCACATAAGGCAGTGTGAAATACATCCCATGACTCACTCAGAGTCCCAAGCAAAAACAATGGAGTAATTTCATCATTGAAAGTAATGCCCTACTAAGTCAAGTTCTTGAGAATAGCATGAAACTGGCTCAAATGAGCAGACATTGTCGCATTCTCCTTCATGCGTAAGTCCATAAGCTGCTTCAGCCAATACATGTGACTTGCTAGAATTTTCTTGTCGTAGAGGTTCTTGATCTTATCCCAAAGCTGCCAAGCACTCTGTGCTTCCTCAACCACATTGTAATGCACTTATTTAGTGAGAGACAAGATGAGGGTGGGCTTGCATAGCTCATCAAGCTCCATCCATTCGTCATCAATCATAGTCTCAAGTTGCTCTCCACTCATCCTTAGTGGCTTTATTTGTGATTTCTACACCAATACTTGCCAAACTTGGCTCTTCCAATAGGCATAATTCATACCATAAAGCTTAGTGATGTTGAAGATAGCACTGTTAGTGGAAGAATCCTTTAGTAAGCTAGCACACCCTCTTTGTAATAGGGCAAAGTGTACACAACTCTAGCAAGACCTGACACAAATAGGTGTATGCTCAGGGAGTGCAAAGCCCAAATCATCTCAAGTATATCTGTGAGGACCACGACATATCAACCATGCAACATCCAAGTGAAGATCCCAATCTCAAGTATCCGAATGATCAAGTAGCATAAACCATCTACTCAATGTCTGTCAAGCATCCAAAGATGCTCCCACTAGCACAAAAGCAGTAAGTGTCAAGCAAGAAAGCTCAAACAAAGCACGTAAAAGTGTACCAGTGAAAAGTGTCCAAGATCAAGTATCAATGAGACATCCTGAGCATGTAGATCATGTAGCATCCATACATAGCATACATAGACATCAAGTACATCCAACTTGTAACTCTGGCAAACCAAGAAATAGCCACTCCGGGAAAAAGCCCAAGTAAACTATAGTAGCAATCAACTCCAAGACAATGTAAGTAGCATGTATAAAGATGGCATAAGCCAAGCATGTCAAGACCAGTCAGATATAAGCAAAGTACATGTCATAAGTACATCAAAGATGGAGATCCAAATGCTATATGTTGGGGCAAAAGACCACTAGGCCTACCCATGTACATAGACCACCCATTCTTTATTCATATATAATATGAAAGTGCAATAAGGCTATCATATTGTTCTTAACATCACCTACATTGTGTGTGCTCTTCTCTCTGGCATCTTCCTCTTCTCCTTCTCCACTGCCATTGCATCCCCTTCAACTAGTATCAGAGCGGGTCCTTTGCGAGCACTTATTGGCCTCTTCTTGACCTTTCCCACATGAGGTATGAGATCTTCACTTTAGGCATTTTCATGGACAATAGGGTTTTGAAGAGGGCAGCCATTATTGAGCTTGCTCGTGAAGCTTGAAGCTTCCCCTCCACCTTTGGCTTGATTAGTGGCCTTCTTTGGCCCCTTGGAGATCCCCCCACCACTTGCAACCTTTGTAGTAGCCCCCCAGTCCCATATCTACAGCTGACGCAATCACACCATGTCGACAAACATTTTTTCCAACATAAGTGAGATCTACAACAGCTCCTCACCCCCATGGCACTTGTTTATGGTCTATTGAGACCCCCCGACAGTTGTATTGAGCTTGGCACTTAGACATGATGTGGGGCTTTGATCTTGAGCTCCTCTTGGTCATATAAATAGTAGCATGCCTAATTTTAGTCTGTCCTAGACATTTACAGCAGCCCCCAGCTCATTTACTTTATCTGGCACTTGGTTATGGCTTCTTGAAGCCTTCTGACACTTGGCTTTGGGTTTGGGCACTAATATTTATGGTTAGCATTGAGCTTGGAGCTGTTTTATCTCAGCCATGGACTATTCGAACAATACCAGGATCTATCTAGAATAGGGTAGCAACCAACATTTCGTGCCTATGCTTATTTACCCATATCATTTGATACCCGATCATGCCAAGATGGTGCCTACATATCAAGAAATGTATGCCTATGATGTGAGATGCTTTTGGGGTTGAATTTGCTCAATCATTGACTTTTTTACATAGTCCATAGGTAGCCAAAATAGGGTAGCCCCTATCATTACATTTTATGCTTATGTTACATGGTCATTTGATGCTCGATTATGCTAGGTTGGTGCCTATACATATGGGAAAGTATGCCTATGGTTTTGAGCTTGGATTGAGCCAATATTTACTCAGTTTTGGACATTTATTTACTGCTAGAAACTTCAGGGCTGAAGTTATTTATGCTATATTTGGGTATGCCTATCACGGGGTGCTCCCCGGCTATTTAGGGTTATGTGTACTGATGTATTTGGATAATGCCACATGGTTCTTTTTGCTCCCAGAATGCTTTTGAGCAAGAAGTAGAGCTCAATTTTATGGTTTAGTGTCATTTTTTATTTGCAATTGGCATTCCACTTATGACTACTTATGCCTAGGCTACCCATGTGGGTTTATGTCTTGGTGGATGCTTTTGGGTTCGTCGGCTGCAGTATGGCAGATGTTTGGGCTTGACAAGACTTGCATTTCAGGACTTTTATGGAGCAATTGGCTTTTTTCGTTATGACCCTGGATGCTACTTGGCCTTATGCTCTGATGTTATGGATCCTTGGATGTTTAATTGATGCAGACATGTATTGAGCAAAGTTGCTTCATTGTCTTGACAGAGTTTTATTTAGCTTTGTATGCTCGTTGGTGCTTGGATTTATTGCAGATGGTCGATTAGAGGGCTTTATAGTGCTTGGGATGCAGTTATTGCTTTCTTGCTTCTTTGTTGCCTAGCCTCTATGCTAGTTGGGCTCTTATTGCCCGTGCATGTCAGAGAGCGGATGCTATGCATGCTTACCTGGCTATTCACTTTGTCTACTGTCTTGTACCTTACAGAGCCACTTATTTGGATGTTGTTGTACAGATGTTTGGGCTTCTCTTAGAGCTTGACTCTTGCAAGATGCTTTGCCACTTGTCGAACTTTACTTGACTTGGATGTTCCTAGGTGGCATGATGTACTCCAGAGCTATGTGTATGCATATGGTTATGGGCTGACTTCATGGCTAAATATCGTATGCTCTTATGATAGATGTCTTATGCTTTACCGTACTATGGTTGGTTATGTCATGCAATTGACTATGACTCTTCTTCATGTGGGAGCTTTTGCATCCTTGGTTGATGCCTTTATGTCCTCTTGTCTGTTGGGATTTCATGAGTCTTTACAATATGCTTCTACTATTGATGTACTTGCAGATGATTGTCTTTATGAGTAGGTTCCCTTTGTTGGGACATCCCTCGACTCCTTGAGCTCCATGGATGCTATGGATAGCCCTATTCATGATGACTTGGATTCCTTGTCATCTTCTACAAGTTCTTCAGTTACATATGTTGTATGCTTCCATTATGGAAAGCTTGGGCATGTTAAAAGAAAATGTTTTAGATGAATTAGAGAGTAGCAGAGACAAAGATGGAATCGATATGAGTAGAGAGTCAGCGATGTAGCATGTGTTACCACTCTTTCTAGTGGTGAGGTATATGTGGTTACCCATGATGATGCAGTAGAGCATGTACTCTTGCCATCTTGTTTCCCTACAAGTGATCAGGCCTATGCCTTTGATTGGTGGACAATGGGATGTAAAAAAGGGGATAAGGAGATGACTGCCCAAAAGAGATTTAGGTTTTTGTATATAAAGTTGAAAAGTGAATGAGAAGCTCATTCTTGTGTGTGGCCAAAAGTGGTTCTCCTCTTCTTCTTCTTCTTCTTCTTCTTCTTCTTCTTCTTCTTGCTTGCTTGCTTGCTTGCTTGCTTGAGCTTGTGTTTGAGAAAGGGAGTGTGAGAGTGTGAGGGAGTGAGTGTATGAGGGTGAGGGACCGGGGAGGAGAAGCTTTCCATCTTCCCCTCTCTTCTTCTCTTCTCTTCTCTTCTCTTGTCTTGCTCGCAGCTATAGAGCTTGGAGCGTGGAGCTTGAGGATGGAGCTTTCTTGAAGCTTGCACTTGGATCGTGGAGCTACCGGAGTACGCGGGAGAGGAGATAACTCAATTTCGGCATCAAGGTAAGCTCACTACACTCGTAGGATCGACGGCGTGTTGGCTAGGTGAGAGATAGCCATTAGAGCTCGCTAGAAATGCTTGAAACAATAAGCGGTCCTTGGGTCTTGGCAATTGAGTGTGAGCTCCCTCTACATTTTGGTTCCATTCCCGGGACCAACGGTTTTAAGCTTGAGCACTTGCGTGACTCATATCGAGCATCGAAGTAACGGATTCATCCTCGAACCGGAGCTTGAGATAGGTAGGAAGTTTGGTTTTTTAATCTTCGAAGCAAGTAAGTATCTTGGGTCATTTTTTTTGTTTGATGATTGGAAAACATGGAGAAATCATTTCAATTTTTTGCTTTCGATTCTTGTTCCATTTAGCATAGTTGAGGATTAGGAAATCGAATCGGGAAAGGGTAGGATTTACCGTTGCAAAACACGGCAAAACAGGGCACAAATCATGCAAAAAATGGCAAAAAGATTGCTTGGGATGCTTAATGTCGGCAAGTGAGTGATTGGGAGCATCCAAACCTTACTTGGGAAGGGGTTTAAGAGCCAAGAGGCCAAGGGAGAGCTCATTCGCAACCCTTGCAGTGAGAGAGAGAGAGAGAGAGAGCCCACAGAGAATCGATTCGATCTTGTCGTCGGAGAGCCTATCGATCGCTTCAGGTATATCAATCACTTCTCCTTGCATCCTAGTTATGATCTGGAAGGTTGTGTGTGAAATGATTAGCTAAATCATCAATTTCGGTCAAAATCGCCTCAACGCTGCCTCGTCATGTGCAACTCGGTCCGTCCGAGGAACCGATTTCTGGGTCAAGTCTCAAATTTGACCCTTGGCCCTTTGTCTCTTGTCCGACTCGGCCCGAAACCCTACTTGGCCCGTCCGAGTGACATTACCCGATCCCACTTACAAACTCGGCCCTCGGCCCAGTCGAGCAACCCAATTCGGCTCTCGGCCCGCGCAAAACCCGGCCCTTGAATAACCCTGATTCGGCCCTCAGCCCGTGTGCCCCGACCCGTCCAAGTAGACTCCCTCGGCCCATCCTAGTGACCCTGTCCGAGTGGACCTTCTCAGCCCATCCGAGTAGACTCCCTCAGCCCGTTCGAGTGACCCCGTCCGAGTCAGCACCTCGGCCCGTCCGAGTCCACCCTGTCCGAGTCGTCCATTCGACGTCCGAGTCACCCACTCAGTCCCTGCAATTCGGACAAGTTGGGCAAAGTATGGCATTTTCCAAATTTTCTAGAAATCTGACCAGACCCTGCTAGAGCTCAGCCCGCCGCACAACCTGTCGTGAGTCCTCCTGACACTCAGAACTCGATTCTGACGCAAGGAATAGGAAAAATCGTAAGGCGCAGCCGCTTAGCAGCTTGCATAGGCTGTCGCGAGACCTAGAGTCCTAGAGACAACCCACTGAGCCATAAACCCCCCGGACCCCCGCAGAGGAGGCTTTGCCCCCTCCGTACCTCCCCCGAGTATGTTGGAGACAAAACACGCGCCGTGACAGGTTCTCCAAATTAGACCCTAGTGTAGTAATGGCTCTACACGAGCATGGATTCTCACTTGCAAAAGAGCAACCAAAAGCCCATACCCGAACAAAGACAGACAGACACCCTAGAACCTCAACGGGCCAATCTAGCCAACAAGGACAAAAAGGCCACACTACAAAAATATGTACATGTTGCGTTCGGACTGCATCTAGTCAAAACGGAAAGCAACAACATCAAGCTACAATGGTGAGAATGACTAGATATGATAATCCTGACGATAGATGCTTCTTGAATAGTAGTGCACAGACGATCCAAGACATCAGTGGAGAATCCACATCTGATCGTGTAGTTGGGGACTCAAGGGCATTTGTCAGAAGGCTTAAATTTACAAGCCAAGACCCAGAAGATGAAGACGTAGTACCACCTGCTTATCTTAGGTTCAAACTCACCACGAAAAGAGAGCACATTGTCGATGCTCTGATTGATGAAGGAGTAGATTTTAATATCTTGACCTACGAAGCATGGACCCTACTAGGCCAACTAGAGCTCACACCGACTAATGCAACTCTTAGCCCTTACAAGGGATACCCACAAGCACTCATAGGAAAGTGCAAAATCCTTGCGACAATTGAAATTGAAAGCTTGCCTATCCTATTTCATGTCCCTCCAAATAGTGCTAATTACAAGAAGGAAACCCTCCTAGGAAGACCCTTCAAAAGAGCGACCAAGTGTGAGGCCGATTATGTAGCACAGAGGATACACTTGACACTACCAGGTGTGAGGATTGTCACAACCTTTAGCAAGGGTGACCTCATCGAACCTGGAGGGAAAGGCAAGGAAGGTACTAACATAACAGTCAAGCCTGCTTAACGAGAGCAAGGACTTGTTGGAAGAGTTGATACAATCATAGGTCAAACAACGAGAACCGGTGAGTGAGGCCATGCTTGAAACAATGAGATTAGGAACCAATGCCAAGGACATGCTTTGGACTTATAAATATCGTAGAAGATCCCAAAAGAAGCCTAAGACTTATAGATGAAGGCAAAGATGGAGAGCCAATACAACGCCGAGATGGATATCCAAAGCATTGCTATGAGCTCAAGTATATTATGCAAGTAACCGATGGATTTGGGTACCAAAGCCCCCTGCTAAACCACCTCTATCATGAAGGCCAGATTGCATCAAAAGCAACAAAGCATAGGAGGAAATCTAAGAGAAACTCTAGGTCTCGGGGTAAGAAAGCAAACATGAGTGTTCGAAAGAAAGAGCCTCAGCCTCGCATGCTTAATAAGAAGATGTCTGATGTAACCATTAAGTGTGCACAAAGGACATTAGTGCTCAAGGATCTTTTGACTTCGTGAGAGGATAATGAGCACTAGAGGCACAACGTTGCTCGTAAGAAGGTTGATTGCTTAACAAAGCAAATGGCACAATCGTCTAACAACCTCGAGTAAATCGTTTAGCCAGTGCCAAGTCCACCTAAGAGTCCTAGATCTCATACACCCTCTTTTCCCAAATGGACACAGGAAGCACAACAGCAGTCATCAAGGGCAGCTGCTCAATCCCAATCTCTATCTCCATCTAAGCTTCCAAATGTCCAAGAGATGGGACATGACACCACCCATAGCTCTCGGCCCAAGGGTATGCTTGTGCAATCTATTGTGACTAGAACATCTGAGGCTCGATCTGCACAAGTGAATGCTCAAAGGGCAACAAAAGACACGACCACTTTTAATCGGTCTAAGGACTTGACACCGCAATCCACCAATAGTAGCCAGTCCATTGAACTAGCTACTACTACTTCCAATCAAGGATCACAGCAGTCACAGCCCTTGGCCATGACAATGCCCCTTGTGGAATGTGTCCTTAGTAGTTCACATGTGGAGGAGGTGTCGCAACCAACTTCCTTGACAAATCCAGCACTTCTAAAGCGCCTAAAGCCTAGGCTGGAGGAGTTAAACACAAGGGAATTGGCTGAAGAGCTAGACTCTCCAAAAAGAGAGGCAGTTGTACCCTCACAACCTAGCGAGGCTATTCAACAGGCCGCGGCTATGTCCCATGAGGACACACTAGAGAAACAAAATGCTGAGGCCCAACCAAGCACATCGATGAGTGACCTAGTTCAAGGTCCCGAGTCTTCAAGGGATACACCTCGATTGCCTAAGAAAAAGAAGAGAAAAGAACGAAAACAATAACAGTAGTTGCAAGTGGCTGTAGACCCCAAGAAGATTGAAACTAAGAGTGTTGAAGTGCTGAGGAATAAAGCATCGAGTCCATCCACCAATGAACCCATTGATGTCTCTCCTAATAGCGGTGAAACCTCAGACACATCCATGTGTTCTGAAAAATCAAAGTGGCCGTTACCATCAACGGTTTCTTGCAACACTCAATCCACTAACAACAGAACTCACATTAACCAATCAAGAGTGGATACAACACTGTCACAATAAGGTGACAAAATTATACCAGTCACATCCAAGGAGAACCATGACGCAATAACAAAGCCTCAGCAGAAACATGGAAACCTCGAGAGCATAAGCAATCCTAGCGTTGACCAATCTTGCTCATCCAGGCCTGATCCCCCAGCTATGCTAAAGCCTAGGCAAACTCCTAGAACCTTGCATGAGATAGCAACCGAGCAAGCCCTCGTTAAACATAGAAGTGTCGCAAAATACTTAACCGAGTTGGATGCTAAACTCAGGGTATTCGCACATGTCTACATCCTTGCAGACATGGGTGCATTCCCTAGGGAGCAGCTTGAAGAATACTTGCCATTTCCCCTATCTTGGGAAGAGCAGGAACATCTTGACGAGCACTATGACAGGCTCTTGTATGAACGCATGTGTGTCACCTCTGACGAGGAAGCCAATGAACTATGCTTAACTATAACATTCAATGACATGCTCTGCCAACCAAATCTCTTAGAGATAGAGAAACTAAAGTGAAAATCAGAGGGTCGAAGTCAATTTGAAAAACGTTGGTTTGAAAACCGTGTTGCAATGGCCGAACAAGGAGCCCAAATTATGACAGTCTCAGAGGAGCGATTGGCCAAATGGCGATCTCAAAGAGACACAACCTATGTGGCACCAACTTTCTTTCGAGTGTTGACTGCCATTCGGGGTACGGACTAAGCTCGAACTAGCCAAGAGAACTCTCTGGCTGATAAGGTTCTCACTGAGGAGGAGTTACATGTTGCCAGTAGACTCGAACAAGGCACCATGCTACTCGATGTTGCAAAATATCTATCGTTATTGAGTAAGCTGCCACGAGTACTGGATGTGTGTGCCACACTCTAGTACAATTCGGAGTTCTACAATTGGTTTTTATCCTTGTGAAGTGACATGGATTCATAAACATGTACATAAATACGCAATGAATTTTGTGACCCTGTATAGATAATATCAACATACACAAGCAATGATAGTCAAGTGCAGGGAGAAGAGTTGGGTTTGATAGGTTAAGCTCCTCAGGTCCTCCTCTCACCACACATTTAGAAGTCGTGTGACCATTCCCGCCTCCAAGAGGAGGGCGTGCAACCCTCATTACCGCCATAAGAAGCTCTGACCAACATCTCTGATGGTGTAGATAGGGCACCGTCCATTTCTATACACCTTTCCCCTTTTTCGGTCTATCCTTCCAGGGATGAGCCTTGCTCCACTCCATGACAACCACTCCGTGAAACTTAGCATAAGCCAAGATCTGCTAATAGCTGGAGGCAAAATGAACATCAATAGGGGGTTGTCTCTCTACAACAAACGTTGCATGCCTCACCCTTCCTCGTCATATGCGCTAGGTAACCCACTGTATAATCCCTTCCATGCGAATAGTTTTATCCTGCCTCAGGGCCTAATCCTTGGTTCGCAATTTGCAAGTCCCCCCATGGTAGCCGACATGGAGCACCCAATGCAGTTGGCTTGCAAGGACACTATCCACTATCGGAGGGAGCATGCAGCACAAGCTCCTCCGCCGGAACGCTACGTACCTACCTTTAAAAGGTATGCAAAGAAACAAGGCCCCAAGCGACACCGCCTCGGACGTTGGCCAAAAAATCCCCAGTCAGGGAAATAGAAGCTCAAAGGGAGCACATGGGGCGTGGCAACGAAAAACCCTTAGAGAAAATCTTGTCAAGTGGAAAGACTACCTTGAAGAGGATCCCACTTGGGTTGACCAAAAATCACTATGTAACCAATATCCCTAGTTTCATTTAAGATGATGACATCTCGATTTCTCTAATGGGAAGAGGATGTGATATTTCAACTTTATTTTCAATCTTCTTGACTTTTTACCATTAGATTTGAAGAATTCTAGACCATTAAATAGAGGAAATCTCAAACAAAAATAGTCTAAAGTTCCAGGTTGATAGGGATTGTAGCCATCCTTCACAGAAGTCACCACACGAATGCAAGTCATGAGCCATAAGTCATAATTGACCAAATCCATTTAAAATTTAGCAAAGCAAGGCAAGTTTAAAATATTTAAACTTTAAATCTTAAAAGCTTAAGAAGAAGAAGAAGAAGACGACGAATAGGCCGCCCCCCCCTTTTCTTGGTACAAAAAACCTGCATGATTTCTCCTAAAATTGAAGATCCTAAATGCTTGAGAAAAAGCCCAAATTCTTCTCCTCAAACACAGCAAAAAACACTAGCAATATCCCCCTCTTCTCAGTTTGATGAGAGGCTTAGATTGAAGCAATATCACCCAAGAGCCAAGCGAATCAGTCATGGCATCTCTGGCAGCCTCTCTGGACCTCAAAGACCAAATCACCAGCATCAAATTGCATCTTGGAAAAGGAAAGTTCAAACACCTTTGTTTCATTCTCCAAAATGAGATGTCTTTAAACATTAGCAAAATATATGCAATTTTAATATTTCAATTCAAAAAAGGAAAAGAAAGAGGCTTATTGTGTGATTTGGGGAGGTGGGAGGTTGAGGTGGTTACAACCTCTCTCTTCCTTTATCTTCTCCTTTCACACTTCATTTCTCTCTCCCTTATTTGGTAAAACTCTTACTTTTTCTCTCCGGTGCTTTCTTGCTTTATTTCTTCCATGGAAGAAGAGAGTGAGAGTGAGGATGGTAATCATGACAAATCTCTTGCGTGTCTAATTCTTCTGTGTATTAGCATGGCTTCTTAGTGAGAGGAAGGATATTTCTTGCAAGTTTTGGAGGGCATGTGCATTGTAGATGCTACCATGAGGCGTGCTCTCTTGGTGGATTCGGTGCTATCTTTGGGCTTTTCCCCTTGGCATGGTCTTTACAATGAAGAAATTTAGGCACTACATCCTATATGAAAATGTAGTATTTTATACGAAGGATTCGGGAACCTATGGGTTATGGGCCCACCACGTTTTCGCTACACTACTCTAGTCACACAAGTACTTGGCTTCAAAACCAGTGCAACTCATCTTATGCAAATTAACTATAGGTATAAGAGTAGAATTTATTGGGGTATTCTCAATATCGAATGTATTACATTTTAGAAAGATATCAAGGGTTTCTAATCATCCTAAAGGGTTGTAGTGGGTTCTAGGTCTACTTCTTCATCTGATTCCCCTATATATCCAAAAACTGCACTTGTGTAGCTTTGTTTTCTTGGAGGCTTGATATCTTTTGGGCTTAAGTCTGGCCAATCTACTTGGACGTGTCCTAGCTCATTGCAATGGATGCATTGACGGTAGGGACATCTCCTACAGATGTGCCCTATCTCTTCACACGTGTGGCATCTCTTATCCTAATCTCAGAAATCATCTTTGCCACAATTGCCCGGTTTAAGTTCTTCGACGATTGGCTTTGCTCAAAGTAATGCATCTTGCAATTCTATTGGATGCATTGCCTCAAGATGGTGGTTCAAAGGAGTGTCCAAGCCATGGCAAAACTTGAATACTTGCTGTGCAATATCCATAGGTGGCACATATTTTAGTAGGGTTACAAACTTCGAGTAGTAGGCTTCTAAGGTTAATTCCAGCTACTTGAGCTTGAAGAATTCATTCATCCTCAAAGTCTGGTAGCTTGGCGAAAGGTATCCTCCGCGTACAGCATCTTTCAATAGAGCCCAAGTGATATCGGCTTCGAAAATACCTTGATCTTTGCACCATTGCTTCCACCATATTCGAGCTTGGCCAGCTAACTTAAGTTTGCCTATCATTGCTTGATTGGAGAAAGCGGTTCCTAAAGTAGCAGAGAAATAATCATCCATCAACTCAATCCATATCTCTGCCTCTGCTACGACGTCTATCCCTTCTATATCAAACTTGGGTGCCTTAATTTGCTTGAGAAGGAATTTCTTCTTTTGCATGTCAACATTTGTGGGTGCACAAGGTGCCTAAAAATCAAGCCATACCATTTAGATTATTCTGTTTAAGATATGTCTACAAACCATACATTAATCAGTCATGCAACATTACGTAGCTTCACTCTCATATCAACTATAACATGCTCGCCTATCGGCTGTCCAAGCACATTTTAGGGGTCCATCGAGAAAGGAGTCTAAGCATCACCGCCTGGCACTCCCATGGAATGTTTCGAGGTTTGTCGCCTAGGGTTTCCCAAGTCCGCCTTGCAACGGAACGTTCGCGGTGGCCAAACCCACTAGTATCGACTTGAAATCTGGGTTCCTAGGGGTCAAGGTCTCCTGACAACATTCTTGCGTCCGGTTTTGGATATCCTACTTTACATAGAGATACCCAATCTGAAACATATCCATACCACACTTGGTTCAAAGAGAATGGGAAATGAGAGGGATGTGTGGCTCAACATCTCTGCCTGTAGGGCACAGTATCATTCTGGTCCCCTAAAATGGCATGAATCGGGTTCTAACCTAACACTACCTTAAGGTCAAATGTCGGTAAAACCTTGTGAGAAGCCTCCCAGTTCTTTGGGACCACCCTATCATAGGATGGCCCCATGGGGAGTTTCGCACACCCACTTTCCTTGATAGCTTTAGTTTTCTAATTAGGTCCTATTACCATTATGTGTGACATTCAAAACCAGCTTTCTTAATTAGACCTTTTAGAGAACGCGGTTCATTTGTGTCATTTATAGCACATACACGAAAACAGAGCAAGCTGTTCTTTTGACAAATAAGTTCCTTAATTTTTCTTCAAGTTAATCTTTGTCTCATGCCCATACAGGAGAAATTATATATTCCCGTCTGTCCAACAGAAGTACCCAGTCCAAATCACGTGGCACCATAATTTCCATTCAATATCTAGAATAGGATCTTCCAATGCCCGAGACGTTGGACTCATGACAGTCTTTAACTCCGTTCTGGACTAGGCAAGGAATGTTTAGAGCTCCAGTGACCCCAAGGGACCTAGGAGTAAGACACAATTTCTGTGGTTGGCCTTTTCTCCACTCGACCTACAATGGCCCGTAAATCGAGCAGTGCACTCTCGGGTTGAAACACGGCATAACCTTGGAGATGATCCACCTGCGCAAAATATCCTTCCTTAATTAATCCAATTAAGAATCATACACAATCAAGGCATTCTGCCCAAATATCATTGTCTAAGAAAAAATTCATTTATTCCCATGGCAACTAATCATCACAGACCCCTGCCATGCATTTACCATCAAACACAAGTACTTGGAATAGTCATCCAAACCACAATCCAACAATCAATTGATTGTAAAAGCATTTAGCGTGTTGTTCGATTAACCAACAAAAAATTGATATTGAAGAGACAAGAGCCCAAGAAAGGAAGCACGATCGAGAGGAGCTATGGCGGATGGAGAGAGAGAGAGAGAGAGAGAGAGAGAGAGAGAGAGAGAGAGAGAGAGAGAGAGAGAGAGAGAGAGAGAGAGAGAGAGAGAGAGAGAGAGAGAGAGAGAGAGAAAGGCTCACTATGTGGGAACTCCAACAACCACAATGTGTGGCCGAGCCTTCCTTTATTCAAACTGTCACTAAAAGAATAAAGGATAAGTGACTGTGACAGGAGCCCACCACCTGCAGTCTGCAGTGGTGGGTACTATCAGTGTAGTAATACACGGGTGGCTAGACAAAGGTGCCTTCTTTACCCCCAATAACCTCCCACTTAAAGGCAAATCTACCCCAATGAGAGAGAAAAAAAAAGATAGTATAACATGTACACATGTACAACAGGATGAGGAAAAAGGCGTCATCTCATCCAATGCCCATCAATCTCTTGAGGAAGGCAAAGCACTTGGTAGTGAGGCTTTTCATGAGCAAGTCTGCAGGGTTCTGCTCAGTCGGAATCTTGATAAGGTCAACAGACCTGTCCTCAATGACCTCGTGAATGAAATGATACCTCACCTCAATATGTTTCATCTTCGCATGGAAGACCGAATTCTTGGCCAACTGAATGGCACTCATAGAATCTGAATGCATGTAGGCATAGCATATGTCATACTAAGGTCTGCAATCAAACGGCCTAACTAGATAGCCTCCTTGCAAGCTTCTGTGGTTGCAATATACTCGACCTTTGTAGTAGAAAGAGCCGTACACTTCTGCGCCCTGCACATCCAAGAGATAGCCCCTCCAGCATAAGTGAACACATAGCCAGAAGTGGACTTCCTACTATCTACATGTCCTGCATAGTCAAAGTCAGTGTATCCTATGACTCCTGTATCCTGGCTGCCATAACAAAGATACATATATGTTGTGCCCTTCAGGTACCTCATGATACCCTTCACAGTATCCCAATGCTTCTTGCCAGGTGTAACCATATAATGTGCCACAATTCCAACTGCAAAAGCAATATCTGGACGGGTGGCTATCATGGCATACATAAGACTACCCATGGCTGATGCATAGGGAATCTTGGCCATCTCGGCCCTGTGCTCATCTGCAGAAAAAATTGGCCTGTGAAACCTTCACATGAGAAGATAATGGACAGCCAATAGCCTTAACATCCCGCATGCGAAAGCGCTCAAAGACTTTATGAATGTACTCCCTCTATGACAGATAGAGTAATCCCTGAGATCAATCGCACGTAAGGAGCATGCCAAGTATATGAGAGGTGTGTCCCAAATCTTTCATCTCAAGGCTTTTCTTGAGCTGAGCCTTAATAGCATCTCTAGCTCATCATGAGTTGTCCATGCTAAAAGCATGCTATCCACATAGAGTACCAAAATCAATAAATAACTGTCATGGGCTTTCTTCTTGTACAAGCACGGATCCATAGCACTGTGGCTGTAGCCATGTGACTGCATGAATTCATCAAACTTATGGTACCATTCCCTAAGTGCCTGCTTCAAGCCATATAGACTCTTCTTTAGTTTGCACACTAGGCAAAGCCCTTATGCTGCTACATGTAAATCTCATCATGCAAGTCCCCATATCATGTAAAAAGGCCATCTTGACATCCATCTGGTACAAGTCTAGGCCAAGCTGTGCAACCAAGGCCAAGACTAAGCATAGGGTGGTCATCTTGACCACGGGAGAAAAGACCTTATAAAAGTCAACACCATGCTCCTGCTTAAAACCCTTAGCAACCAATCGAGCCTTGTATGCCGGCTTGGGGTGTCCAAGGGTACTTTTCAGCTTGTACACCCACTTGCATGGCAAAACCTTCTTACCCTGAGACAAGGAAACCAAATCCCAAGTCTGATTCTTATGTAATGACTCAAGCTCAGACTGCATAGCCTTCTCCTAAGAGTGACAATCACCCCTGCGCATAGCCTCATCGTAAGTGAGAGGCTCGCTTGCATTTGTAACCAATACATAATCCATAGAGGGTGCAAAACGGTCAAGAGGTTATCTATCTCGAGTAGAATGCCTCAATCCAGGCTCTACTACTACCTGACCAACATCCTGTCTAACATCAGCATGTCTAATATCTGGGCCATGAGCATAAGGTGATGTTGCACGCTGTCTAGCTAGCCATGGAGTGGGCTGAACGAGAGCAGGTGGCTCCTTCTAAAAGATAACTCTACGTATCTCAACCACTTTCTCAAGCTGCAAATGATTTTTGCCCTCATGAAAGATGACATCATGGCTACGGATCACTTTCCACGCCTATGGATCCCATAGACGGTAACCCATCTCTCCTGCATCTCCATAGCCAATGAAAATGCATTTGACACTTTTAGGATCCAACTTATTGTGTTTGTCCTTGGGTACATGGTAGAATGCCTCACATTCAAAGACACGCAAATGATCATAAGAGGGGGTTTTGCCTGCCCATACCTCCTCTGCAACATGAAAGGCAATGCCACTACTAGGCGACCTGTTAATGAGATGCACTGTAGTAGTAACTGCCTCAGCCCAAAAATGTTGCAGTAAGCCAAGCTGGTGGCTAAGCATGCTACGGACCCGTTCTTGAATGGTTCTATTCATGCGTTTAGCCATACCATTATGGGGTGGGGTGCAAGGGGCGGTCAACTGACTCTTAATACCCCGCTCATCACAAAACTGCTCAAAAGCATATGATATATACTCACCCCCATTATCTGACCTTAGGCATTTGAGCCTTTTCCCAGACTGGTTCTCTGTCAATGCAAGCCAACGCTGAAATATATATAAGACATCGAATTTTCTCTTTATGGGATAAGCCCAAACCTTACGGGAGTATTCATCTATGAAAGTAACAAAGTATTTTGCCCCACCAAGTGACTGACAGGGCATGGGCCCACATATATCGAAGTGCACAAGAGCCAAGGGCTCACCCATGCATTTCTTACCACACTTTTTATGCATATTTCTAGTCTGCCTGCCATAAAAACGATGATCACAAGAATCAAAATGAAAATAGTCAAAAGGCGGAAGATATTACAAAGCATGGAGCATTTTCATTCCTTTAAGAGACATATGCCCCAAACGAGCATGCCAAAGGAATACATGGCGAATAGAACCCACAGACAAAATATGATCCAATGTAGCTGCTAATACAAGTAAGGGATAGAGGCTGCTAGACTTGGCTCCTCTTGCAAGTACAAGCCTGCCACGAGTAATTTTTCATCCAGAGTCTCCAAAAGGCACAAAATACCCTGCATCATCAAGCTATCCATCTGAAATAAGGCTGTGAGTCAACGCAGGTACATGGCATACATTATGCAAAACAAAAGAACTACCAAAAGGAAACTGCAGCCTAACATCTCGAATTCCCACAATGTCAAGAGACATGTCATCACCAAGACGCACAGAACTAGACATGGTACGATAGGTATGAAGCCAATCTCTACAGGGTGTCACATGAAAGGACGCACCCAAATCCAAGATCCAGCATTGCGCATACAAAGAATGTATCTCAGAATTCGGTAAGGCATCGCATGAAGAAGCTTCAAGTATGTAATTATCATCTGAATTAGGGGCATGCATGACATTAACCTCTTCTATCTTCACACTAGACTTTGCAAATACAATACTGCACTTAGAAGACTTTTCCTGCACTTTCTCTTTTCCCTTTTCCTTGCACTTATCATCGCGCATTTTATGGCACTGCGGCCTAATATGTCCTGCTTTCCCACAATAATGACAAGTAAGAATAGACTTCTGTCCATGAGACTTACTGCGACCACGTGACTTGGACCTGGACTTGTGAGAGGCTGTGCCCTTATGATCATTATCATGCCTGCCATTTCTGCCACCTCTAACGGTCAATGCATGTGAAGAGCGGGAAGCATCATTGTTTCTCCTATTGATTTCCTAAGTCAATAGACCACTCTCAACATCTTTGATTTTCAGCCCATCAAGCTTGTTCGTGCATATGGCAGTACAGAAGACATCCCATGATTTAGGCAAGTTACCAAGCAGAAACAACGGGTGCAAGTTGTCTTTGAACTCAATACCCTGTGACATTAGACTCTTCATGATAGCATGAAACTGATTGAAATGAGATGAAAGGGAAGTCCCCTCCTTTATGCGAAGGTCCATTAACTGCTTCAGCCAATATATCTGTGACACAGGACTCTGCTGCGCATAAAGCTCATGAATCTTCTCCCATAAATCCCATGCACTCTGATTCTCATCTTTATGATGGACCTCTTTTGAGAGTGACAAAATAATGGTAGACTTGCATAGCTTATCAACTTCCATCCAAACATCATCATCCATATCTACAGGTTTAACACCCTTGAAACCCAAGGGTTTAATCTATAACTTCTGCAACAAAACCTACCATATTTGGGACTTCCAATATCCATAGTTGGTACCATCCAACTTGGCAATGTTAAAGAGAGCTGTGTTTTTCAAATGACCAACCATACTGTCCCAAATCAAAGCAAAAAATTAAAAATTGCATGTTGCTATAATTACTAGAAAATGCACTAAAACCACTGCTAAAATTGCTGAAAGGGTAGATTTTACCAAGAAAAGCACCTGTCAACCAAATATGACCAAGATAACAACAAATAGTAAGCATTACACTCATAGAAGTGCTCAAAATCTGCAGATTTCAGCTTGCTGTAATAAATGAAAGCAGTATATAAAACTGTCCTAAAATGAAGCAATCACTGATATATATGTCACTGTGGTAGCAAGATACATCTAGCAGTGAGTTACCAGGGGCAAGAAGGTACCAAGAACTGTCAAAACCAATGCAAAGTGTTAGTTGGACATACATCTCATAGGCAAAGTCCATGTATGCATAAAGAGGGTCACATGATAGCAGAGGAGACCAACAACCATAGGCAAACGGACTAAGTATGAATATCAATACTCAGTGAGTAGCCAACCAAAATGCATAAACCGCTAACAACGAAGTGACAGGAATAGGTGCTTGCTCAATGGCAACGTCAGATCAGCTCATAACTAAAGCTCTACAAATGGGCAACATGACGAGCATATAATGTAAGAGATCCCACAAACTCAAGCGTAACTGTAAGTGCCAAAGCTCTATATACATCCAAGATCGATCAGAGGCTCCTACTTGAAGCAAAATCCAATGCAAGCATCAAATGCATATCACCTAGCATCCGATACCCAAGCGAAATATATGTGACATCCAAGAGGAGCATGAATACAATGTAACTAACAAAGAGTAGCATGAACCAGGCATTTCAAGACTGCATATAACAGTTCAAGTAAATGTCCAAGCATCAAGTATTCATCTCAATAGTGTTCCATAAGCATATCCAGATGCATGGCATGAGGTATAGACATCAATTCATGAGTAGCCAAGCATCCAAGTATCTGCCAATGATGAGCAAACAATGTCACTGACAAGCAAGGTACTTCAGCCTGCAATGATTCACCAGTAAAATCTCTGCATAACATGTGTTTCTCAGCCCAATATTTTAGCATAAAGCATGCCAAGCATTTTCCAAGTGATGAACATCAATGACATGATTGATTTAGTATTAGTAAAGCTCAATAGCATAAAATGATGGTTGTCCTGGATTATTTTAGCATGCAGGCTTGTTTTTGACAAGCTGTAACCACAATATAGTGCTTCAAAAATGAAGCTGTCAATGAAATATCAATGTCATAAAGGCATCCCAGGCATGTAGGAGCAATATCAAGCTGTTAATGAGCTGCAATGATGCCCATGAATCGTGCCAGTAATAAGTGGCAATAGGCTGTCAGTGATCACCTGTGATGGAAGAAGCATGGCATAAGCTGAAAAAACAAACATGGACTGCTACTACGAATCCTGGGGTGTTGGAGGAGTAATGATGGTAAGCACAATGGAATACTTACTAAGCACTTAGTGTCCACCAAATGAGTGCTTGCTACTGTCACTCTTCACTTGACCTGCTGGGGCATTTGATGGCTATCAATAGCACAAAATATAGGTTGGAAACTTATGTGATGTTGACGTGTTGGGGCGGGATGTTGCTAGGTATTGAGCACTCAATAGGACATATTACCCCCTTCAATGTGATGAAGAATGAGCATTCATCTCTGATCAAGAGTGCTTGAATGAGGAGAACCAACGAAGTGAAGAAGAGGACTGAATGCAGGCTTGTTTTGCTTTTATGTCTCTACTACCAATGTCTGAGCATTGAAAGAGTGCAAAGAGAGCTCTAGGAGATGTCCAAGAACTCCCAGATAAGAACTCAACCAAGATGGAGAGAAACCAGAGAGAAAGCTCGCAACATACCTTGAAGGCTATGGCTGCCAATACCTCAAGCTGAAGGTCAACGAATGTGAGATAAGACACTACCAGGTAGAGCTCCGCAATGCTGATGCAATGGCTCTAATACCAATTGAAGAGACAAGAGCCCAAGAAGGGAAGCACGATCAAGAGGAGCTATGGAAGATGGAGCAAGAGAGAGAGAGAGAGAGAGAGAGAGAGAGAGAGAGAGAGAGAGAGAGAGAGAGAGAGAGAGAGAGAGAGAGAGAGAGAGAGAGAGAGAGAGAGAGAGAGAGAGAGAGAGAGAGAGAGAGAAAGAGAGAGAGAGGCTCACTATATAGAAACTTCAACAACCACAATGTGTGGTTGGGCCTTCCTTTATTCAAACTGTCACTAAAAGAATAAAGAATAAGTGACTGTGATAGGTGTCCACCACCTGCAGTGTGCAGTGGCGGGTACTGTTAGTGTAGTAATACACGGACGGCTAGGCAGAGGCACCTTTACCCCCAACAGGTATTCTTTTCCAAGAATTGCAAGAATAGATGTGATAACATTTCCATTGCACATTTGCTCTCCCCCTTGGGACCAAAGATTAAAATTTACTTAACATTTTCTTCTTTCGACTAATGCATATGCTACGGCTTCAATTACTCTACACAACATAAGTCCTATCATTTCAATACGAGTCAATCAATCTAGCAAGAGCATTTGTGCCTCTTCTCTACGTGACATTTATCTTTTAGCCTTTTCCTACTATGCAGCATTTTATCTTGACTTTATCCTCCTTTCTCCTAAGGCAAGGAGTTATATGTCATTGATGTAAAGTTCACATAATCTCTCCCATGTATGTACCGTCTATGTGCATCTCCAAACCTTAAATAGTATTGTCCTAGGTTAAGATTAATCGAAGACTCATCAATTCTTAATACTTTAGAGTACCATATGTTGCTTATGCTATGCATGGATTTGTCGCATAGCAACTAGGTGCAATTAACTTCCCTTCATACAAGCACTTCGCAAACTTCATCTTTGAATATTCGAGATGTGATTTATCCTTTTCAATGACCTATTCTAGCACTACAAAGTATGAAGCCTAACGTATCACACGTAAGAATCACAGCAAGCATCTATCAATTTGGAAATGCATTACTTACAACCGGTACCACAATTGGATTGGCAGTGATGCCTTCACCCGAAGCTTCGTTACTGGTTGTAGGATTATCATTCGCATGCGACATTCTTCACTTGGGGGCCATCATCCACAGATAGATTTGAGATATAAGAATGAGGAATGGATTTTGAGATGAAAAAGCGTAAGAGAAGGTGGCTTAGTCGAAAACCAAGATAGGGAGAATTGAGCTAACTCTCTCCCTTGCAAACTCTTGGGTCTCCTTGTGCTTCCTTGTGCCTCCCATGCCTCATATTTATAGCTAAACAAGAGAAGAAGGGTTGTGGCTGAGAGGAAGAGCTCTTTGTGGAGGGAATCTTAGAAAAATCAGTGATCTGATGCTCAAATCATAAATCTTATAGTTCCATTGGCTCCAAAAGGGGGTAAAACTGCAAGACACTTGGTTAGAAATCTTTTAGATCACTCCTTCTTTTTCTCCCTATTCAAAGTGTTGTCTATTGCCTGCAAACTGTGATCGCAACGCGCGTGATTTTGCCAATCTCTCTCTTTTTGTTTTTTTTTTATAAAATCTCCAAAACTAACTAAAACATCACTTGTTCTTTTTTTTTAATATAACATCCAGTTCTAGAAATCTCCATATCTTTTTAGGATAATATCTAAAATATGCTAGTTTTTGCCCAAAAATCTAATAATTTTGGACCATCCATACTATACACATTAATAATAGTGATTAGTATGGCTCACAACTCTCGTTCACGTTGTAATTTCCTTGGAGGGTGGCTACGGTCCTTGTCAATTCGAGAAAAATATCAGATTACGACTCTGGGTTTGTTTTAACGTATATTTTTAATTCAAAAAAATCTTTAATTATTAACGTTAGTTAGTCTTTACTTTAGTTAGTCTTTAGTTAGTAATCGTACTAACTTATTAATTGACTAACTAACCTTCAAACTAACTAACTATTTTTGTATTGTGTGAAAATATTACATCCTCCTCCCCTTAGAGAAATCGAGATGTCCTCATCTCCAGAGAAACCGGGGGTATCATTCGGGAACTTGTGGGTTATGGACCCACCACATTTTCGTTGCGCCACTCTAGTCACACAAGTACTTAGCTTCAAAACCAGTGCAACTCATCTTATGCAAATTAACTATAGGTATAAGAGTAGGATTTATTGGGGTATTCTCAATATCGAATATATTACATTTTAGAAAGATATATAGGGTTTCTAATCATCCTGAAGGGATGTAGTGGGTTCTAGGTCTACTTCTTCATCTGATTCCCCTATATATCCAAAAACTACACTTGTGTAGCTTCATTTTCTTGGAGCCTCAATATAATTTGGCCTTAAGTCAGGGCAGTCTACTTGGACACGTCCTAGCTCATTGCAATGGATGCATTGACGGTAGGGACATCTCCTACAGATGTGCCCTATCTCTCCGCATGTGTGGCATCTCTTATCCTAATCTCAAAAATCATCTTTGCCAACGTTCCCCAGTTTAAGTTCTTGGACGATTGGCTCTGCTCAAAGTAATGCATCTTGCAAGTCTATTGGACGCATTGCCTCAAGACAGTGGTTCAAAGGAGTGTTCAGGCCATGGCAAAACTTGGATACTTTCTACGCAATATCTATAGGTGGCACATATTTTAGTAGCATTACAACCTTCGAGTAGTAGGCTTCCAAGGTGAATTCCAGCTACTTGAGCTTGAAGAATTCATTTATCCTCAAAGTCTAGTAGGTTGGTGGAAGGTATCGTTCACGTGTACAACATCTTTCAACTAAGCCCAAGTAACAGCGGCTTCGGAAATACCTTGATCTTTGCACCATTGCTTCCACCATGTTCGAGCTTGGCCAAATAACTTAAGTTTGCCTATCATTGCTTGATTGGAGAAAGCGGTTCTTAAAGTAGCAGAGAAATAATCATCCATCGACTCAATCCATATCTCCGCTTTTGCTGCGACATCTATCCCTTCAAAATCGGGTGCCTTAATTTGCTTGAGAAGGAATTTCTTCTCTTGCATGTCAGCATTCGTGGGTGCACAATGTGCCTGATAATCAAGCCATACCATTTAGGTTATTTTGTTTAAGATATGTCTACGAACTATACATTAATCAGTCATGCAACATTACGAAGTTCCGCTCTGATACCAACTGTAACGTACCCACCTATCGGCTGTCCAAGCATATTTTAGGGGTCCATCGAGAAATGAGTCTAAGCATCGCCGCCCGGCACTCCCATGGAATGTTCCGAGGTTTGTCGCCTAGGGTTTCCCGAGTCCGCCTCGCAACGGAACGTTCGCAGCCAAACCCACTAGGATCGACCTGAGATCTGGGTTCCTAGGGATCAAGGTCTCCTAACAACATTCTAGCATCCGGTTTTGGACATCCTACTTTACACAGAGAGACCTAATCCGAAACAGATTTGTACCACACTTGGTTCAAAAAAAATGGAAAACGAGAGGGATGCGTCGCTCAAGCTCTCTGCCCGTAGAGAACAGACCCATTCCAGTCCTCTAAAATGGCATGAATCAGGTTCTAACCTAACACTACCTAAAGGTCAAACATCGGTAAAACCTTGTGAGAAGCCTCCCAATTCTCTGGGACCACCCTACCATAGAACGGACCCATCAGGAGTTTTTCCTACCCACTTCCCTTGATAGCTTTAGTTTTCTAATTAGTTTCTATCAAAATTATGTGTGGCATTCAAAACCAGCTTCCTTAACTAGGGCTTTTAGGGAACGGGATTCATTTGCGTCATTTATGGCACAGATATGAAAACAGAGCAAGCTGTCCTTTTGACAAATAAGTTCCTTAATTTATCTTCAAGTTAATCTTTGTCTCCTGCCCATACATGAGAAATTATATATTCCCTTCTATCCAACAGAAGTACTCGGTCCAAATCACATGGCACCATAATTTCCATCCAGTATCTAGAATAGGATCTTCTAATGCCCTAGACGTTGAGCTCACGACAATCTTCAACTCCGTTCTAGACTAGGCAAGGGGTATCTAGAGCTCCACTAACCCCAAGCGACCTAAGAGTCAGACACAATTTCTATGGTTTACCTTTTCACCACTCGACCTGCGACGGCCCGTGAATCGAGCAATGCCCTTTTGGGTTGAAACGCGACATGACCTTGGAAATAATCCATCCGCGCAAAATATCCTTCCTTAATTAATCCAATTAAGAATCATGCACAATCAAGGCATTCAACCCAAATATCATTGTCCAAGAAAGCATTCATTTATTCCCATGGCAACTTGTCATCACAAACCCCTACCATGCATTTACCATCAAACACAAGTACTTGGAATAATCATCCAAACCATAATCCAATAATCAATTGATTGTAGAAGCATTTAGCGTGTTGTTCGATTAACCAACAAAAAATTTGTATTCTTTTCCAAGCATTACAAGAATAGATGCAATAACATTTCCATTGCACATTTGCTCTCCTCCTTGGGACCAAAGATTAAAATTTACTTAACATTCCCTTCTTTCGGCTAAGGTATATGCTAAGGCTTCAATTGCTCTACATGACATAAGTCCTATCATTTCAATACGAGTCAATCAATCTAGCAAGAGCATTTATGCCTCTTCTCTAAGTGACATTTATATTTTAGCCTTTCCCTACTATGCAACATTTTATCTTGAATTTATCTTCCTTTCTCCTAAGATAAGGAGTTATGTGTCATTGATGTAAAGTTTACATAATCTCTCCCATGTATGTACCGTCTATGTGCATTGCAAACCTTAAATATTATTATCCTAGGTAAAGATTGATCGAAGACTCGTCAATTCTTAATACTTTAGTCCCATATGCTGCTTATGCTATGCATGGATTTGTCACATAACAGCTAGGTGCATTAACTTCCCTTGATACAAGCACTTCGCAAACTTCATCTTTGAATATTCAAGATGTGATTTATCTTTATTAATAACCTACTCTAGCACGGCAAAGTACAGAGCCTAACGTATCTCATGCGAAAATCACACCAGCATCTATCAATTTGGAAATACATTACTTACGACCGATACCACAATTGGATTGGCAATGATACCTTCGCCCGAAGCTTCGTTGTTGGTTGTAGGGTTGTCATTCGTATGCGACATTCTTCGCTTAGGGGCCATCGTCCCTGCAGATAGATTTGACAGATAAGGAGGAGGAATGGATTTTGAGATGAAAGAGCGTAAGAGAAGGTGGCTTAGTCGAAAATCGAGATAGGGGGAATTGAGCTAACTCTCTCCCTTGCAGCCTCTCGGGTCTCCTTGTGCTTCCTTGTGCCTCCCATGCCTCATATTTATAGCTAAACAAAAGAAGAAGGGTTTGGCTATGAGAGGAAGAGCTCTTTCTGGAAAGGATCTTGGAAAAATCAGTGATATGATGCTCAAATCATAAATCTTATGGTTCCACTGGCTCCAAAAGGGGGTAAAACCTCAAGACACATGGTTAGAAATCTTTCAGATCACTCCTTTTTCTCCCTATTCGAAGTGTTGTCTATTGCCTACAAACTGCGATCGCGACGCGCACGATTTCGCCTCTCTCTCTCTCTCTTTTCTTTTTATAAAATCTCCAAAACTACCTAAAATGTCACGTTTTCTTTTTTCTTTTTTTATATGACATCCAATTCTAAAAATCTCCATATCTTTTTAGGATAATATCTAAAATATGCTAGTTTTTATCGAAAAATCTAATATTTTTGAACCATCCATACTATACACATTAATACTAGTGATTAGTATGGCTCACAACTCTTGTTCACGTTGTCACTTCCATGAAAGGTTGCTACAGTCCTTATAAATCCGAGAAAAATATCGGATTACGACTCTGGGTTTTTTAAACATATATTTTTAATTAAATAAAAATACTGAATTATTAATTTTAGTTAGTTTTTACTTTACTTGGTCTTTAGTTAGTAATCTTACTAACTTAATAATTGACTAACTTTCGAACTAACCAACTAATTTTTTATTGTGTGAAAATATTACAATTGGCTACAAAAAACTTGTTAGATGATATAAACCTTCAAAACTTTTGTATCAGCTACGGAAAAGGTTTATGACACTAGACAGATTCTATCACAATCCTTTTGGTTTCAAGGATATCATCTCCAACTCACTTTCTTTATTCTTATTCTCAACTCCATAAAGGTTGTCAAAAGCCCAAGGCCTCAGGTTCATACCTTAATACCACTAGAACCATAGCTTGACCATGCTTCAATAACTCCCAAGTGTTATGAGTTTTGTCACCTTTCGAACACAATACCAAATGATAAATTGCATGTTAGACTAACCATGCCGTGAATTGATCATTGCATACAACATTTTGTATATCTCATCATTTCTCATTTTCTACCAAGATCAAAGTCAAAGAGGTGAAGGGCTTTGCATGGAATTTTTCAACACGTTCCTTATCATGTGCACATCCACTTCAAAACAAGCAGTTCAAAGAAAAGTTTTGCAATGCACATTTCTTGAACTACATGAAAGTTAAAACCTCAACACTAAATACCTAATGCTTGTCAATCGCAACCTTGTCATAACTTAAAGCACTAATCTTTCAAACTTCTTGCAAAGTGCATCTCCTAAGGCCACAACTCAAATGACCAAAACAATGCTTTTCCTTTTTCTCAGTTGGTTGAGAACTCCCATCATTACAAGTGCCTTATTTGCAAGTATCTGTTGATGAAAAAAGAATAGTTACAATCACCTTTTATAATATTTATGTGCAAAAAGAATAGTTACAATGTGCATTGAAGGCCTAAAGAATCTCAACATTAGCCTTCCTGCACTGCAATGGGAGTATAAGGCCACCAAAATAAAAAAGCCTTTCATTAATCTTTTAAGTAATTAGGGACCCCCATCATAACAAATGTCCTGTTTGCTTAAGTTGGCCCTTGCAAACCTATTGATTTGTACCTTCCTTGATCCACAAGATCATAAAAGATAGCCTATAGTTTCAAGTTTTGTATTTCTATTATCAAAGTGTCCATCATCAAAGGGACTTCCAATAAAATATTGCTCAACACATTCCCCCACCACTAGTAGGTTCCAAATCTCCATATTTGTAATGATATTGGTGTTATAAGAAGTTTTACTCACACTTGAGATGAAAGTATATTGACGATCGAACTTGTCTAACAAATGTCAATTCTCTCTCATCCCTTTTAAGTTTCATGTTATCGGAGGAGCTAGCTGATCCATGCACCTACTACTTGCAGTTATTTATAGTTCTTAGAGTTATTTATAGTTCTCAAAGTTGCACATGGTGTGCCCCTAATGCCCAATCAAAGAACATGTCACCCCTTTGTATTCGAAGCAAACCTTGTATTCGAAGCATACAAAGTTTTCACATAATTTAATGCTCAATCAAAGGACACGTTATATCCATTGTTCATTCAGCTATGCAAAGTTTTGATGTCCAGCATTGTCTCTAAAGCGGCTTAAGCTTGTCCAACTTATTTAATCAAAGAACATATTATGAACACTTTATATATCACGTCAAAAGGCTTTCTTCATAGATTTCTTGAGAACACTTGCTATGTCAAGAGGTCTTTGTTTATACATTGCCAAAAAGATTTATTCATACATCTTGGATTCTTCATCACCCATTGCTAGCCCAAGTGTTTGTGAAACCCCACAATTATCATAATTCTCTCTATACACTTTCATTGTGCCATCCTTGGGGTTATTCCTTCCCAAAACATGATGTGATCCTTGGGGCCATTTGATCCTTAAGCTCAAGCCTTCTCAAAACATATCCCAAAAGGTATTCATGTTCTTCTTCTGTCTAGCCTGGGCACAATTGGCTTGCCAGGCAGCACAACAGCATCAGTTTGAGCATCTAGAAAATGTCGGAGATGTTCAGGCGGCACATTGAATGACAAGCCTAGAACATCAGCATCTAGGACTCGCAACACCGAATTCGGTCCTGTGAACAATTCGCTTAGTTAGCAAGAGGACTCCTCCCAAAACCCATTCTCACTACATTCACAATAAGTTTTAGATAGATTCCCACTATAATTCCCACATTGTGAATTACGACATCACCAGCTTCTACAAAGGGAGGTACCACATACCTAGCTAGGTGCCCCTGGGGGTAGGGGGACTGGTATGGCTGGGGCCAGCAGCCCCCTGCAAACCTAGCTAGGTATGTGGTGCCTCCTTAGCAGAACCTCATGGCATTGAACACCATAGGGAAAATGAGGGAAAAGAGCTACTTTTCCCACATGGGAAAATGTCTAAAACTTCTTGTGCTTCAAACTGAATAAAATATTGATGTCTATCCCATGTGTTGCAAAAGTCCCATCTCCATAGCACACTCAAATCATGCAATTAAAGTTTTAAGTCATGTCCCTTGAGATTTTCTGGAAACTTAACAAAACACTTTGGTACAGAAAAACAATATAAAATTAAGGAGCTAGATACAAGAGACCTAAAAAATAGGTATCTCTTATCAAGTGATCAACATATCATTTAAATAAAAGATCAACATGAGAACAAGAAATCCATATCATAAATTGTACAGATGATACAAAACTAAGCAGTATAATCTTTGTAATAAAGATTAATAAGAGAACAAAAATCCTTGGGCAAACCTTTCATAAAACAGTAGAGTGAACCATCCTCGTACAAAAATTACGACTATAAAAGATCGATGTTTAACTCATAGGATAAGATCACGGACTATAAAAGATCAATGTTTAACTCATAGGATAAGATCACGGACACTGAAACACGAGGGTAAGAATCCAATGAACTGTGCATAAGATTATTATATTAGCAAGCTAATTCACACCAATGAATTGCCAAAAGTTCAAGAAAAACCATTCTAGATACAACATTACTTAGGCTAAATCAGATCATTAAATTGCCAGAAGCTCAAGAAAAGCACATTACTCCCTAACACAGTCACTACTTCTGGTGATAAGATCTCTATACAATAGAACTTGTATGTCTTCAAACACAGAAGTACGTACGAATTTACATACGTACCTGCAAGAAACTGCGGATTGTTTGGCCTTGCAGAAGTAGTAAAACCCATAAATTCAAATGGTCCGCTTGTTGAAGCAATCTGGCACATGGGGAAATTGCGTGGGACATAAAACACCATACCTTCTTTAACATGTTCCCGAGCTGCCAATGTTCCATTTGGATAGACAATCTGGATCTCCCCCTCGCCCTTCGTGACAATCCCAATTTCTGTTGCCCTTGGATTCCAATGTGGTGCTAATAGTGCTCCCTGAGAAGTAATGACTCACACTGGATATGAATGAAAGCTCAAGCACCACCAAGCTTCAAACTCATGAGAAAAAATGCTTGACACAAACAGAACACTGCAATGTATAAATACATTATTATCCTCTCTCATATATAAATGGAAACTGGCCTGGAGCTGCAAGCACATACTAGCAAGGCTATGCATTGTAACTACAAGTCTACATGGATGGCTATATTATTTGTCTCTGGCAGGTAAAATGGTTACCTAGGTTGAGACTGCTAGAAAGTGAACCTCCTGGACAGGTGGGCAGGCTGGGGAGGGCAGACACCATTTTGGGCGGCACCAATTATGTCCGGCAGCAGGCAGCAGGGCATGGGCAGCCAGGGGGGATGGGAGGGGAACACCAGGAAGAGGCCAATTGCAGGCAGAGAAAGGGTCTGCACAGTCGGGCAGCTCGGTCGCCTACCTGCCCCATGGCAACAGGACCAACCAGCCCTGCCTAGTCCAACCAGCCTGGGGCTGGCCGACTGCATCTTTCCAGTCCCCTGCTCCAGCCGATATTAGGCCTGCTGCTGGTTGCCATCAGACAGTTTGTCATGATGGTACACATTTTTCTCCGGCTGTCATATGCGCACAGCCTCTTGTACTCATTTCTTCCCTGATTATTCAGCTTCCCCACACACACACACACACACTCTCTCCCTCCCTCCCTCCCTCCCTCCCTCCCTCCCTCCCTCTCTCTCTCTCTCTCGTGTTCAGCATCTTCGAATAGACCGTGCATACGCTTCGCATTGCTGTATTCTGACATGGTATCAGAGCAATGTTAGTGCCTATCAAGAGTGGATAGACCTGAAGAGGAGAATTCAGCATGACAAAAGGCTGTGCTTTGAGCATGAGCAAGAGGGATGTGCATCAACACATAGCTGGAGTGGGAAAAGACACGTGCGAAAGGAGGCTTCTTTGCTGTTTGTTTGTGCAGGACAGCTGTCAAAGTGTGAAAAAGGCTCAAGTCACAAGACTTCTCGCAGTTTTGAGACTGGCTCATCTTTGAGCAAAATTAGTTTGGGTGGAAGTTGAAGACTCTTAGTCTGACAAAGGCAGGGAATTCACCTTCAACAAAAATGCTTGTTTTTGCAGGACCCGACGGATTCATCAAGAGTTTGCCAACACCAATACCCTGCAGGAAAACAGTTTCTTGAAGTGGAAGAACAGGACCATGATGATTGAGATGTGAAGGACTATGCTAGAGCATCAAAAGGTACCCCAGTTTTTATGAGCAGAGGCCATGGCCAGAGTTGTCCATATCCTTAACAGATCACCCATATCAACTATCCCAGGCATGACTCCATTTGAGACATATTTTGGTCAGGAGCCTGATGTTTCTTATTTCAAGGTGTTCAGGTGCAACACGTATGTCAGGTGCCACACATGTTCGGGTGCAACACATATGTCTATATCCCCAGAAAGGAGTGTGGTAAGGCAGCATGGGCAGGGAGGCTGGGGGGGACATCCATTCAGGAAGCACTAGTTGAGTCAGGCAGCAGGCAGCTAGGTGGCGGGTAGGGCAAGACACTATGCAGGGACCAATAATGGGCAGGGCATGGGCCTGCCCAGTTGGCCTGCCTGCCATGTGGCAAGCCTGACCGGGCTTGCCCAGTCGCAGACCACCAGCCTGGGGCTGGCCAACTGCATCTTTTCCAGTCCCCCACACCAGCCTATATTAGGCCTGCTGCTGGTCACCGTCAGACAGTTCGTGTTTTGTGAGGTTCTCCAGTTGTCATACGTGCACAGCCTCTTGTAGTCATTTCTGCCCTGATTATTCAGCTTTCAGTGTTCAGCATTCTCAGTGTTCCTCTCTCTCTCTCTCTCTCTCTCTCTCTCTCTCTCTCTCTCTCTCTCTCTCTCTGTGTTCGATCAGTCTGCATATGCTTCCACCTTGCTGCACTCTGACAAACTACTAGCACATGTGCTCAGCTAAGGCTACACAGTATTACTCACATTAATCAGACATAACACCTATTCATGTTTCAGCATACGGGAAAACATCATCATGCATTTATCACCAAAAATATAAAATGCAATAAACTAGAGGCTGTTTGTGCATGGACATCAGACGGACATATGGTCCAAGGTTGAGCCCAGGAACAAACAATTTTCCAGTAAAATGGCTAAGCATGGCAGTCACACCTGGTACAAGGTCAGACACGGCAATCAGCCACCCCACAATCTAATTATGCAGTGGTTTACAAAAAGTACACATGCCTGCAAACACGGGAGAAAGAAAGTGGTCTTAAAAATCCAGTAATACTGATGCAATAATGGTATGTCACTAGACACATTAGAAATGCGTACAAGTACACATAAACTAGCTAATGTTCACAAGCCTTTCACCTTTAGTCAAGTCCAATCACTCACAATTATGTACAAGAACTAATACTACATTCTTATGAACAGAAATCTACTAGACATCTCAAGACAATCAAAGGCATAATGATACTTACAGCCTTTAGCTGTACTGAAAACACCCCTTTATTGACATCTTTGAGTGCTTCATAATCATTTCCATCAACAGCCACTGTTGACCCATATTCGTTGATAAAGCCGGGTTTTCTACTCAGTATATTGTACGGCTTTTCATGGGTATCATTGTGAATGATCTCAAGGTTCTTGTGCCTACTGTCAAGGCTGTGCAGGCATGGAACTGATTGAGGAGCTGATGGGGGCTCCGGTCTAGATCCACTACTGTTGGTTAAAGATATAATGGATCCTTGAGTTTGAGACATGAGCAAGTCTGTAACTTCTTCTGGTGAAGCCTGTGGAATAAAGTAGGACAGTCAAGAATTCGGAAATTAAAACAGCACACCAACTGTATCATGAAATGAAAGGTAAAAAGAAAATGTTATTCAACATTATATCAAACAAAATAAGAACATTATTTCAAAATCAGGTTAACAATGCCAGTAACAATGTAGAAGCATAGCATGTGAAAAATTCCAACAAGAATTTTAAAACTTACATTATCAGCATGGGATTTGTCTACGTGCAACTGCACACTCAGCCTGAAGCACAGTTGCCAAGTGTGAACTTAATCTACAGAACAATATATGGCATCCAGTAACAACTTACTAGCAATACCATCAGCGTAGAACATCAGTGTATCTTAAGGGCCTGCCATGATTTGATTCAGGAAGACACAGTAATTTGTGATTTAGACTACAGAACTCACATTGGATGTTGAAACTGAAATTTATCTTTACATCAGGCAAGAGGAGTGATTGTGGCATGAACAAATGGTAGTTCAGTTTGATTCCTGCGATGTGCCCAGTATGCATACTTAGCGTGGTATGGAATATACGCACAAATTTTGCAAATAAAAACTGTTTTTATGTGCGACCATTAAAAAGTACAGAAGAACTTAACAATTAAGCTATCAATCATGTTTGGGGGCCAATTAAAGGAGAGATTTAAGAAATTTGTTGGTTCGAACATTATAATCCATGAGTCATATTGTAAAATGTAAATATGTAAAGGTAGAGAGTAAGATAGAGATACAGGTAAGGAACAAGATAGGAGAGGAGGTAGAGGTAGAGGTAGAGGTGAGCCGAGGGGAAAAGAGACAGATGTAGAGGAAGAGGAAGAGGGAAGTGCTTGAAGCTTGTATGAGAGAGAGGCTGGAGATGAGAGGTTGATTGCTTGAGGGGTGAGTGATTAAGTAATGAGGAACTGCTCTTAAAAGAAGGTGGCAGGCTAAATTTTCAAATCTGCCCCAGTTCAAACTTCAAATAGACAAAAAAAGTGTTTTAAAAAAGAACAAATTTAGAAACTTTGTGAAACAGCAATGGGCAGAAACTGGTCATTCTTTCAGAACACTTTGGACCATATGGATCCTGTATGGATTGTGCGCGCTCAGTCGTACTATACAGATTGTATGGATTGTGCTATACAGACTGTATGGATCCTGTATGGATTGTGTGCGCTCAGTTGTATTATACAGATTGTATGGATTGTACTATACAGACTCTATGGATCCTGTATGGATTGTGCGCACTCAGTTGTACTATACAGATTGGATGGAACATTCTATATGGGCAAATTTGGTCACGTGTTGAAACAGCAACGGATAGAAACCAATCATTCTTTCAGAATACTTTCGACTGGATGGGTCCAGTTCGGATTGTACACATCCAGTTGTATTGAACAGACCATATGGAACAGTTCTGTATGCAGATGGAATGCAACTATGCACGAACATAATCTATGGCAGACTGATGAGAAAGATTAGAAAACCATCAAAGTCCGGGCCAGTCATAAGTTTGCATCTCCAATGATTGCAGACTATGGCTTTTTCATATACCTTGAAAAACTATAATTGCAACTTGCAACATGCAAATGGCTACAGAAACAATCATATCCAAAATGGTAATGTGAAACAGAACATTATCTCATTTGCAGACAACCTCAAGACTTGAAAGGGAATAAAAGCAAACACACCTGGAAAGCTGTTGCAAGCACCTCTTCAGTAAAGCCGGAAAAAACAGCTTTGGATCCAGCAACGAAGTAATTCTGCAGAATCAACACGTTCATGAGCAAAGCTGTCGCCTTTTCCACAGCATAATTGAAGCTTACATGCGAGAGTGAGAGAACGAACATGGAACATTTGATCATCATACACATCTTCAGTGCCATATATACTGAAGATCTGTAGCCTTTGGCTGTCATCTCTGTTAAAGATGTAATACACCGTGCCTCCTTCGATCTTCAAAACATCTCCAACCCCTAAATCTGCTTCTCGACTTTCACCTTTGTCCACCCAGGACAGTCTACCTTTGCCTGCACATATTGCATTTCTACTTATGTCTAGAAATACTGTCTGTTACATTTAAAAGGCTGCTCAACTCTTACATGATCCAAACCTTCCGTTAAGGGCTCATACACTTTACAAAATATCCTGCAAATTAAAATACACAAACCCACAACTTGAGCACAGCAAACAAGGTCCTAACAAAGGGCCTTAATTAGAAAATTATATTAACATTCAATATATAAGTTGTCAAGTCTTGCATTGAATATATTGCTTGTGAGTCCACAACCTAGACCAAAACCTAGAATCCATATACTTAACATAGAATCCTACAATTATGCACGTGATAAGTCAAAGTAAATGGCTCACACACACAATTGTGGTGCTCATGCTACCCAGTTGATTCCTAGCAGTGGGTAAGAGTTGGTGTATACTTGCGACCTGATCATGGTCGAAGTGTTAGCTCAAATTTGGTAAGGTTAGGAGTAATCAGAATGAACATCACAATCCCAAATAGTGATGGCCTAGCTGTTAACACTTGGGCAATCAGTCTGATAATCATGAAGTTGTGGGTTTGCATCTTGTTGGGTGCATCTCTTGAGACACTCTATGTCTTGGCTCTTGCCCACTTGAATACTCAATTTCTCATCACTAGTAGGGTTACTAAGGAGGGTCCCAAATAACTCAAGCTTTGTTGTTTATCTAGCTTGCATAATATCCTAACTAGGCATACAAACAATGCAACAATAACTCCTACCTACTCTCTCTGGCTCATGGTTGGAGGGGAAGAACTTTAGGGCAATGTGACTCATCTCCAAAAAAGAAAAAAGGACATCACATGCTTAATCAAAGCACTCAAGAGTCTAAGACTTGATATGTCATCTTAAAGCATTGAAAGTGACATGTTTTAACTATTAACGAAAACTTACAAAATGATATGTGATCAAAATACATGAACACATAGCTTGAGTAGGCAAAACAACCTTCACAACCTCTAAAAGAAACCTCGATAAGAGATTGAGAAAGGTCCTTGATTTCTCAAGATCATTTAAATTGTGGATCTCTCTTTCCAGCTGAAGTTGTAGAGAGACAGGCTCACACATTGCCCTAGTTTGATGCACAATCATGGTGCTCATGCTGCCCTATTGCTATTTGTGGCAATAGGCAATGGCAAGTATATGCTTGTGACAAAGCACTCAAAATAAGTAGTCAGTAGGGAGTGATATGTCAAATGGACATGCCACATGGTTAGTTACATATAGAAAATGACAAATAACGTCATAGGCTAACTCCTCTTTGGCAATTAAACACATCTCCCTTCTAGAAATTTTTGAGATTGTCAATCTTAAGATAGTCCACTTGCATTTTATCTTTAAACTTAGAAGATAAAAAAGTGTCCACTTATTACTTGTTTGGAACTTGGCCTTCCCTTTAAGTCTACATGAGTTGTTTTTGTGATTTGTTCATCATTTCAAAAGAATTATTCAACCACCACACTTATGTGCTATTGACACACATTGTCCTCTTATACTAAAATGTAACCCTACACGGCTTAACCATCATAGAAAATTCTAATAGTGTCACTCAGTGTCTAGGACACTAGGGGCAACAACTACATTTAATGATAGTTTAGATGACTAGAGAGCCCAGATCATGGATCAAAGGGCATCAATGCTTAGCCCATGAGATAGCCTACAAAGTCCCCTTCCTGAAATGGGCGAATTGATCTAGGAACAATAAACAAATCCCAAAATAAGAAACACGATGATCCAGCATGGCAAAGGTCTACTTTAAATGTTGCAATTTGACCAACATTGGCTCCAATGATAAGTATGTCATCAACATAAAAGCATTTTCTTGTCCTTCAACATAAAATAAGAATAATAAAATTAGATCCCTGATATCGTATGTAAAGAGCAACCTTCATAGGGCTATTCTAGAAGCCAAGATGCAATAGATGAGAATCTATGTGGGCATATGAAGCATGTGGAGTCCGCTTTACACCACACAAAACCTGTTCCAAAGTTTGTGCTTGGAGTCTTTGACCTCAAATCCTAGAGGTTGTGTAGCATATACCTCTTCAGTGAGATACCATGGAGAAATGCTATCTTGATGTCCAACCGATGCACCTCCCAATGAAAATGTGAAGCAAGGGCAATAATACTCCTAATGATAGTGATGGGAGAGGTAGTGTCACGTCCTTGGATATTGAATGGACACTAGTAGCATTGGTCACAATGGTTATGAAGTGACTAGGTGCAAATGGACTAAGGACACTCTAGTGCACACATAATTGTGTGATCACCACTCTTGGATTCTTGGTCCATTGCCAAACACATCCATATACGGAGATGGTATGGATTCGTGGTATGGGATGCCAATCCTTGGGATGTTGTCATGACCTGAAGTGTTGCTAGCTCCTAGGCTCGGCCATTTGGCTTTATGACTGGGAGGTGAGTCTATTGTCTAGTCCCTCATATTCATGAATATGGCTTGAGTCGTGCCTCATGTGCAAGATGGATCATAGGGGGTCATTTCAAGTAGGGGCAAAGGTCTTCTCAAATTCGATTCCTTGCTATTGGGTATAGCCCTTAGCAATTAAGGGGGCTTTGTACTACTTGTCAATATAACCATCCAACATCACTTTAATATTATAAACCCATTTGGTACATGTTCATGCTTGCTAGGAGGCAAATCATATAGATCCCAAGTTTCATTTTGAACAATGGAATCAACTTTTGGCTTCATTGCTTCCACCCAACAATCACCTAAAAAAGCATTGCTTGTAGCATGCATAAAGATTCTTCATTGCATGTTGTAGCCACTAATGCACATGCAAGAAGATTATCTAGTTCTTTGCAAGCAAAGGCTTGTGGAAGAGATTGCTTGCTGTCTTGAAAAGTGTGAAGTAGCCAATGGGAGACTATTTTAGATTGCTAAATTTCAACTCTTGTGTGCTCCAAATGATCGTCAATAGTGGGCTATTCATGGAACAAGGTATTGAGCTATTATTATGTGACTATAAATCAAGTTGAATCAACTACTGTAAGGAACCTATATGTGGTCAAAATGAAGGTTGAGAGTTTTTTACAATCCAGCAAAGGATGAGAAACAATTTCAAGAAAGATAACATATTGCTTGATAAGAATCTTGAAAAGAATGTTGATAAAGCTAGTACCCTTTGCTTTCAATACTATCCCCAATAAATATGCAACGAATAGCCTTATCATCCAATTTGGGCCCTTTCTAAGAAGGCACATGAGCATAGGCCAATAAGCCAAAAGTCCTCATATGAGAGAGAGAGAGAGAGAGAGAGAGAGAGAGAGAGAGAGAGAGAGAGAGAGAGAGAGAGAGAGAGAGAGAGTATAGCAATGAACCAAAAAAATTTGGTAAATTCTTACTTTTCATCATGCATCTTGCAATGAACCAAAAGTCCTCATATGAGAGAGAGAGAGAGAGAGAGAGAGAGAATAGCAATGAACCAAAAAGAATTGGTAAATTCTTACTTTTCATCATGCATCTTGCAATCTCCATTAACGATCTACTCTTCTATTTCGCTACTCCATTTTGTTGTGGGGAGTAAGGGATAGTGCATTGATGATGAATACCTCAAGATGCAAGATATTTTGAAAATTGTTTAGAAAGATAAACACCCCTCCCCCCAAATTGGTGCAAAGGGTCTAAATGCACAAGCCACTTTAGGTCTCCACCATGGCAATAAAGGACTTGAAGCAAGAGAAGACTTCATACTTAAAGACTTCAACCCATATACCCAAGTGAATCAGGATTTTTCAAAAAAAATGACAAAATAGAGGAATCTACCTAGAGATTGGTCTATATAGAACCACAAACATTACTATGAAGAAGATGAAAAATAGATGGAGAATCAACATGAGAATCCTTGGAAACGAAAAACTAGTGCATCTTACTAACAAGTAGGTAGCCTTCACAAATATGTTTCAATGGTAGATGGATATTAAGAAGATCACTGACCATATCCTTTGATTGGAGTTTCATCAATGCATAATAGTTGATGTGGCCAAGCCTCTAGTGCCATAAATGTGTATCTTGGAAAGAAGTTAAGGAGGCATGATCAATTAGCTCATCATATGTATCAAGAAGGTAGACGCCTTTAATGAGGGTGTCTGTTAGGAAAATGGAAGAAGAAACTTGATTATCATATGCCACACATCAAGGGCCATCGAAAATGAATCGAAACCCCAAAGTTGCAACGGTTGAAATAGAAATGAGATTCTTCTTGATATCGAGCACATTGAGAATATCTTGCAATGTCATGGTAGTGCTAAAAACACTAGTAACCTACACATTGCCAATGCCTTTGACTGGATAAGAGGCATTGTTTGCACATGATTGTGCTCCCTTTAGGTACATGAGAAATAGATGGGATCAATTCTTGACAAGAAATAATGTGCACCAGTGTTGAGATACCAACAAGTAGAAGCCGCATCAATGAGAGAAAAACAAGCACGATGAATACAAGGCTTATGTTGACACTCCATAACAAAAGTATGTTCCTTATGCTTTGTGAGGTTGATAGTCTCAATGATGATAGCTAGACCAGACTCCTCCCACTCCGATGTAATGCACTTACATCATTAGTGATGTCATGCCCCATCTTTTTCAGTAGTAATTACACCTCTTTGAGTTTGTTGGATGTACCTTCTTTTGAAGGGTTGTAAGAGGATCAACCACCATGGGAGGTAAACTTTGGTGTAGAAAGTGCGGAAGTAGAAGCATGACCAGCATGAAGGTTTAATGACCAGCATTTAGGCATTTGCTTTTCATGATGATGGGTGGAAAAGGCTTGTTTAGCACCAAAGTAGCATCACAATTCACACGGCTTTGTTCTTCCTACAACAAAAGAGAGACAATCTAGTCAAAGGTATGGGTGATTCGGTTGCCCATGGTTACCAAGTGCAAAGTGGTAGCAAAACCTTGATGGGATTTAGATAGACCATTCAAAGCGACAAAAACAAGTTGATTATCTAGAACCAATTCATCAATATTTAATAATTGCTCAATAATATCTTTGATGTCGGTTTGAAGATGGCTCAATGGGCTGAACAGTTGAGAGGGGCATGATGGGAGAAGTGGGAGAGCAGTGAGGTGAGGGAGAAAGTTGTTGTATGCTGCCGAGGGACTGCTACACATTAACACAGCAAAGATAGTGCTGGTGGGGTAGATGATGCAAGAAGGGCAAAGAAGCAGACAATAGTGCTAGCAAGCTTTTTGAAATGTTTTTTGGGGTGGGCAAGGGGGCAAGGCTCACATTTAGGGTTATGGAAGCCATCTACTAGTCTTGAAAACCGAAAGTTTTAGGTAGAGCCCTAACTATCAATTCGTGATTTGGAAACTAATATCACCTCCTCCTTCCATGCTAATGTCTTCTCGTTGCTTCATTGCACACTTGATACAATTATGCAAGTTGCACCAATGCTTGCTTGGCTATTTTGCATCTACAATTAAGGCATGCACTTGGGCATCATGGCTTTCCCATTAGATTTGCACTTCAATGAGAGGTGATGTGAAAGTTAAGGAGTTTGCAATGGGTAATTTATGGAATCATGTAAATGCAAGGAAGGGGGCTTTTTCCAAAAAGTTCATAAGCATATGCATTAAGGCCCCCATTAATTTTCCCCTCCAAACTTAAAAGTAAAAAGGGGGGGGGGGAGAGGGATTGCATAAAGGTTGTCATACTTAATGTAACCCTTTCTTTTGATGTCTAGGGGCTTATATATTGACAAATTCATAGGCATCACTATTTGTTATGCATTGTATCACCATCAACCTACCTTTGGCCTCAATGATTCATACCAAAGAAGGCACAAGTTCATGTATCATTAACATTGTAATGTATAATTCTTGTGTTAGAAATATTCTAGTTTTTTAAGCCTAGTCAATATGAGAAATTTAATAGAATATAAAATCTTATGTCTCAAAGGGGAGTATGCAATACATTGTATAAGGGTAAAAGGGGGGAGGGGGGGATATAAGGGTATGGGCTTTGTAGCTATACCATGGCGTAGGATCCAGAAACACCTATATAGCAAGTAGTCATGACTCTAAGCTCAGCTTGGTTTCCACTCTACGTGTGATTTCCTATGCTCAGGTGAACCCTCACATGTGCAGCATCACGAGGGTGTAGCTCTGAGATGTGCCTCAATGTAGTCCCTTTTTGATATCATGAATATAAAGATTCCTTATTGATATATCTTGTGTGCCATTCCGCTGTGCCTTTTGTGCCTCACGACAGGTTTTACCATGAAGTCTCGTGAAGGTTCGTAACACTTGGTATCAGAGCAACTCTAGCGCAGAGCATGCTAGCTCAAAAGGGGAGCAGGCTCATGGACGCGGAGGAGATCCTACCATAACACGTCGTGCAATGCAACGCGGTGACCTCGACACTACACGACCCCCACACGATGTGACACGACGCGGTGCGACGCTCTCCCGGGCGAGTTTTCTACTGAAAGTGGAAAGAGAACCTGATGTGCCAACAAAGTTGAGAGGGAGCCGTGGCATGATAGGAACACATGGTATACCATTCAAAAATGACTTGGAAAGAGCTTAGGCTATGGGAGGACACTTTCTTTGAAGAGGAAGATGAGCTATGTCACTAGCTCAAAATCGCATACAAAAAGAATGAGCTACGACTCAAAATGATCGACTAGACAAGAAAGACCATCAAGATGCTAAGGAAGACCCAACAAGGAGCCAACGTGATGGACAATCTTGAAGAGAAGACTGAAGAGCTGGATGAAGACCTAGAAGAGGTTGACTACCAATTGATCATGGTGCGAGAGAGAGCCAGATTGTGGCAAGTGAAGACAGCCGGAGACCTCGACACGGAGCTACAAGAGAAAATCATGCTGAGATGGGACTGGGAGACTACCTCTGGATCTGAAGAAGCCAAAGAGCGGGCTGAACCATACTTGAAGCAAATGCGAGCTGAAAGAGTCCAAGAGCTGAAGAATGGAGCAAAGCCAACCAAAGAAGAACCAAATAGCCAAGAGAAGCAAAAACATGTGAAAGAAGAAGAAGAAATACGGTTTGATGAAGATGAAGATGAAGATGAAGACAAGGGGGAGGATGAGCTCGACACTGATCCTAGAACACCTCGCCCCCAAGAAGAAGAAGCCACTATCTCGACTACTACGTGGAAGACTACTACCCTAAAGGCTACCCTGAAGATCAATAATTCAACAACGAATAACCTCCTAAAGGAGATGGATACTGCTACCCTGAAGATGTTCCCATCGACTACCACCCGGAAGGAGAATACCTCTACACCGACTACCCCTATCCCGAAGAGTACCAAACCAAAGAAGTCCCAGAAGAGGAAGAAATGATGGAATATTATGTAAAGGGAGAAGGATGGAAAATGGATGTGAGTTTAAAAGTAGAAAATATCATGATGGAGTTAGGATACAGAAAAGAAGAGGAAGCAAGGTGGACATGTCAGAGGGATGAACCACTGTACCCACAAGTTATAGCCCAGTTGGTTGAAGAACCAGTGATAGAAAAAGAGAAGGGTGAGGATGAATCTTGGAACACCTGTACCCATTGAGATTGAGGGTGAGGCTAAGTTGGCACCCTCTTGCAAGGCACAAGATGCCTTTGATGAGGAAGAAGATGAAGAAGTATATGAAGAGATAGAGTTAGAAGTTGAGAACAGCTTGCAAAACCACATCCCCCACATACCACGCCATATCTACTTCATCTGGAATCAATAGATCACCTCGTAGATACATGTAAGACAGCAACATGGTATCCATCATCACGGAATCTTCAAACACCATACGGACCACTTCTGTGAGCAACTCAGGAGACCAAGCCCCACTCCAACCATCCTCTGGAAGAGGAAGATCCATCGTTGAAAGCTTCATATAAAAGGCCAACTTCTGCAACTAATAGTGGACAAAGAAAGAATGGTCCGGACTAGCATTAGGGCGTGAGACCTTGGATACACGACACCACTTGCTTCCTCGCTCGCCTCAAAAGTGACCGGGTAGAGTCTCCGTCGTCCTTCAAGCTCGTCCCTTGTTTCCGAGGGAGTGTCTCAAGTGGTGGCCCTTTAGTTTGGGCTTGTAAGGCCTGTAAATTGGGTGCCCATATTTTCATGTTTCTCTCCTTAGCAGGACTTGCGACTTTCGTGGCTGCTTCATTCCCATTGATTCCAGATGGTCTAATGCCCACACCTGCCACCCTATCGCAAGGGAGTATGTGGTGATGCATATGGTACTTGTGTACACTTGCCGCAGAGGACTGTATTGTGAACATTGTGCGTATTTTACCCAAAAATGTGGAAATCAGCATGGTTTTTTCCATCTCCAAGGGAAACTTAGGCTAACTCCAAGTGCCCCAATGGGTCGATTAGATCGTTGGGGGCTTAAGGAGTTGATGCTGCAGATAGTAAGCTTTTCGAGCACCTCAATGCCAAACACTTCAAAGACAGGTCCAAGTGACCTGGGATGCCCTTGCAGGGGTATCTCGTCATGGAAACCAAGTGTCCAGGAAGTGATGAGATACGATAGGTGAAGGATTTGTGCAACAGACTTGGATGGCCCAAGTTGTCACAAGACCCTCACCCTCCCAACAAAATCAATTAGTCACCCAGATGAGACACGATGTGTAGCTTTTATCAATACGCAAAGTCCGAATTTTGTGAAATGTCCCTTTGGTTCTTGAGGACCTCGACGCGGTTTGGGAAGGCCCGCTAGAATGTGGTAGGCAAGACCACTTGGACCCTTGAACTATTGATCTACATGCCTTTTAGGGCCCATCGAGGAGGGAAGAACCCATGGTTGACAGAATGCAAACGCACCATCGAGTCTCATGAGATGGGATGGCTACACTCGCGTTAGTGAGACGCTGCGGTCGTGGGGGTCAATGGAGACTAGCTTAATGGCAATCAAAGGTGATGCACCATGGAATCAAAGAGACATAGGAGCTAAGATGGGTGAATGAAGCGTAGGCGCTCCCTCCATGCCCCAAAACCTCTTCAAGAAATGTTGAGCTCACACCACAATGTGATCCATGAGTATGTCGGGTTGTCCTGTCTCGAGCGAGACACCCTGGCAGGATTCACAATGAATTTAGGGTGGTCTCACGTTACCCATCATGAATTTTACAAGAAATGAATTACGCTCTTCCAGGAGCCTTCCTTGTGGTGGGCTTGGGAGCTCCGCGATGCTAAGGTCCACCCCACGGTTTGTTTATCCGGAACCACGGCAGCGCCTTGGTAACGCAATCAGGCCGGTCGTCAATCCCTTAAGTGACATACGGGGATCTGAAGGACACGTTAGTATGCCACTATGCTGGCACCGAGGCCTGCAGGGTGTTATCAGTGTGCCTTCCTCCCCCGAGCCTTAAGGGAAGGTCATACTTGGAAGGCATTGTACAACCAATGCCGGTGAGGGCGGCAGTACGGAATATAACATGGTGATATCCTCGATGCCTCGTAGAGAGATCCACCCTGTCCCAACAGGGAGGGACAGAGACACGGCACTTGGAGAGGGTGGAAACCTGAATCCTCAGGTGTACTAGGACCAGAATGGTAGTTCTGAGTACCCAACCAGCTTCGTAGCCCATACGACCTCTCGGAATGGAATGAATGAGAAACCATTAGGTCCCGCATTCATTCGGTTGCCTAATGAGACACGTTTAAGGTCTCGTAGTCAAGGGTTCTACTGCGGGATCAGAAGGAGAACAATGACTTATGCCTCAGTCGTTGCTCGAAGAAGCTCCCAAGTGACTTGACGCAATGGGAGTCAAAGGACCGAGGAGGGACCTTGTGTCATAGCGACCAATAATGCCTTGGCCACTGCATAGAATAGTGGTGCCGAAGGAAGAAGGCAAAGAACAACTAGTGTCAGATATGGCGACACAACTGCCTCTTTCATAGTGGGACCCTCGATGCCTCGTGATGAGACCCACACTGTTCTTACAGAGAGGGACAGAGACATGGCCATAGCGTTAAGGTTGATGAGCTTGCGTATATACCCGAGAATTGTGATATGGGGGGCTGGAAGCCTCACAGAATGGTCTATGTGGAGCACCTTCAGATGTATGCTTCGATCAAATTTATATCAGAAGGTTAAAAAGTGCGATCAAATCAGGTGCTTGCAAAATCGATCGGTGTGGTTCGATATCACGGTCGAGTCTCGTGAAGCAACCTTGAGCATTTTGACTTGTATTAAGGAAGAGCATACGTTTTGTTGGTGGCACGCTTGCCTGTCGGTACCTTTCAGAGAGCATACGTTTTGTTGGTGGCACGCTTGCCTGTCGGTACCTTTCAGAGAGCGCAAGATTGCGGCCTCGTCATCACAGACAAACCAAGGCCTCGATAAGAGACCTATCTTTGCAAGTCTCAATATCAACTCACTTCGCTCCAAGCGGGGTGAACTCGATATGCTGGCCCAGAAAGAACATTGCCGTGTGATTGGACTACAAGAGATGCGAATATTCCAAGGCAGATGGCCCCTACAACTGTACGGCTATAACTCATTCCAATGCATGGGTTCGAACAAACTCAGTGAGAGAGGATTGGTCACCATAATCTCACGTGAGTATAGAGCATTTGAGCTATGCCAATCGATTCCCAACTGCCTACTAGTCTCCTACTAGTGCAGTTTTTCCCTTGGGGTGCAGGGAGGCAAGGGCCATGGATCCATGGGAATGTGTATATTCCTCAAAAACAGTTGTGCACAACAAGAAAAGTACTAAAAGACGTGTGCCAGAGAATGAGGACCCTGCATCAGAAAGGTATTCCAATCATAGTCAGCGGTGATTGGAATTGCAAGCAAAGAATATTAAGTCGGTATTTGGAGGCACACTTCCCCAAATTCTCTGTGCTACACAGCGTTGGTTCCGAGCTTACATACCACTCCAAGATGGGCCATGGAAAGTCGGATTTCGACTTCTATGTCGGGAATGACGCCGCGATTTCTAGACTCTTAGCAGCTCATGTCTTTAGAGTGACTAACATTTCCGACCACTGGCATGTCACCTGTAAGATGCAAGTGGTGGATGAAATGGTAACAAGCCCAAACCCCACTACTCCATGTGTGCCATGCATCTATGCGTGCAGGGTAGACGCGCAACAAGTTCCTTCTTATCTAGCAATAAATGGGCAGCACTAGCCGATCTCAATGAGGCGGTAGAGGGAGAGGACCCGCTCTTAGATCGATTGGCGAAAGTCTTCACTGAAACGTTGAAGGCTATCGCACAAGAAAACGAAATCATGTCAGTTAGACCCCCACCACCACCCAGGAACCATTTTAGGCTTAACCCCAAGGCACATCATGCTATCAACCTGAAAAGGAAGGCTTGGAAGCTACTTAGATCTCACCCTGAGACCTTCGAAGAGTATGCTGAGATTCAGAAACGAGCCGAGCAAGTTTGTCATGATAGGGAGAACCAAAGCTTTTCTCATATAATTGCCAAGGGAAAAGGCCTACAACAAGCTAGGTTGGCCTACAAATGGTGGAAGCTCCAAAAAGGCATTGCGGGAGTCAGGAATCGGGGTGGGCAGAAAGCTCAACCCCTCAAAGATGCGACTAGGACTCTACAGACGGAACCCCTTGAACTCATGAAGATATGGGAGAGCCGCTACTTTAAGGTGTATGATGACCCCCTTGGAACAAGTAACAATGCCGACCATTGGAAGCAAATGGATGCAAGCTTGTGTGTCTAAGGCCCCATATTAAGGACCTAGACATTATTGCGTGGTACGAAGTCTGACATGTGCTCAGGAAACTTAAAAGATATAAAGCCACAGGCATAGACGGCATCCCCCCAGAAGTGTTCAAGATTGCATACAAAGATAATGGATGCCGTGGTGGATAGAGGGAAATCCCAAAGTCCCCCTATGGGCTAGCGATGTTAAAAGGTATTGAACACGATTTTCGAGGTTGGTAAGATTCCGGAGGTGTTGGAATCATCCATTGTGGTGTCCATCTCGAAGAAGGGTGATCTTACCGACCCTGACAATTATCGCTGCATATCTCTAATATCACTATTGCTCAAGGTGCTAACGTCGATTGTGGTCTCTAGGATCTATAAGGCCTTAGAGAGCTGCGTGTTCTTCCTTAAAGCATTAGTCAGATTTCGTGAACACAAGGAGTGTATCGGACAAGTTGCATGCCTCGAAGAGATGTGAAGCGCCGGCGTGTGGAGGGCAAACCCATGTACGTCGCCTTCATTGATTTCAAAAGGCATACGACACGGTGCCACACCAAGCCTTGTTTTGCAAGCTACGGGCTTGTGGAGTGGAAGGACGTTGTATACGGTTCATAGAGGGTCTATACCAAGCCTCTAAGATAAGGGTGAGGGTGGGAGACCTCTTATCCGAAGCCATATCAGTGAAGTGAGGCGTACACCAAGGGTGCCCCGGATCCCCCACCCTTTTTAACATATTTATTAACGATATCATAAATGAGGGTGATGGATTCGGAGTCAACGTTCCCGGTCTTCGAGAGAAAATTCAGGGATTGCTTTTTGTAGATGACTTAGTTCTACTTGCAGAATCCGCCGAGGACATGCAAGCGGCATTAAACCAGTTGAATGAGTGGGCTACCAAGTGGGGAATGAGTTTTGGCTTGTCGAAATGCAACGCCATGGTTTTCTTTGGGAACTTGCAAGCTCTGAGAGATCGACCACTCTACTTGGGGACCGAACGGATCAAAGTTTGTGAGAGAGGTACACTTACCTTGGCATTGTCTTGGATAGTGAATTCTCAATTGAAACAGTAATTTGAGAGAGGATTGAGAAAGGCCGCAAGACCCTTCACGCCTACCAAGCCTTCCTCTCTTCCTGCTCGATCCCCATGTGGACTAGACTCAATGTCTACAAGGCGCGTGTGCCTCCAGTTCTTACGTATACGGATCCAATATTATGAGAGGACATCGTCAGACACTCCTTTAGCCATTAGTGACAATGGCGGTCACAGGGATGAAGTGGATCCTAGAAAAGGGGGCCAAGTCGATAGCAATCGGCACAACTACCTTGCATAAGGAATTCAATATCTCCCCCATTCCAGCGTTTTGTGGCGGGCAACGTGCATGTGCTTTTGAGAAGTACCCAGGGGTCACGATGTGGATCTATGAGCTTTCAAAACCACGGTCATGTAACTAAGAAAGTCCACAAGTGGACCTGGTCATCCAGGACCGTGCGTTGGCTGGAAAAGTATGTCCCTAAAGCACCTCTACTCGCTGTAAGATATCATGTATGGAAGAAATGGGAACGGTAGCACAAGTGTGTGAGGCTCTCCTCCTGTAATGAGAACAAGTTCAAATGCTCAAGGAACTACCTCTTTCACACAAATCTATTAGAGAACGTCAAGGCTTCAAAGGAATGGTTTTTGTGCCTGGCACGAGTCGGCAGTGTGAAGATGGTAGATAGCTATCGTCACTCTCGGCGACAAACTTGTCCCCTATGCAGCTCCCACAAAAAGCAGGAACCTCTTATGCACACATCTTGCTCTCCTATCCTGTGTTGACTGATGAACGTGACAGACACATTTCGAGTATTATAAGCGAAGCTCGTGACCTTTTGTCCTGAGGGCGTACCTTAGAGGATGAAGCTACGCTACTCCTAGGTGGGGAGGTTGGCAAGGTGTGTTTACCCAACTGGGTGAGCACTCATCCGCACTCGAGGAATGCAGTCCTGGGGCACCACCTTGTGGCAGCATTCATCGATGAGGCGATGCCGAGGTACCTGGGAGCATTATATGCGTGATTCCTACCCACTACAGGTAGGAAATTGACGATATCCTCCCTTTGCGAACTTGTGCGCGAGCTCGTACTTGTACCAATGACGTCATTGCCTTGCTCCAGCAAGCAGAACTTCAAAGATACCTCTACTTCAGCAACCCAAAATCCGGTCTAAGTGTGACGACTTAGTCCATTCCCCACCAATAACTTCAACTCCAAATGAGGCTAAGGAGAGCCAAAGAGGTGCCATGCACCAAGACCGCACCTTCCGTGTGAGAAGGCAAGCTGAACCAACCAGCTTGTCTAAGTATAAAGCAAGCAAGAAAGATCCGACAAAGAGGCCAAAGAAAACAACCCAAGTACTTGACTTGGTGATAAGGGCGAAGCGTCTTGGCAAACGAACCAAGAGACCCAAGCCCCCAAGGCCCAAGGCGATGGCACGAAGAAAGGGAGGCTCGGCGCAAGGAGCAACTCAATGGACTGCCTCCCTTAAGGCGTGGTACAACATAGCAACAACCGCACCACCACGCCTTCACCCCAATGGCGTGACAACTTGGGATCGCGCCTACAAAGCTTGGCATGCAAAGCCATAACCACCAAGCCACCTCAAGTTAGGACTATGAAGCCTCCACTCCTCAAATGTAATTGAGTCGAGGGTAGACTGGAATGGAAAAAACAATAAAAGAACTAAGTCTAGATGGGAACCCTAGCCAGCTTGATAGCATAAGCTATGTTAAGACCCCCAAGTCATAGTGCGGTAGACACTAACCAGCTTGATAGAAAAGGCTGTGTTAAGACCCCGCTAAGGAGTCAATCCTAGACCAGCAAACACTAACTAGCTTGCTAGTATAAGCTCCATTAAGACCTCGGAATGAGTCAAGAATCCACCCTTAATTGCTAAGGACAGCAATTCATTAAGCAGGGGTGAGTGTAAAGATATGGGCTTTGTAGCTATACCATGGCGTAGGAGCCAGAAACACCTATATAGGGAGTAGTTATAACTCTAAGCTTAGCTTGGTTTCCACTCTACGTGTGATTCCCTATGCTTAGTGGTGAACCCTCACATGTGCGGCGTCACGAGGGTGTAGCCCTGAGCTGTGCCTCAATGTAGTCCCTTTTTGATATCATGAATACAAAGATTCCTTATTGATATATCTTGTGTGCCATTCCGTTGTGCCTTTTGTGCCTCACGACAGGTCTTACCATGAAGTCCCATGAAGGTCCGTAACGGGGGGGGGGGGGGGGGGGGGTCATACGACTCTTGTATGTAGGATTCTTCCTTGTCGGTGACCTATCTCCTTTACAAAGAGTAAATTGCCTGAGATGTGGAAGAGGAAGATGACTTAGTATCATGACAACCACCTCTTAATATGGAGGCAAGAGGTGGTGCTAGTGTTTGAGAAACCGGCCTTTGCTTGATGCCATTCACAATATTCTAAAGATTCTTTGTGACAAGAACACGTATCATATCATATGCCCACATAGGATACTTGGTACGATACGCCCACATAGGATACTTGGTATTGTTGAGCTTGTCATTGGCATCAAGCATACCCAATAATCATTGCCATGGCTGGCCATGAGTGCAAATCAACAATAATATAATAATTTTTGAGGGAAGAGAAAGAAGATAAATCACTGAATAATGATGAATCATTGATAGAAGAGTTGTTGGCTGCTTCAATGGAGTTGAATGATGTGATAATAATGTTTTCCTATTGTTTTTCCATTTGGGTAGGAAAAAAATATGCTGAAAATAATAAATTTTTGAAATAAAAATTACCCAAACAAGTTAGCAATCAACAATATGCTGAAATCAGAAATAAATGGCTAAGAATTCCCTAATTATGGGAACAGCAACAAAATTTGAGAAGATTCACTTGAAAAGAGCCTTCAAATAATATAAATTTCCTTCAATGTCAGGAAATAGGAAGCTTTTTTTCTTTTTTGGGTTGCACATTGAGTGTGAAGAAGATTTAAGGCAAAAGCCCCAAATTTTACCTGAAAATTGAATAGAAATTGAAGAAATTGGGTGAAATTTTTACTCGATGTGATGTCACCCAATTTAATGCCAACCTTTGCTGAAAGATGCCAAATGTTGTACCTGAGGTGGAATTTCCAAGCCTAAACAGGACTAAAGGCCCAAAGAAAAAGCCAGTTGTAGGTCTACATAGGGGCCAGGAAGACATTTCCCAAATGTGAGCAGTGAACCAACACACACATGTAGGGTTTCCGGACAGCGAGGACAGACCTGTGCCCTATTTAGGGCTGCAAGCATTTGTGTTAGGGCTCCAAGCCTGCAGGATGGTGTTTTAGCACAGGATGCTGCATGGCAGCCTGGAAAAGCAGCATAGGCTGCGAGCCAGGCTGCAATAGTAGCAGTTGTGATGATCCGAGGCAGTAGAAAAGGGCATCAACAGTTCTGTTTTAATTGCAGGCTGGTGGTGACAACAGTACATGATGGCATGGTAGCAGCATGAGGCCTCGCCAATAGCTAAAGTAATCTATGTGCTGAAGATGTCATGGAAGCACCAAGACTGCTCGTGGACAGCATAACTTGGCATGATGGGTTAGAGATTGGCGGGCTGAAGGTTCATAGAGACATCATTAATTTTCTTCACAACCGCGAACATTATGCATTTTCAAATATCTGCATATTCACTTACGACAATATCACATGAATTAACACATAGAATGGTCTCCTATTCCATATAGAGACCCTTGAGAATCTATGAGAATGTAAAGCTGACATCTGCAGTCTAATTTCGTGTCATATAGAATGGTCTCCTACTCCATTTAGAGACCCTTGAGAATCTATGACAATGTAAAGCTGACATCTGTAGTCTAATTTCGTATCACCATCGACACTGCATCATCCCAGCCATGTGACAACTCACCAATAGAATGAACTATCCACCGGTTTTCCTTACTTCCTAGATGTTATTCCCTATCAGTCCAAAAGCATAACATGTACAACAGTGACCATTGAGTTCAGAATTCAGAGTCACAATCCAAGTGCTGTCAAAAGGCAGCTTAAGAGATACTATAGTGGGTATAATTGATCTGAAGAACGATTTGTAGCATTAGAAGTATTGATGCATTATGTCCATTTGATCCTAGTCTATTAAACCTATCACACTTCATTGAGATATTATGGAATTCAATGCCTCAATCAATGCATTGCGATCCTCAATGGAGTTCTCAACCTAAATACCCTATCAAAACATTACAACCCTCAACAGCAATGACCGCCTTTACTCCAAAGTAGTATCCACTTAAATTCCTCTCACATGAGAATCCAACAACTGCCTCAACCGAAAATTATAGTAGCCTTCCTTGTAGTGCAATATGCCTCAAGAACAATCACTCAGATCATTAAATTTTTCCTCAGCAATAAGCCCTTCAATCAAATATCTCCATTCCTTCAGTCTCCTGTGTGTTTCTATCCCCAGCTTTTTCTTACTCAATTTAGACTTTCATGCAAACCTTGATTAGCACAAATCATCTCACTTGAAGTGTGATCAAGTCTCACATGAAGGTGCAGACCGTTAGCTTGTAAGTCAATTTGTGAAAAAGTGGCTCTTGCTCATTTAACGTTATCTGAAATTGGCACAACTAGTCCTCTATGGTGGTTCATGTAGCCCACCAAAATACTACAACTATGTCAATCAATAGTTAAGTCATGTCAATCACAGCATCATGGTCCTAAGTTCTCACTGTCTCAAATTGTCATAGCCTCAACTAGTCTCGGGTAAGTTACTCATGAATATATGTGTGCATCACGTGGGTTCAAAATAAGTTATTTTTAAAATATAATTTCTATACATTTTTGACATATGGAAGGGTGTAATATAAAGGGGTTATTTACAGATTGAATAGAAAAGGGTTATGCTTTATTCAAGAAAAAGCCACGGATAAGGATATTTATAAATAGGCCTTGAACACACGTGATGTAGAGGATATACATATAGTAACTTCCCCGAGCAACTAGTTAAGTCATGTTGGTCACAGCATCATGGTCCTAAGTTCTTATTGTCTCAAATTATCATAGCCTCAACTAGTTAAGTCACATCGATCACAGCATCATGGTCCTAATTTCTTATTGCCTTAGAGGCCACAGAAGGTTTATAGCCTCCATAATAGTTTTAACGGTCATCAAAATCATACTATCATAGCCCAAAGATCAACGACTGCCTCAAACCAACTGTCATGAGAGCATCTTGCTATTTCAGAAAACTTCCTGCTCACAGCATCATAGATCTGCGAGATCATGGTTGCCTCAAATCAAAGGCTGTGGATATATATCAGCACAGGCCCCACCGATTTTGACGGGTTCAGCATGTACTAGGTAATTATGGGTCCCACAGATTAAAAATGCCCCTAAAATGAGGTTTGGTCTCTCCTCGACTGACTCCCCAGGTTTCGAACCCTGCACCCTGTCTGTCAGAGGCAAACGCTCAGAACCATGCGCCCACGTGAGAAGATGATGACAGGCCTGCATCATCCAAATTAATTATTCAAATAAATATAAAAATTTAAGCTTCCGGCATGTCACCAGGAGAGAACTGACACGTCCACAAAAATCTGGGGCCCATACTGATATTTATCTTCAGCCCAAATCAAACTGCCCTTTTCACATTACTGTACATTACAGCCTTTCGACATTGCATTATTACATGCCTAACAGAACACCCTCTTCAATTGCAGCACGGTTGTCCAAATTTCTGTCAAGTTCCAGTCTATAACATTTTTGGGCATCACAGCTCTTAAAGCTCTAATCGTTGGGATTAATCATTAGAGTGCATTATGCATAGCTTACCGATGAAACAGGATATTCAGATGAATCCTGAGATAGCACATTTTCAGTGGGAGAGACATTGCAAGGGGAATGAATTTGAGGCCAAATCAGAAACTGTAGAGGGTTATATTAAAAAACTACAACCCAAGTTAGTTTTTCCTCAGCCTTACAATTAAGGACTGATCATACCTGCATGAACCAGGAATAGGGAGCTTCCGTCGATGTAGTGAGGCAACAACAAGGCCTTGGGCTCCAGGCTCAGGAAACCCAGTCCTACATGGTTTTCGGCAAGTGCCTTGTTCCATTGGTGCGGATGGATGCGCAACTCCCCAGCATCGGTCTTGATCACCTTCATTGTCTTGTCAAGGACGAATGATCTCTGCTTGCGCTCATGACGATGGTCTGGCTTTTCTTCCTCTTCCGGCTGCTGTTCCTCCCTTTTGCGCCGCCTGCGTCCCTGATCTTCCTTTTCTTCAGTCTCCTCCTCCTCTTCATGTGCTCTCTCATCCTCGTAATCTTCGTCCTCAGCCTCATCTTCGTCCAGGCGCCCCTCGTGCGCTGCCTCCTCGTCCTCTTCCTCTTCTTCGCGTAGTCCGTCGTATTGGTGTGTACTATAGCCTAAGCTGTCACCATGCTTTCTGTCGAGAATGCCCGCCGAATGCCCCAATATATTCGCAGGTTTTATGTCGGTTGCCTCTTGAATCACGCCAAGGATCCCTGACAGCTCCGTTGCCGCAGCCAGATCGATCAAACCATGGGATGCTTGATCTGATGATTTCGAAGGGGTGGTGACAAGGCGGAAGTCTGCATTTTGCACGAGAGATGAAGCGAGGAAACAAATTACCAGGAGCGTGAGCAGCAACGAGCTCGCCATAGCTGCTGCAGATCAGAAGCTAGGGAGGGTGAATATTTTGTGTTACAGGTGTAGGGGAAATCGAAACAGCAGCAGCAGCAGGATTTGTGCTGCCCGAGAGCGTGGCCCATATTGGAAACAGAGAGAAGATGGAGGAAGCCAGGTGGTCGATGCCTTGCCATGCATGGCGGAGACATACTACGTGCATCCTTGAACTTTCCTTTCATGGCCTTTGAAAAAGAAAAAACTATCCTAAGGGTGGGTTCAGACATATCCGGGCCCCCGCTCTAGGGAAGCGCATGATGCATCTAACTTAGGCGTCAAAGAGACGTAGGGCTAGGAGCATCGAGATTCGATACCAAGGGTGTGGTTATAGCGACAGTTACAATAAAATAATGATACTAATAGCAATGGTTGCAACCACCCTTCTTGCCACATGGGCTCAATATTCTTCCATAATTCATTTACAATCAAACATGTAACTGGAGTGTTCTAAGGCAAAATACCTAGGCATCAATTGAGACAACTATACATGTCTCACAAATCATTCCACATTTTCTCACAATCTACCTTCAAGAATCTAGATAGCCCTCGCCGACGAACAATTGCCTCTACTTCTTCCAATACTACTTTAAATGACTACACATTAAATATGATCATGAAAAAGCTATGATAGTCCACTAAAAGCACCCGAGTGCATGCGAGAAGCGAGCTTTTTGAGCGAGCTTTTCTGGGCAACCTCCATTTCTTGTTCCACATAGTCGACTTATTCCACTCCTTGATTTTTTTCAACAGAATGGGTGCTGGATATGCAAAAATGGTTTAAAGGGTGGGGAGTGGATAGATATCTAGATATGGCATTTGAAGATATATGCATGGACATGTTTCAATCAGACCTCTTACAAGCGTATCAAGCAAAACATCAACGCAAGGGAGCAAATGGCAAACTTTCTTATTATAATATGCATATCTATCCTTCATGTTGGGAATCCTACATGCATGCAGAGGCACAAACACAGTCGTACATAGCCAACCCACTCTCAATGGTATTTAGATGGAGTATTGCACGCATGGAGTGGATAGCCAAGAGAGACAAGGTTATGCAAGCTGTGTGGACTACAGAGTGTAGAATCGGAGGAGCACATGATTATGACATGCCCAACATATGCACACATACGGGCTGACTTTGATATCCCTTTACAGGGGCCACTTCACCAGTTTCTGACCACTACTCCTATATCAAAGTTAGGGGCTTTCATCACCCGCATGTTATGCTTTCGGGAGAACCAGGCTACATAGATCATTCTTTCACCATAGCTACCCTTTCCTAATATGGGAGAGGATAATCATTATATATCTGGAAAGGTCCCATGTTGAGATATCAAGCTCCACTCGTGATACGCCAAGGTGACCATTGTGTATTTATGTCACCGACTTGTCAGTTGCAGATGCGGTTGGTACACCGCCCCTGAATAATAGCTACATGATAGCTATCCTTATCTACTCTAGTTCGTGGCTTAGTTAGTATGCCACCTTAGTTAGTTGAGTTTGGTTTGAGACCCATAACTAGGGTTCTTCTATTTCTTTGTACTTGAGTTCTTTTGGCTTACACAACTAAGAAGAGGAAAACTGTTTTCAGCCTCCACCTTTGTGTGTATTCCCCCATTGTGCAAGCAAGAAAGCTACAAGTGAGACTCCTTCCTTCTCTCCCACAATATTGACATGGTATCAGAGCCTTGTTCGTGGTAAGGAGCTCAAGAAAGCAAGCCAAGCTCGCGGTGTTCTGGTAAGAGGAGCAGTGTTGCTTTCATTTTCTGTTTTGGGAGCAGATCTCTGCAGGTAGCACAGCCGGAAAGTGCAGGAGTGCATTGTCTCAGGTTGAGACGCCCTTCGCGGTGAAGCAAGAGGGCAGTATATGCTGCGGGCAAGGGCCTTAGCCCTTGGCGACCTTGTTTTTTTTATTTGAGGCCATTTCGGGGCCTGTTTTGGAGGCGGAAGTTTTCTGCACGCACTCAGGAAAAGGCCCAGTTTTATGCTGTGCAGCCACTGTTCTACAGGTCGGTGAATAGTTACTGTAAAAATTGCATTGTATGCTTGTGCGCAGAGACATTGGGAGTTACAGAATCATCCATGTTGCCTGTTGATGCAAAATCGTCACTAGGAAGTGACTGTGTGGTCAAATACCACTTTCGCCAGTTTTGCAGATTTTCCCTTGTGAGGGTGAAGCTGTGGTTTTTGCAGTGACAGAATTTTTTGCAGTCTTCTGTAATGGCATCTGATTCTCTTTCACAGATTGTCACTGAAAAGCTTGACAAGAACAACTTCCAAGCATGGAAGTTTAGAATGACGAATTTCCTTATGGGAAAAGGATATTGGGAATTTGTTGCAGGAAATGAAGAAGAACCAGTTCTTCCTGATGTTCCCAATCAACAGCAAATGCAGGCATTTAAAGCATGGCATGAGAGAGCCAGGAAAGTTATGTATTGGCTGTCTATCAGCATTTCAGACTCTATGATTGTGCATATTCAGGATGCAAGTACGCCAAAGGAGGCATGGGATACTTTGTCAAAAATGTATAGCACAAATACGCAAGCCAGGAAAATGCAGCTCAAGCAAGAGTTGCACAATGTGCGAAGAGAAAATATGAGCATCAACGACTACCACATGAAGGTGAAGAAGATTGCAGATGCACTTGCTTCCATTTGGGTCACCAGAGGAAGATGATGATTTAGTTTCTGTGACCTTGAATGGTCTAGGAAAGGATTATGCACAGTTTCGGACATCCATTTCAGTTCGTGAAAGATTTCCTGATTTTGAGGAGTTGATTGCTCTTCTAATTTCTGAGGAACAGAGAAATGGTGGTGCATCTTCTTCAGGAGGAACTTCAAAAGAAGCTGTCTTCTACTCAAATGCTGGAAGAGGTAGAGGCAAAGGTAGAGGAGGCCGATTTGGAGGCCGTGGTAGAAATCAGAATATGTAGCAAACTCAAGAAAACCAGTCCTATGGAGGAGGACGTGGTAACTCTAGAGGCAGGGGGAGCCAAAGAGGTCGTGGTGGATGGCAAAGAGGTCAAAATGCAAACAGTAATGTTGAATGCTACTACTGTGGTAAAATGGGTCATATGGCTAAAGACTGCTATAAAAAGCAGAATGACATCATGAATGGAAAATTGCAACAAGGGAATTATGCATCTTCTAGCAGACAGGGTGATGACAGAAATGAGCATTTGTTCATGGTGTAGCACATGAACAATTCTGTGACAAGTGCAGAAGAAAGCAATGATGTATGGTATGTTGACTCAGGTGCATCAAACCACATGACAGGTCATGCAGAATGGATGGAGGATGCAAGGAAAATGGAAAAACCAGGATTTGTGGAGACTGGTGATGATACTGCACATCCTATTGTGCAGATTGAAAAAATTTCCTTGTCTATGCAGAATGGGAAAAAGAAATACCTGTCCGATGTATTTCATGTCCCGAATATCACCAAGAATCTGGTTTCTGTCGGTCAAATGGTTGAGCAGGGCTTGCAGGTCAGATTTAATCCTCATGGATGCTTTGTTGAGGATATGAAAAATAAAGGTTCCTTGATAGCAAAAGGAAAGAAGAAGGGCAGAATGTTTACGTTGGATGCAGACATGTCTGAATTGAGTGCAGCAATGTTTGCACATGGGACCGGTGTAGTTGCAGATATTGATATCTGGCATAAACGCATTGGTCATGTTAATGTACAACGACTTAAATCAATGCAGGCCCAAAATATTGTTGCAGGATTGCCAAAATTCAAGGTTGCAAAAATGCATAAGGTATGTGAAGCCTGTCAGTTTGGAAAACAGGCAAGGAAACCATTTCCTAGACATGTTCAAGAGAGTGAGAAGCCATTGGAATTAATCCACTCTGATGTGTGGACTACTAAAGCTGCATCTCTTGGAGGCTGTCATTATTTTGTCACTTTTATTGATAACTATAGCAGAAAAGTTTGGGTGTATTTTATGAAAAAGAAAAGTGAAGTTTTTGGGCATTTCAAAACCCTTAAAGCTATGGCTGAAAAAGAAACAGGCCTGCAAATAAAATGCCTAAGGTCAGATGGAGGGGGAGAGTACCTCTCAAATGAGTTTGCAAAGTTCTTGCAGGAGCATGGCATAAAGCAGCAATATTCATGCAGTTATACCCCACAACAAAATGGAATTGCAGAAAGGAAAAACATGCATATTGGAGAGGTATCTCGTGCCATGCTCAATGAAAAAGACTTGCCAGATTTTTATTGGGCTGAAGCAGTTGCTACAGCAGTCTATATAATGAACAGGACTCCCACTGCAGCAATATATGGGATGACTCCAGAGGAGAGGTATACTGGTAGGAAACCAGATATTTCTCATTTGAAAATTTTTGGTTGCATTGCCTATGTACATGTGCCAGATGAGTTGAGATCCAAGTTGGATCCAAAAGCTGAGAAGTGCATCTTTATTGGTTACTCTCTGCAGCAAAAAGGGTATAGATGCTATAACCCTTCTACTCGTAAGTTTACAGTGAGCAGAGATGTTGTTTTTGATGAGATGAGTAGCTGGTATAAACCAGTAAATGTGATTGATGATGTAGATGCACAAAATGGTAATGCTGCACAGAATTCACAGCAGCAGTCACAAAATATTAGTGGACCTGGAGCGTCCTCTAGCAGTGGTTCACATTCTTCGCCATGGACAGGCAGATTGAGATCAGGAGAATCTTCTCAAAGCAATGCAGATAGTGGTATGCAGGTATCACGAAAAGGAAAAGAGAAGGTTGATCAGGCCATGTTTGATGTGAATGCAGGTCACTCTTATGTGGATGGTGAATCTAGTGGCTCAGAATAGAGCATTGATGATGAGTTGGGTATTCCTTCTATTGTTACACCTGGAGTAAGGAAGACCAGGGATGTTTTGAGAGCACCTGGGAGTGAACCTACTTTGTGCAGGTCTACGAGAGCTAGGTATCCTGTGGATAGGCTGAAATATGATGGATTTACAGCCATTCACTATGCATATATGGTCAAAGTGATACAGGAACCAGAACCCACATCTTTTGAGCAAGCCATGGGAAAAGAAAAATGAGAGAAAGCCATGGATGAAGAAATGGATGCCTTGGAAGCAAATGCTACATGGAAATTAGTACCTTTGCCTAAAGGTAAGAATGCAATTGGCTGTAAGTGGGTTTATAAGGTGAAGCACAATGCAGATGGTTCTGTGAACAGATACAAGGCAAGATTAGTAGTCAAGGGGTATGCACAAACATATGGCATTGACTATGAAGAAACATTCAGTCCCGTTGCAAGGATGGCAACTGTAAGAGCAGTCATTGCTATGGCTGCATCAAAGGGATGGTCTTTACATCAGATGGATGTAAAGAATGCCTTCTTGCATGGTGATTTGCAAGAAGAGGTCTATATGGAGCAACCACCAGGTTATGTGCATGCTATTCATCCTGAGTTTGTTTGCAGGTTGAAGAAACCCTTGTATGGCTTGAAGCAAGCACCTAGAGCATGGTCTGACAAGATAGGACAGTATCTTGTCACTATTGGCTTTCAGATTTCCAAGGCAGATTTCTCACTTTATGTGAGAAAAACAGAGAAAGGTATTATGCTACTTGTCATTTACGTTGATGATTTGATTATGACAGGTAACAGTGATGAAGATATCCTTCATGTGAAAATGCTATTGAAGCAGAAGTTTGAGATGAAGGATTTGGGAGAGCTGCGTTATTTCTTGGGCATTGAGGTGATTAGATCACCAAGTGGGATACAGCTCTTGCAGAGGCAGTATGGATTGGACATGCTGTCCAAATATGGGATGACAGGCTGTAAGCCTATTTCAGTTCCTTTGGAGCAGAATATGAAGCTGAGCACAGATGCAGGTGAGCTTCTAGAAGACCCTACTATGTACAGACGCATAGTAGGAAGTTTGATTTATATGACTATTACCAGGCCATATTTGAGCTATGCTGTTGGATTGGTAAGTCAGTTTATGCAGACTCCAAGGCAACCACATTTGGATACGGCTAGACGCATACTCAGGTATGTGAAGTCCACATTGCAGTATGGACTATTTTATGAGACTGGGGTTCACATACAGTTGCATGGATACACTGATGTTGATTGGGCTGGTAGTATTTCTGATAGACGATCTACCAGTGGATATGTGTTCTCTTTTGGGAGTGCTGCAGTCACTTGGAGCAGCAAGAAACAGCCTACAGTTGCCTTGTCGAGCATAGAGGCTGAGTACAGGATGCAGCAATGGCTGCATGTGAGGTAGCTTGGTTGCATAAGCTACTTTATGATATGCATCATAATACAGATGGGCCAGTTGTCATTTATTGTGACAACATGAGTAGTATACACTTGGCAAATAACCCAGTCTATCATGCTAGAACAAAGCACATTGAGGTGCATTATCACTATGTGCGAGAGAGGGTTTTACTAGGTCTTATTGATCTAGTTTATGTCAGCACAGAGGATCAGGTAGCTGACATATTCACGAAGGCATTGGCCGCAGAGAAGCTGCGCAAGTTCAGAGACCTGCTTGGTGTGCAGGAATTGGGATTGAGCTCGAGGGGGAGTATTGAGATATCGAGCTCCACTCGTGATACGCCAGGGTGATCGTTGTGTATTTATGTCACCGACTTGTCAATTGCAGATGCGGTTGGTACACCGCCCCTGAATAATAGCTACATGATAGCTATCCTTATCTACTCTAGTTCGTGGCTCAGTTAGTATGCCACCTTAGTTAGTTGAGTTTGGTTTGAGACCCATATCTAGGGTTCTTCTATTTCTTTGTACTTGAGTTCCTTTGCCTTACACAACTAAGAAGAGGAAAACTGTTTTCAGCCTCCACCTTTGTGTGTATTCCCCCATTGTGCAAGCAAGAAAGCTACAAGTGAGACTCCTTCCTTCTCTCCCACAATCTTGACATCCCATGGGTCATAATTTGGCCTTCCGTGGTGGACGATAATACTCTACTCTGCTTTGCTCTGCTCTGCTCTACTCTACTCTACTCTACTCTACTCTACTCTACTCTCTCTCTCTCTTTCTCTCTCTCTCTCTCTTTGTTTCTCCCTCTATGTGTATATTCTCTTTTTCTCTTTCTAGCACACTCGATCAAAGATCACTCCTTCTTATGTAAACAATTTCTCTCTCTAGCACATAACGTGGATTCATTCATGCGACTCGGGGAAGTTACTATATGTATATCCTCTACATCACGTGCATTCAAGGCCTATTTATAAATATCCTTATCTGTGAATTTTTCATGAATAAAACATAATCCTTTTCTATTCAATATGTAAATAACCCCCTTATATTACACCCTTCTATGTGTAAAAAATATATAAAAATTGTATTTTCAAAATACACTATTTCGAACCCACGCAATGCACACATATATTCATGAGTAACTTACCCAAGTCATGTGATCACCCCCCGAAAGAATGGAACACCATGGTCCACACCTCTCTCTCTCTCTCTCTCTCTCTCTCTCTCTCTCTCTCTCTCTCTCTCTCATTACTCCATGTCTTTACTCTCTCTCAGTTAGGTTTATACATGCAATTTTTCCCTCTTACTCTACATTCTCTCTCTCTCCCTCTCACCTATATATATATATCTTAGTCACTCACTTACTCTTCATGTTTATCTCCCTCTCTCTCTCACTTTCTAGTAGAGCGTTGGCCAAATCACTGACACATGCAACGTATAAGCTAATAGATTCCTTGAATCCCTCCCCTGCCAACCAACTTGCATGCATTGGCTTTGCCAAGTCCGTGCTTGGCATATGAGCAATGTCATCCACCACCTTGACAAAAATACAGCACGAGAAGGTATGGAATGTGAGAAACCAAATGCACCACATGTCACATCCTACTATTACGAACTAGTCTTACCTCGACAAAGTGCCGCCTCCAATGTGGATATCTGATATACCACCCACTAAGCCAACAATCCATTGCTGGTATATTGCAATCCGCAACTTTTCCTAAGGCCCACCAGGCCCAAATGAATCGATATTGCATTGTTGCATCATCTTCCGTGACTACACACCTCCACATGTGGCACAAGCACTTATGCTCATCTTGAAAACTCTTGTGCACATATTGTGATGTGTGTATTTGGAGACTTTGTTCCCAATGAAATAAGCAAGATCTCTCTCTTCCTTGCATTACGTTGTCTGAACCACCATTGAACACTGTGTGGATGGCCCTCCAATTGGTAGCTGCCTCATTTGCCATGAATCCTCAAAAATCAGCACTTGGGTGTCCACACTTCTCCATCACCTCATTCATCTTTATCCAAAAAAGAGCTTGTGCATCTGTATCCTCTTTTTTCATCTCACATATTGCCGGAGTCATCAACTCTTGTACACTATGGAAACACAAGAAAGGAATGGGAGAGTAAGGAGAACTATGTTACTTGAGTTTGTGTTGTGTGACAGTAGAATCAAGTAAGATAAACTACCTTGGGTCATACACATGTGCTGCCATGGTGGTCCAATCATTAATGTGATGCATGTGGTCGAAGCATACCCAGCTATTGCGTAGGTCCCCAGTGTCATTCCTTTGCATACGATTCACTAAGTCAACCCTTGAGGCTTGCCCAGTTGTTGACATTTTGAATATAAAGCACCTACTATCATTGTCAACGGCTTGCCTAGGAAATAGGCTACCATGGAAAAATATGTATGCACAACGTTGCTTTAACTTTAGAAGATGAGATTCCATTCCCTGATCACTCTTAGCGTGTGCTACATGGACCATGTGCTTGAACCTGCATGCACAAAATATTGATCTTCATATGCATGGCATTTTAAACATTTTTTGAAATGTGTTGTGAATGGAATAGTATGTTACTTGTTCCTCTAAATGAGTGGTTGGAGTTTCTTCAGCATTGTCCAGAGTTTAGTGTCGGATGTGGGGACACCTTGCTCACGAACCAAGGCACCCATCACTAGCCTTCTAGCCACGGTCATTTGCAGGTGTCGAGGTCCAGCTGCACTAAAGTCCCTTACCATTTACTCTACGGTCTTTCACACCTCTTTGACTTTTGCTCTACATGTGCCACTTTGCACCTCATGGTTATGTGTGCCTTGATGAATAAATAGTCTTGACATTGGCCTTGCTGACACCACATAATACACTACACACTCACACTTGGAGAGTAGGATTGGGGGGGGGGGGGGGGTTCTTATAATAGAAGCATCCAAGGCTTCTGAGACCAACAGCTACTGACATTCCAACAGTCGGTATGGTGGTACTAAGCTTACCTGTGCAGGGCATGTATTTAGACTTGATTAGTGCGATTTACTTGCAATAGGATTACTAGAACCATGTCATGCGACTTTGAAAATCACTTTAATGATAGTGCAGCAAATGAAGAATATTGCACCTGTCCATGCCACCTTATTTGGGGAGTGAAAAATTGACCTGCTAGTAGAATCTCTATTTGGATACTCTAGCTCTCAGATACAATTTCTTTGGCAAACAATACCGAGGAATGCCATTGATATTGACGTGGGCTTTGTCTAGGAATGGCCATTGTACTTTTGCTCCATATCCCTCCATTGTACGCATATTGTCTGCTACTAGTGGAAGCTCATTCGGTCAACTCCATTTTGTCCTTACGAATAGGGACCTTGTTCCGTTAACACTCATCACAGTGCTTCACACACTTAGCTACATCGTAGAATAACATAGGTCACCACAATTGAGACTAGAGCACCTTGCATGCTATGGTGGCTCTAGTGAAATGTTCTCTAGCAATCCCACCATGTGCTTCTGTGAGCACATCATACATTTAGTATTTGCAGACACATCTCCTTAAAAGTCCATCCTATCCCAACTTATATAATTCATTGGAAATTAATTGATAGGGTTGGATCTTCAAAGTTAGTCTCTTTAACCTAACTTTTTCTATGGGTTGTTCAGGAAATCCATTCTCTAGGGTATGGACTATGTCATCCACCCAATATGGTGTGAGGTTTGCTCTAGATAAGTCTCGTTCATTCACTAGACATTCTAAAAATTTGGGTATCCAATAGGTCATCAATGATGCCCTATCTAGCCGCTTCACTTATGGGTATGCGAGATATATGATCTACCATATAGTGTTGTTTGCCTTTGTCTACTACCATAGAGAAGTTAAATTCCAAAAGCAGAACTATCCATCAAGCAATGCATCCTATTGCACAGGGTTTGTTCACCAAATAAAGCAATGCTTGATGATCCACGAAGAAGGCAAAGGGTATCACTAAAAGATAGTATCTAAACTTCTTTACAGCAAACACCATGGCTAACCCTTCCCTCTCTATTGTGGAATAGTTCATGTCCATATCAATGAGTTGTCTACTAGCAAAGCTCAGTGGGTAATCAAGGTTATGCTCACAAGGTTGGCACAACATTGCTCCCACTAAAAATTTCAATGCATCAACATGCACATGGAAGGTAATGGACCAATCTAGGGCTCTTAAGATAGGAGTTGAAGTTAGATCCCGTTTAAGCCTTTCATAGGCTTGCTAATATTCTTTGGTCCACTCAAATGCTATCAATAGCTTGTACAAAGGTCTAGCAATCAATGCATAGTTCAGCATAAACTGTCGCTAGTACCCTCCTGTGTGGCCTAAGAAGCATTGAAATCCCTTGAAGTTGGTCGAAGGGGGAAGGCCTACAATCCCTTGAAGTTGGTCGAAGGGGGAAGGCCTACAATTACCCTCACTTTTGAGGAGTCTATGGCTATCCCATTCCTTGATATAACATGCCCTAAAATACAACCGTGCTTCACCCAAAACTAGCACTTTAAGGGATTCAACAAGAGATCCTATTGCCTACACAGTTCAAAGATTATTTGTAGCTTTTCTAAGTGCTCTTCCTAGTTGGTGTGGATGCACAAGTCATCGACGAATACCTCTAACCATTTTTTGAGCACGCCCTTGAAGATGGCACACACAAGGCACTCGAAGGTAGCAGGGGCATTGATCAACCCAAATGGCATGACTATGTAGACAAACATCCCCCATTCAGTGTGGCAAATTATGTCTCTTATACTTGTCGTCCGAATGGACTTGCACTTGGTTATAGCGTGAGAAGCCATCCACGAAACTATATGCTTTCTTTCCTGCCATTGTCTCTAGCATGTGCTCAATATATGGTAATGGGTAGTTGTCTCTCCTTGTAGATGTGTTTACCTTTTTATAGTTCATGCACACTCAAATCTTTCCATTCTTTTTCATGACTATCACTATGGATGATACCCAGTATGTGTGCTCTATCTCATAAATGAATCTTGCATTTAGTAGCTTATCAATATCTCCTTCACTACATGTGCATACTTAGGATTCATTATGTATGGTCATTGCTTAACTGGTACTACATTGGGGGTCATGGGAATATTATGAGTCACGATACTCAGATCTATTCCTTTCAGCTCGTCTAAGGACCATGCAAATACATCGGAGACACCCATTAAGAGATTGAGAAGAGATTTATGATATTAATATCTTCCTCCTTGGTTAGGTCATCTATTTTCTTGTGTTTCTCCATTCCACCTATTAGGAAAGCCTTAGTCTTAGGCAATCAAGTAATCAATTTGTGGTCTTAGACAAGTAATTGTAGTCTTAAGTAGGCATGGCTATGGTGAGTCTTGAGTAAGCCTACATAGTCTTGGTCTTATGCATGAGTTATATGTACAAATCTTAGTCTTAAGCAAGCATTGTCTTGATCTTAAACAAGCAAGAAAGTGGTGATGTAGTAGTAGTAGATAGGTAGCACAAAGTTGAGGTCTTAAACAAGTCTACACAATCATAACCTTGAGCAAGCCTTCCAAAGCTTCGTCTTAGGCAAGCATGCACAAGGTGATATTGTCATAGTAGACTAGCAAGTAACTGGAAAAGTATTAAGCAAGCAAGTAAACCATGGTCTTAAGTAGGTTTAGCAAATTCATTAATTATGCTTGACACAATGTTCAAATTGGCATTAGAAACAACACGAAAAGGGTGATTACAAAAACATTAAAAAGAAAATTTCATCAGGCATTAACAACCTTTTGCATAGGTTTCTGTTAGGCATTAACAAACCCTAAACATGTTTGCACAGGGTTTCTATTGTGTTTAAACATGCATTAAGTACATTATTAAACATAATGTTCATCAATGCATTAAATAGAATATTTCATGAAACCAAACAAAGTTTCACAAGGTCTGTTGCATGTTCCATGATGAATTTAATAGAGTGTCTAAAAACCCATTCAGTCGGTATGGTGGTATTGAGTTTACCTGCATGGCATGTATTTGGACTTGATTAGTATGATTTACTTACTAGAACTATGTCATGCGGCTCTGCAAATCACTTTCATGATAGTGGAGCGAATGAAGAATCTTGCATTGTCCATGCCACCTTGTTTAGGGAGCTAAAAATCAACCTGCTAGTACAATCTCTATTGGGACACCCTAGCTCTCCGATACATTTGCTTCAGTGAACAGTACCGAGGAATGCCATCGACGTTGATGTGGGCTTTGTCCAACAATGGCCATCATACTTTTGCTCCATACCCTCCATTGGACGCATATTGTTTGCTACTACTGGTGGAAGCTCATATGCCACATTGCCATCATAGAAAATTGGGATCTCCTCCACTCTCTCTATAGCACTCATATTCTGAAGCAAATGACATAAAACACGGTGTCAGCCCCCTGAAGACATTATGTACTCAACCACACTTACAACATAAGAGATTTTCGCATCCCTCCCTCTTCCACATCAAGCATGATAGGGATGGTTTTGTTTTTCTCAATGTCCAAGGGGAGTGGTGAGGCTTCCATACTGATTGTTGTTTTCTCAATGCTACAAGGGCTCTGGGTGAGGTCTATGGTGGTGGGGGAAGGCTGCAATATAGGCCCATTTCTATACCTGGATAGCCTTATGGTCATTGTTACAATGGACCGCTGGCATGCTTTGTATTCGGCCATTTGCATGGGTGATAGCAAGAACACGGTAGCCATTGACAATGCAAATATCTTCCTTCTTCGACATCTTAGGAACCGACTACTTGTGTAGTGCACAATGGGTTTGGCAGAGAGGGACAATACATATATGCAGACCTCGGTATTTGGTGTAGCACTGGATGTTGGATCCATTTCCGAAGCTATCTACACATGTACGTTCACCATTTCAACTAGTTCACACTCATATGAGCTGAACTAGTTTGGATAAGGGTCTCTTCATACATTGGTACCCTATTTAACTTCGGTGCTAGCTTGATTCTCACAAAGTTTGGCCTTAGACTTGACCTCATGCTTACAGGTTTACATCAAGCATTAGACAAATCAAATTGAGGACTTCTTGGCTCACACTTAGACATGGAAAATATTAACTGCGAGTTTCTTGGCCTCATGCCTTGCACACACGTATACACAGGATTTCACACACACCTATGGAAATTATCACATAGAAGCTACAACACATATGGAAAATACTACAAACACACTGGCACACCGTAATCTTGTCAATAAGTGGTCTCGTGGTTTTTATGCACGTAGACATGTAGTGCCATGACAACGGGCTCTTCTTCCTTATAAGTAATAGTAAGAACCACTAAACTTGCATAGTCATTGCTCATCTCCTTTATGGGTATGTAAGTAGGTAGATGGCCAAGGCAGTGTCATGGTCCACAAGCTCAGAGGGTGATGTACTCGGAGGACTCCCCATAGGTATTGTGCATGCTCTATGCCATGGAGCCATAGGGGTGCCATATGGGCCAAGCACATGTTAACCACTTTTTGCTAGTTCTTCCCATGTTGCATGCCAAATACACATGTCTAAAGTCACCAAGGTAGGTTTGATCCATTGATAGAGTATGAGTAAGTAGCAAAGGTGCTCACAAACTCTTCCATGACTTAAAATTGAGATCTTGAACTAACAAAATATCCTCTAGCTTGAAGACCTTTGAGAAGTCTTCAAAGATCTCATCATACTAGCTAGTGAACTTGTGTTGTGGATTCACTCATCGAAGGGCACGTGAGCATCCATTGCAACATATAGGAGGGATGTGCCAAATGTGAAGAGAGAGTTTGTGAAATAAAAAAATGAAACCAAAAGTGAAACACATCAATCATAAAAACCCTACTTTTAAAACAAAAAGAGCTTGTCCAAACACAATTTCAACTAACATCTTCAAAAATTTAATATGTGTGTATCAATGTACCAATGTGCAACTTGCTCACTATATCAACTAATCTCAAATAGGAGTCTCCCCTCTCTCTTTCTCCTCTCCTTCCCCTCACATGGTCGTACGTACATGCATCGTAGTTCAAAAAAAAGTGTACACATGTTTTTTAAAAATCACTATACACCGTGCAAGAATACACAAGTAGTCTTTCAACTAATTTTAGAGGGGAGGTACATTCCTCTCCTCCCCCTTATTAGCTGGTGTTAGTATGCTTCTTATCTCAATTTTTATTGCATGCATACATACTCAAAAAATACAAATTATCGGACGTATCTCTTCTTTCTCAATGGACATTTGAGTACATGTGCTTTTAAAAAAACAGGAATATGCATAAACATGTTCAAATGTTTCCAAATAATATGTAGAGCATATGAAAAGTTAGAAAATAACAAAAACTTAGAGGATTGCAAGTGTATGATATTGCAAAGTACTTGTACTCTATTAGCCAAAAAGTACAATTACCTGTATCCTATTGTAAGCATAGAATATTACAAAGTATATGTATTCTATTGTTGCAAGCATAGGATATTGAATATTACTTATATATTGCAAGCATAGGATACTCATATTCTATTAGTCAAAATTTTGAAAATTACAAACCTTGGTAATACAATATGTGGAGTTGGAATATGGAAGGAGACTCCATAATTTCTAAGATGTGTCGAGCCACACACTTGCCACTAGTAATTGTACTTTGAGCTTAACTTCGAATCTTCCTTTCTACCATCTAATTTGACATTGAATTTTAACAAAAGGATTCTCAATTAACATCACCATTATTTGACTCATTATACTTAAGGGCCAATCATCCTCCATTTGCAACATTTGGGGCTCATTACTCTCTCAAGTGATAATAACATCCACAGTTGCACTATCACATCTATCTTGGTCAAGGCACAACCATTCACCCTTCAACATCCTCCATCCACAATACTTGGATAACAAGCATAAAGTTTGGCAAAGACAAAGTAGTTGTATTTGGAAAGGAAAGTTAGCTAAGTAACAAAGTGCTTCAATACATCTACTATTGTAAATGCTTCAATACATCTTTCCTATTTCACACTTCCATTGAGAGAATATTTATTCTTCTCTCTAGCATTATGACCTAGGAAATTCATGTAAAGAATTATATGTTAAACCCTAAATGAAAAGCATTTTAATACAAATTAATCATCACAATTATGCCATATAAATAAATCGTGGCATCAAGAGGTATCAACCCTTTTGTAGTTAGACCCACACATCGATACAGAAACACATATCCTTATGTATATCGATACAGCCATAGATTGAATTTGAAACTGTCACCATTGATCAACATGTTTACACAAAATAGAATAAAATTAATAGCATAGAAATACCCAAAAAGATAATTTTTTAGAAAGAGAATTCATCATATTGAATAGAGTTTTGTCTCTCATTGACTCAATGCATTGCATCAATACATGGGTAATACACAATAATAGTTACAAGGATGTAGCCAAATGGCATGTAGATCTGAATGGACACTTTTGATCTACAAACTGAGATGTTTTATGAATCAGTACATTGTGTGATATATGGATAGTATAACACAAGAATTATAGGGTTGGCAACCAAATTGTATGTACATCCGAATCAATCCGAAGGATTGACACTTCAATGAACCTTGACCTCCAAAACACCAAATCTATCTAGCATAAAAGAACTCGTCACAACAAAGTGGATCAAAAGTTATGTGCTTCACCTAAACCCTATATTGCACGTGCATGTTGGCAAAACATCTTATGTCAATTTAAACATGAAAATTTACTACTCAGACATGAGTTATGGCAACATAAACATAGATCAAATTTACCTATAAAACAATTTACAAAAAACAAGATGGAATCTATGGTCTGCCTAGTATTGATCACTACAAGAACACTTGATTATACATCTATGGTCTGCCTAGTACTGATCACTACAAGAACACTTGATTATACATCTATGGTCTGCCTAGTATTGATCACTACAAGAACACTTGATTATACATCTACGATCATCAAAACCTATTGAAAATGATAGATATTAAAGAATATCAATTTCTCATAATTAATAATATTTGATCAAACATATGAATTTTGGCAACACATAAGAGGGCAATTTTACTTGTAAATTGTTTTGCATAAAAGAAGTGAGAATCTCTGATATATCCTTCATTGATTATTGCAATAACAATCGATTCTAAAATTAGAACCTATTTCAAATCCTATTTTACAAATGCAAAAAAGAGAAAATGTAGAGACCCATAAAGTGATTTATATAAAATGATTAATAATAATATATAAATTAAAAAAAATAAGTAATATTAATATACCAATGGTTTACTTTATACTAATTGATTACTATAATAACTAAATGATCAATAAACTAGTCGATATACATGAACTAAAAGACAAGCTCATATGTATGCGGACAATCGGCCTGTGAAACCTTCACATAACAAGGCAATGGACAACCAATAGGCTTCATATCCTTTGCATGCAGAAGCGCTCTGGACTATATGAATGTACACCCTCTGTGACAAGTAGAGGAGTCCCTGATGCCTATCGTGTCTAATACGCATACCAAGTATGTGAGAGGCCTGTCGTCCCAAATCCTTCATCTCAAAGCTCTTCTTGAGCTGAGCCTTAAGAGCATCTAGCTCATCATGAGCTTTCCCTACTAATAGCATGTTATCCACATAGAGTACCCAAGATGGTAAGCTTGCTTTTGTACAAAACTCATGATGTGAAGGTACGTAATTCTTGTTCATCACCAAAGTAACATCAACAATATTTTTTAACATGCAAAGGGTGGAAGAACTGAGTGTCTTGGATTTGAGGTCACATCGGACGTGGCATGTGCGCAGAGGTAAAGAAACAATGCTCATTTGTTTTTTATATCTTAAGACGAGGAAGATCAATGGTAAACTATCCCGAGTATAAGGAATTCTTGTCACAATTTCCTATTGATGATTTTCCACAATCGTATTGGTCACACAATAGTGGATGGGATTTGACAGAAGTGTTGGATGATGCTATCAAGCAAAATTTGTGAGAAAAAGTCAAATCTTCTCAATTTTTTGCTCTCTCGCTAGATGAGGCCACATCTAGAGATAATACTAGTTGGGTTTTCATGACTATTTATATTGTGGAAAATCATGTTCATCATGCATATTTTCTTACAATAAACAAAATGCAAAAAGATGCCTAATAAGGGGGAAAAGAGAGTAACAAAGTGATGGGAGAGGGATGAGAGAGAGAGAGACAACATGAATAAAGCAAGGAAAGTATATGAAAAGGTTTGCAGCCGCTCCCCAACTAGTGTCAACAACAACTCCATTCAATGGTCCACAAGTACTCCCATCACAAGAAGCCAAGTAACTCTAGCCCCATCTTGATTTATTTTTCAACTTTAGCCTAAAATACTATATTAGGGAATTTGGGACTTCTCGTATAGTTTGGGAATTTCCAATACATTTAATATTTAGCCATATGATCAAATCTTATCCCCTTACTTCAAAGTGGAGTTTACCCTAATTACTATATAGGTTGTCCTTCCAAGTTCCACTTTGGAGCATCGGTTAAAATTTAGCCACATTGCCAAATCTTTACCCCTTATCTGAAATGGACTTGGGGGATTCCCTGATTCTCTAATATGGTGTTCTAACACAATAGTCTATAAGATGTTCATACTACTCATGCTCTCTTATTTACAATTTGAACATGTTAGTCTACTAGATTTCTTTACACACACACACAACCTTATATAGATTTAAGTTTGTAAATGTTACCTTGGTAGAATCTAAGAATAAGTTAGTTAAATGCAAGGAGAAGAGTTCATAAATAATGATAGTAAGATTAACTTGAGATATTTATATTTGGAACATGAACATGTATTCTAATAAGATCTATTTGGATTTTTTTAAAATTAATCTCTAGGATGGAATTGAGTTTTTCATCCAATAGACTAAAATTGGCAACAAGGATTTCTAAAAATTGTATGAGCATTGTGATTGGGACAATGGACCAAAGATGTGTTGTGCAGTTTCTTCATGTATTGGCTATTTCTCTCCATGATTTTGTTACTTTGAGAAGTGTCAATGTTTTCTAGTAAATATTATGGTCTAACACCAAAAAATTTCTAGAAAAAAAAGTATGTGGTTTGTCTAGTTCAAAGGAATGAGTCTTTTGAGGTATGATTGTTTGCTATTAGGAATGTAGTCTTTTAACTCGTGCTAGATGTCTAGGTTATTAAATATCTACATCTCTAAGTATTTAAGTTTCTAGCTCTCATTGCATATCTATTAAGGCACTAGTAATGCACCTCTCGAGAAGGTTCATGATAACAAATTTCTTATCCCCATGATATTGTGCCCATTATTGTCCCAATTATTAATGCTTTAGCCACTGCCCATGTCAAAATCCTATAAGCAATCATTGAGACTCATATTTAGTAGGACTCATGGATAGATTGGCAGCTCAGAAGTCGAAGGAGACTGACAATGCATTAGAGATTTTAACAGATTTGACAGATTTAGAGACATTACTTACATTGATAGGTATTTCAATGTTTTTGGAGTCAATATACTGCTTGTACTTTTTTTTCTAAGTTTGATATCTAATATTTTTTATCTTTGTTTTATAAGAATTGTTCCTCTGCTTGTGGAGCTTAACGTCCTTGTGAAGCTTGCTTAAAAGAGAACAATGCATATGACAGAATATAGCAATGTTCGAAAGATTGTATGCTTGGCATTAGATTCTTTTTATGTAGATATGAATCATCCTTTGCACGAGGATAGATTTAAAAGATGACATGAGATCATGAACTTTCAATCAAAACCTACAAAGAGCTTTAAAGATATACAGAAATGGTATAGTATGCATCAAAGTACATTCAAGGTTGGCACATCTTTATGTCTCTAGGAAGCAAGTTCGAGGACGGCTTGTTAGAAGACCGCCTCTAAAGATTGAAACTTTTAATAATGTAGTGGAGAGTGTTAAAATCACATTAGCACAAGTTGCACGGTCTGTGTCACAGGAAATAAGAGAACGGTTTCCAAGAGATGAACTATTGGAGGCAATGTCAATAGTTTATCCACAATTTTGGAACCATCAACAAGACATGCGTGCTCTTCAAGGCAGATTTCAAGAAAAGAGTTCATGTTCTTAAAGATCACTTTCGGAAAATGTTACAATTGCAAGGGTCTAATGCAACCTTCCCGGTAATAGATAAAGATGCACTTTTGCAACAATTACAATGCTTTGGTGGAGAGACCATGTGGCATCAATTTGCAAAACTTGTAGAGCCTACAAAATCAGGTGCAATTACTCGATTATGGAACAGGCTAAGCATGAGTCAAGTTCTCCAAGATCGTATGCCTGAATATTTTTGACTTGTTGACTTGGCTGAAACAATGATTTTAGGATCCGTGGAGGATGAGAGAATGTTTAGTGTTATGGCATTTATAAAAAACAAGGTGTGCAACAAGTTAAGTACAAACTTGGATACTTGCATGAGATTTTATGTTTCTCATCAATACTCAGTAAAGAACTTTCCCTATGATCGAGCTTTGGCATATTGGATATCAGTCAATACTCTGTAAAATCAATTGGATATCAACACAGGGTCGACATCAGTATCATCATCATCAACAAAACTATATCAAAATGATGTTCCTAGTATTGATGGATGGCAAGCCTAAGATAATCAAGTTGCTCTTTGTGTAATCAACCTGAATGGTGAAGCTTTTGTATAGACAATCCAAGTGAATGTTGCACACTGTGGCTCATCAATACATTATTTATAGGTATTTGCTCACAAGATAGTTGAGCTTTAATCAATGTGTATTGACTTGATTTACCTTGCTTTGCAATAACACAAACATTGGTTGAATTAACTTTCATTTAGTGTTTTTTCTACGTTCTTAATAAGAAAAATTTACCTTCTTGAGTTTAAAAATAACACTTTAAACCTTTTATTACTTTATTATTTTCATTAAAAAATATTCGCCACTGATTATAGGATATCTTTTTTTAGAGAACAAATCGCCACACTTTCGAAAGTCTAAAATACAAGTTTCGCCACATATTCTATAACATGAAAGCATACATTGGCTCTTAAAATCATCTATGCTTAGAATGCCTTGGAAAAGAAAAGATCTTCACAAAGATCAATCTACAAGGGGCTTACAATCTTGTATGGATCAGAGAAGGAGACAAATGGAAGACAACTTTCTACACAAGATATGGTCACTTCAAGTATGTTGTTATGCCATTCGGTCTCACCAATGCTCCTATAGTGTTTCAACATATTATGAATAATATCTTCTGAGAGCATCTAGATTATTTCATAGTTACATACTTGGATGATATCTTGATATTCTCAAAAGATCCAAACAAGCACGGGCACCATGTAAAATTAGTTTTGGAAAAGCTTAGAGAAAAAGGACTATATGAAAAACTTGAGAAGTGTTTTTGCCATTAGACAAAAGTGGAATTCTTAAAGTACAATGTCTCCCAGAGAGGAATCTTCATGGATCCCAAGAAGATCGAGACTATTCTTGGTGGCTGACACCCACATGTGTGTCACATCCAATGTTTCCTTGGCTTTGCCAACTTCTACATGATATTTATCAAGGATTACTCAAAGATAGTCACACCACTAACTAGACTCACAAGAAACTCAAAGTTCTCATGGACCCCAGAAGCCGAGAAGGCCTTCTAGACCCTGAAGACTACTTTCACCACCTCTCCCAATTCTAGTCCACCTAGGTCCTACCAAGTCATTTTTCTTAGAGAGTGATGCATTGGACTATGACTTAGGAGCCATCTTGTCCCAGCATGGAGATGATAGTCATATGCATCCAGTGGCATTCCACTTAAGGAAGTTCTCCCCTCTAGAGATAAACTATGAGATCCATGACAAAGAACTCCTTACCATTGTAGATGCCGTTGATACTTGGCATCATTATCTAGAGGGTGCAGTCCATAAAGTTATTGTCTATACATATCACAAAAATCTAGAATACTTTATGACAACCCGCATCCTCAATCGAAGACAATCCCATTGGAGCCTAGGGAGATTAGTTATAAATATATATATGTATCACGTGGGTTTAACATAACGGATTTTAAAAATACTATTTTTATATATTTTTTACATATAGAAGAGTCCCATATAAAGGGTTACTTATAGATTGAATAGAAAAGGATTATGTTTTATTAAGGAAAAGTTCACAGTTAAGGATATTTATAAATGGGCCTTGAATGCACATGATATAGAGGGTATACATATAGTGAATTCCCCGAGCATTGAAGTAACTTCTTATCTATGCTTAACTTTGTCATCACCTATCACCCAAGATGCCAACAATGCCAATCAGATGCTTTAAAAAGATCCTTCCTGACACCTAAGAAGGGAGAAGAAGCTTTTGATTAGCAATGAGCAATACTACTCAATCCAGAGCACCTCCAACTAACAGCCATCTCCAATTAGAACCCAGATGGCCCTACCTTGATCCAGTTAATCCATGAAGCCCTACCACATGATGATTTGGCCAACAATGTCAAGAGAAAAAATCAAAAGGGAAAATGAAATGAAGTTTGTGAGTTTCAGGAAACTAATGGACCGTTATACTATAAGGATCTACTTTACATCCCTCCAAGAAAGCCGAGACTCCAGGTACTCCAACAATGCCATGACCCCTGGCAATAGGACACTTTGGAATTCATAAGACCTTAGAGCTTATTTCAAGAGATTTTTTATGGGCCCAGATGTGGAAAGAAGTTAAGGAATATATAAAATCATGTGATACCTACAACAAGGCCAAGGTACCTCATCACAAACCACATGGCCACTTGTGACCCTTGCCCATTCCAGTGCGACCCTAGTCTTCTCTATCCATGGATTTCATAAACAGATCTTCCCAAACCACAAAAATATGACTCCATTCTTGTTGTGGTAGAAAGGTTCACAAAAATGGCACATTTCATCCCTGCCACCAAGACCACCATAGGTGTAGCTACCGCTAGACTCTTCCTTAGATACATTTTCAAATTATATGGACTCCTAGATGACATTGCCAACGATTAAGATCCCCAAATTTATATCTAGTTTTTGGAATAGCCTTTGCAAGCTCTTGGAGTCCGAGTTAAGTTATTCATAGCCAATCATCCACAAAAAACTAATGGTCAAACAGAACGGGTAAATGCAGTCTTGGAGCAATATCTCCATTACACTATCAACTACCATCAGAATGATTGGTTTGAGCTCTTGCCCTTTATAGAGTTTTCTTATAATAATAGTATCCATGCATCTACCAAGCAAACTCCTTTCTTTGCAAACTATGGCCAGCATCCAAGGATGGATGTACACCTCTCCAATCAAGTAAAGAATCCTACCATCTGAGATAAATTTCAACACATAGCAGATATACACCAATAACTCAAGCAACAAATTCAAAAGGCTTAGAGTCAATACAAGCACTATGCAGACCAACATCACCTCCAATATCCAACATAAAAAGTCGGTGACAAAGTATGGTTGCTCAAGCATAACCTCTAGACAACAATGCCCTCCACCAAGCTAGACTACCAAAGATTTGGGCCCTTTACTATTGTAGCCCAAATCAACCTAGTTACTTACTGACTCCAACTCCCCAGCACCATGAACATCCACCTAGTATTCCATGTTTGCTTGCTCAAGCCATACCATAGCTCACCATTGAGGGGGGAGAGATTAGATCCCCCACCACTTGTCCACATTCAAGATCATGAAGAATTTGAGGTCGAAGCATGTCTTAAACTCAAGAATCTCTCGAGAGGTCGATTGGAATACCTTGTTCACTGGAAAGGATATGACATCAATGATTGCACTTGGGAACTCGCAGAATATCTCTAAAGAGCACCTCTCAAATTTAAAGAATTTCACAAGAGGAATCCAACAAAACTTGGACCAAACCACTAAGCTACTCCTTGTGGAACTTGTCATTGTTAGAGGAGGGGGTGATGTCACGGACATGCCATGATCGTGTATAGATTAATTCTTGCAATCCACATCCCATGTGAACACACCCTTAACAGGACATCCTGGAGCCAACCATTGCGAACCGAGCCTTGCCATGTCATCATAGAACCTTCTAGAAGATATACCATGTCATCGCCTACATGATCAATAATGTCATCATGGAACATTCTAGAATATCTTTAGTTGCCCTCCAACACCTATAAAAGGAGAGGCCTACCATAGAGCTCCTCAGTCTTGCCAATGCTAGTCTTGGGAGCTCAAGGAGTCGAGACCTCCAAGTAAGTAACTTCAAGTTCTAGTTCTAGTTCTTGTCTAGTCATAGTATCTAGTCTTGTCTTGTCTTCCATTATACTCCTGTTGTCTTGTCACCTTGTAATCTCATAGTACAAGATCTTGTCTAGTACTGTCTTGTATATTGTTCATCCCCATCGAGGAAGAGCTTGTAGTTCTAATAACTTTTATCCATATCTACAGTCCCGGGTTATAGGATTCTTCATATCCTATCGAGTCCTATTGTCTATACCTACGGTCTCGGTGGATTGTGGGATCCTTCATATCCTATTGAGTCCTATTGTCTATACCTATGGACCCGGGTTGTGGGATTTTCTTATCTTGTTATCATTGAGTTATCATTGTACCTTGTGCCCCTACGTGGGATTATCTTGTAATCAGAATTTGTATAACAAATCTTGCATCTAGTCTAGTCTCTCGAGCATAGTCTAGTGCTCCCATAACAATATCCTCATTATAATATTGTTCATCGATGAAAATCTTGAGAGAATGATACAGTACATTGCAAGGATTGGATGTTTTGCACCCAATAACAAGACTTTGTGAGTGCATTATGCAAGGAAGGAATCCTTCTCTCAAACCATTGCTCTATGGCAAAAATGTTGTATGCCTCTAATAAACTATCTTCTTCTTCATCTGCGACCAACCTTGCAAAACAACCCCTCCATGTAGTCAGCATGAACATAAAAGTAGGATATTAAAGAAAGCAATGAGAATAGAGACTCATTACTTGAGCACTCCTTGAAACCTGGAAAGTTATGCATGGTCCACATAAGAATGGCCCTTATATTAGTGGACCACCTCCCATCCATTGTAACTCCCTCCTCCCACAGCATCTTAAGATTGTCAACCAATGGACAAAGATAGGCATCCATATTCTTGACTTTATAGCATCCATGCACAAGCAAGCTAAGGATTAAGCATCCTTTCTTAGTAGAAAGCCATGGCAAAATGTTGTAATGAACAAGGACTAATGGCCACACATTGTAAGAGGTTGAGCATAGCTCAAATGGATTCACTCCATCCATAGTAAGACCAAATTGAATATTCATTGCCTCTTGTGTAAAGCCCAAAAAGGTGGAATCAATGTGATGCCATGCTTGCTAGTCTCTTGATATACGTTGGACACTATTTGTGGATAGATTATGTGTATGCCATGTTGTCAAGCTTTCCATGCCTTACATCCAAAAAAGATTTGATGAATGCATGGTATGAGTGAAAAGTGTTTGACAACCTTTTTGGGGACCATTTGACCTTGTAGGTCTTGTTGATACCGATAAGCCCACACTTCGAACATGTAGCCATGGGCTCATATTCTCATCAAAAGAGCAGAAAATCATTGAGACAAGCCTGTATACTATTGTAATCCATGCGTAGCTTTCACACAATAGTTATCTTACATCATCATGAGTCTTTAGCATCCTGTTTTCGAATAGCAATATGTAATATTTCAGTATTATAAAAAACCCAAAAGTATTGAAGAAATTAGAACACTTTTTAAGACAATAAAAAATGTGTATACTATGTACCTAAACAACTCAGTCGACTTCCATGGCTCCGTACGTACTTTGTTTGTATACTCAGGAGCACAACAAGCATCTTTAAGTAGGATACCCAATGCCCAACATATAATGGTATGAAGACCTCCTCTTTCAATAGATCAAATGACTTAGCATCCATGGGTAGTAATACTTAATCATCACTTTCATCACAGGCTTCAATATTTGAGGAAGGTTTGGTCGGTCCCCACCAATCTTTTCTCCAATGGAGGGTGCACTAGATGAAGCACCTTCTAGAGGCTTTATCTTAGTTTGACTAATGAACGTCAATCAAAAGGACAAAGAGAACATAAAGGACTACGTTACCCAGGTGTGGAGTTTCTTTAAGAGAATCCCATCTAACAAACAACCCAATGAATGAGTGGTCTCCATGATGTTCATCAATGGGATCCGCAACAAAGAGCTTTACAAGGCCTTAGGGAGCAACTCCAGCCTACAGAGAGATATCCTAGCTAGGGTTTTCAATGAAGCCATAAGAATGGATGGCCAGCTCAAGGAGAGGAGCTCCAGGAGCTTAACTCAAGATAGCACTAGTGCTAGATGCTCGAAGAGAGTTGCTACATCTAGTGAGTGATCAACCCCTAGCACCCAAGATAAGGGGAAGAGTGTAGACCAAAGCCAAGAGTTGACTGAGATGACAATGGAGATAGCAAGGCTACAAGAAATGGTGAGGAGACCGATGTGCCCACATGTCCAATGTGTGTATTGTGGCATAAACCACCTGCCAGCTGAGTGTCAGGACCCTAGGTCACAACCTTGTGCTAATTGTGGTAGGTTTGGCCACAATGCCATGCATTGTAGACTACCAAGATGACTCCCATACTCACAACCTTACAATCAATCTTACCTAGGGAGTAGGCTGCCAAATTTCTTTAGGAGGGGAGTCCCATTGGCTCTCCCGGTACCTAATGATACTAAAACTGTCATTCCTAGAATAGAGATAAATCCCATAGGTATACCCTGTCCACCTAGACCTTTCGTCACCCATAGGTATACCCCATCCACCTAGCGACACTCCAATCCACTATGTGGAGGAGTTGAATGACGACGAGCCCTATGTGAACCCTTATGTTTTGTATGATGAAGAGGGAAATCCAATCCTCGTGGATTATCAAATAATACTGGTGATTGTGCTAGGTAGAGGTAGATGTGGAAGCTTAGGAGAGGAGACCCAAGAGCCGATGGACTTGCAATCACCCAGGACCCATCTCCTCATGCTGCCCTAAAAGGGAACAAACCAATTGAGACAAGGCTGATCTTAGATGCACTGAGTGTGGAATCACACATCTCTTTGCAAATTTCCCTAGACAAAAGCCATCCACTAGCTCAACAATCATGCCATCAGTCCCGTTGGGGTTGTTTGGTGTCGAAACACTCGATGGTAAGGCCACGCCCATCTCGTTGCATGTCATTACCCAAGCATAGAGAAAGTAGGCAGACAAATCACTGCCAAGGCCTAGCAACTTAGATGCAACATCAATCCGAAAGAAGAGCCGTAGGCAAAGAAAAAAGAAAACTGACGTAAAGGTCATGCTCAAAACCGAGAGTGCCACAACACTACCTATTGGAAAGGTTATGATGCGGAGGCAGAGAAATCTACTCCAAAGACTATTGAGAAGGGCAGTGCTAAGGTAGGGGAGTGCCCCAACCCGAAGCCCCAATTAGAAGCCATAGAAAAAGTGAAGGAGTGGGTGAAAGAAGCCCGAGAACACCTTAAGGATGTTGAGTCCATCTTGGAGGATGAGATCGATGATCTCTTGTAAGGATAAATACCCAAAGTTGGTATGAGTGGAAGGTGGTCCATGAAGAGTCACTTCTTAATGAAATGCAATGATTCTTTGTTTTCTATGAGTTGCCATATTATTGGACTCATTTACAAATCTATTATCTTTTGATCCCATGCCCATTTTCAAGAATATTGGCAGCTTGTTGTGGGATTGTATCGTAAGAAAGAAAAGCATTCTACACCAAGGATAGAATGGAAAGAGAAAGGTAGGATGAAAGTGTATTAGGTACGAGCAAACTCTGATGGTTGTGTACGACTACCTTCTCCTCCTTGGGTCCTTTCCACTAAAGAGAAGCACACGATGAAGCAAATCATCAAGTCTATCCACACATCAATGGTATGATGGGCTCTCTTGAGTCCATTTTTTTTAAAGATAACCAACTAACATGACTCAAATCCTATGATTAATATAAGATATACTAGATTTGTACCAGCCAAGATAGTCATCGACTTGTTTTGCATCAATTGATTACATAAAGTATTGAAATTGTGACTGTTTATACTATCAATCACAATTGTGGTTTGCCTTACTTTAGAAATACGTTTAGCCTAAGTTGTCAAAATTAGTGCAATGGATCTTAAGGAAGGAGATAAGAACATCCTCAATTGAATCAACAAGGCATAGAGTAGTGAAGATAGTCTGTCTCTTTGAGAAGTACTTACCCACAAGCATGCTCACGATATAGAACCACCTCCTAGTACATCTTATGGATGAAATGGAGGTTGCAAGTGCAGTACATAGCCGGTGGATGTTCTTTTTAGAGTGCTTCATGAAAACCCTAAAAGGCTTTGTGCAATAGTAGGCTCGCCTAGAGGATAGCATGGCTAAAGGTACCTTGAAGGACAATGATAGACTAGCTAGAGATATAATAGTTGAAAATGGAATAGAGAAGCTGATGGATGGAACCATGGAGGAGAAGGTGAATCCTTTTTGTTTGATGCACCATGTATCCATGCAGAAGTGGCTTCATAGGTATCAAATTGCTAGAAGGTAATGAGAGGCAACATGATTGAAATTTATGTGTAGTACATCTCAATGGCTTGTTTGATACCTTGAGGGCCTAGAGAAGTTGATGGGGTTCATGCCTACGAGATGGTTGCATGACACATTGACAACATCATCACATGAAGGGAATGTAGTCACACAAGACAAGTAGGAGTCCTCTAAGGGATATAGTCCAAAGGTAAACGTATGCTTTCATTGTTGTTGTATCTAGCAATTGTAAGTGACCGCTAATCCAAACCATTTCAATGTACAGTGCAAAGTCTACAATGTGGCATGGTCACATAGGTGACATTTTTTAGTAGAGTGCATCGATGGATTATATTTGATGATGGATTGTAGCATCATGGTGAAGTTTGGGTAAAAAAGCAAATGCTAAGCCCCACAAATTTGAAGATAGTATTGGTTGAGATGGAGTGTACTTCAGCATCTTCCAAAGGGTGATTTGGAGAAGGGCAAGAAGCAAGCTTTTCGAGTGAGCATTTAAGCGAGCTTTTCTGGGCAACCTCCATTTCTTGTTCTATATATTCCACTTATTCCTCCTATTCTCTTGTGCACATATCAAGCACCACTACCGCCCCTACTACCACCACCACCACCATTGCCACGACCATCACCACTACTGCCGCCATACCACTGTCGTTGTTGCCACCACCACCTCCACTGCCATTGTCATTACCACCTCCACTGTTTCCACCACTACCATTCCCTCCCATGTTTCTCCCCCCATGTTAATTAAGTGCTCTCTCTCTCTCTCTCTCTCTCTCTCTCTCTCTCTCTCTCTCTCTCTCTCTCTCTCTCTCTATCCCCCATCTTCCACCAATTATTCTCTCTCTATTTTCTCTCCTTTCCATCTCCCTCCCTCCCTCTCTCTCTCTCTCTCTCTCTCTCTCTCTCTCTCTCTCTCTCTCTCTCTCTCTCTCTCTCTCTCTCTCTCTCTCTCTCTTGTATGTTCACAAAGACACACGCACACGCACGCACACACACACACACACACACACTCTCTCTCTCTCTCTCTCTCTCTCTCTCTCTCTCTCTCTCTCTCTCTCTCTCTCTCTCTCTCTCTCTCTCTCTCTCTCTCTCTCTCTCTCTCTCTCTCTCTCTCTCTCTCTCTCTCTCTCTCTCTCTCTCTCTCTCTCTCTCAAATAGAAACCCCTCTCTCTCTCTGACGCACACACTCTAAATTGCAACTTCTCTCTCTCTCTCTCCCCCCTCTCAATTTTGTAAGGGTCATCCATCCGTTTTTCACAACCCTCTTATTTTCACAAGGGTCAAGGGTTTGCATGAGGTAAATTGTCTTAAACTCTTTTATATGTTAATATCAGGACAAAAAGAATATCACATTGTTATCCCACATGCATATATACATTCACGTACCTCTCACTTTTATGTGCATGATTTGATATTATATCCTAATATATCACTTCCATTGTGCACACATAAGCAAAACTACATTGCACATGTTTTTGCTACTTTCAATCCAGCACTATTGTGTCGACTTACTCGACAAGAGGATAGGGTATCAAACAGTTTGTTACACTCACTGTAATAACGTGCGATATCTATTGTTTTTCACTTTGTTCAAATAGTTAATATCGAGACAACAATATTACCTCATTGTTACTCAATCCACTGTGCACATATACATTCACATGCATACATGTTTCTACACTCCACCCTTCCCTAGATATTTTACACATGCTCTGTTTACACATCTTGTAGAATTGCAATTGAGCAAATGCCTATACAGAATCTCCTTCACTTGCACATTCCTCTCTCTTTCTTCTCTTCCCTCTCATCCTCATTTTGTTGCACTTGTCAATAAAAAGAATATAATAATTCTTAAAGCACATATTTGTCATGCACATCAAATATCAATCGAGTTCCATTGCTGGGGGGTGGAATTGGTGATTCCTAACAAAGTCTAGGATTGAACCACAAAAGCATGCTAGCTCGGTCAAGTAGGGAAGCATGTGCTCTAGAAGGATAATGTCCATGCATTTCTCTCAAATGGGGATGGGCATATAAAGGTGTTGGGCGGTTCATCTGCATCTTCTCCATGCTATCATCCACAAATAGTGTTGTTATTGGGCTAAAGTGCAATCAATGTCATCAAAACATTTCATGAAAAGGGGCTTTGTGTAACTCCTTCCGGCAGAAGTTGTTGTGGGAGTTGCTCTACACTTTCCTTGTCCATATTGGAATACAAAGGTTGGTGCTTTCTTTGACGAATTCACACATTCACCTCTAACCAATTGGAGTAGCTCACTTAAGTTGTCTTCCTTCATGGAGCTCCAAATGGCAATGTCAAACAATGTAGTTATTTCCTTCCAAAACCTGGCGAGCCCTGGCCACAAAATCACCCAATATGTGCCCACTTCTAGGGGCTTCATTGGTAACAATCCCTTTTGCTTTGGCCGCCTATGTAAAAGCACCCCATTCATATCAAACACATTAATTTTTGGGTTGTGGGAGGTAGCTGTACATGCACACATGGAAGGATGAGCACCCATGTATTGGTATGATGAAAAATTACACTACATTACAATAAGATATTGCACAAGTTTATGTAAACATATTACCTTTGCTCTTAGATATCTTTCACCTTCAGCGAAGCAATATAGACATGCAATCACTCTATTGGAATTTAGCACTACCGATGCAAAGTCACCACATCCCGCAGTGTAATCTAAAATGGTGTCCCCTTCTTTTTTGTACATTTGCAAGAACGAGCTCCAAAAAGCCCTACCATGTTGCATGCCACCTACTGTATTTGGTAGTCATATAACTGATTAGGAATCTACTAAATGTTTAGAAAACATATCTACAATAGTTTAACAACATTGGATCTCATATTGACCTCTCATTGGGGATTCTAATGTATCTTGCAACACGCACTCATTCAAAGTAATGTCATCTTTTGTGAACTCCACCGGAGGGATGGTTCCATTGTAAGTGATATTTGAATGCATGTACGCTAGAATATATAGCACATTTACCTGCATTTAAATCTTGAAAAGAAAATTTAAGTAATTATACTCACTAAACGAAGCCAACAAGTGTGATACATAAATAGTATCCATCATGAGCATATTATGACTTTAAAACTCTCACCTCTCTACCTCCAATGACACATACATGCATCTCGCAATGAACAACATGTGCCATGCGTAAGGCCCAACACTTCTGCCCTGACTCCATCCCTTGGTGTTCATCCTCCACAACCTGGTCAACAAGCTCTACCATGGAGTGTGTTGTGGCAAGGAAAAACATGCATGCATCATGGCATCGACTAACTCTGCCTCAGTATGGGAGTTCCATCCCCCAATCCATGCACAACACTATCTTCAGGGAGACGAACCACCATGATATTGCATGCTATGTTTGTGGTTTCTTCATCAACCTTGACCGTTTTGTTTTGGTTGACCTCCTCCAATGCCTCTACTAATGGAGAGAATGCCTCACTTGGCTTATCATTTCGCAATGCATGTCCGATCTCAAATGGGTTGCATAGAACAATATGCCACTCCACCTTCACCATCATAGCGGCATGGGAGACAGCAACTTGCAAGGGGTCTTCCATGGGGCTTTCAATGTTGTGGACCTTTGCACATTGACTCCTCGATTAATAACATTTTCTTCTTATTGAATGTTAATGATAGATAATATTATTCCTACATGTTTGTTTACCTACATGTGTGGTTGGAGCATCTTGCACCATTGTAGCTTCGTGGGAGACGATGTCTCGCAAGTGGACTTCCACGTGACTTTCACTATGGCCCTTTACATGATAAATTCATAATTAGTAACATATTTTTCATTCAAAATGTTATTGTAGATAGTATTATTGAGACATGTTAGTTCACCAGTGTCTATGGGACTGGCACATCCTCTAGCATTATAGGTTGAAAATCAAAAATTGTATCCCCCTCTGCAAAAATACAGACCATTCTTATTGGCATTGTATTGTGGGAAAAAAAACCACGAGTCATGCTTGTTTATCGATAGTTGCCACGTCCCCTAGCATGGCTAGTCCATGTTCTTACATTCTTTCACTCCCTACATACGGACACACATCACTAAAAACATCATATAATGATAGAATACTTTAAAACTCTTACATCATCCAATCATGACATGTATGGAATTCACGAGCATTGTTTATTTACCTCACTGCGCACGCGCCATGTCCGATGTGACCTCAAATCCAAGACACTCAATTCTTCCACCCTCTACATGTTAAAAAATATTGTTGATGTTACTTTGGTGATGAACAAGAATTACATGCCTTCACATCATGAGTTTTATACAAAAGCAAGCTTACAATCTTGGTGCTCTATAATACGTGTCAATTCCATGTGATGCCTCACTGCTTCTCGTCATTGTCATGCATCTCTGTATAGCGGTGTGTAAGGTAACACTCTCCACTACAAGATCTGGAAGAACTTGTTGTATCCTTCTATCCATGCCAATGTCACAGACTTCCTCATTAATGCCTTCCATTGAGATCTACTCTTCAGTGGTATCAATGAAGGGGCCTACATGGTTTGGTGGTTATGATTTATATTCAAGGAAATATTTTCATTGGAGGGACACAAGATATGTCTTGGCTATAGTACTTCAAAACATCAAACCTTTTAGGTATGGAGAAACCAAATTGATTGGTGATGAGGGAAGATCTTTGCTTTGGCCTCTCTTCAATATTATTGGATGTGCGCTTGCTCTTCTGTTTTCTTTTTACAGTAACCACACTACTAGTATCAGTTTCATGTCTCTTCATTAGGAGACAACAAAGTGCAATATACTCCCAAGAATGCAACTCATTTCACTTACCATGCCTCTAGATCCTTGTGTCTCTTGTGTTTGTTTTTTCCTTGACTATTTTTGGTACAAAATTTTCTCATTGGAGGGGTATTCACCTTCTGGATAGTTAAGGAAAATAGGACATCTTTGATATAACTACTCGTCCCACTCTTGCTCTATATGGTAATCCTCATACATGCACTAATCCTCCTACACGTTTGCCCTGTCCTCACACTCTCCTGGTAGAGTTTGTATAGGCCTCCTCTCCATCTGCCCATACATGAACCTGACTTGCAAAGTCACCATTACAATTCTTGAATGGATTGGAAAGCTAGCACCGCAGACATGCTATTAAAGAAGGATATTGTAGACTACTTGTGAAGCCTTCATGCTGCCAACTTCATTGACTTCTGCGACTCTATATCTTCGTCTGGCTTGAAATCATGGAAAACAATGCGAAACATTTGCTCTCTATATTTTCTCTTTATCTTCTGGGTGTATTGGAAGAACAAATTGTGTTCCACTCAAATGTTATCGTAGTCCTCCCAAATCAAAAGCAATCTCTTTCCACCATCTTGCAACATGGCCCAAAAGGTCTCTTGTCTTAACCAACTTCAAAATGGTACATTTTCATATGCTCAAATCAAAGTTATGTCGTTTAATACCAATTCGTCAAACTTATGATGCACATAATTTAGATGAACAAGAATAACCTACTTTCAGGCGTGCCCATCAATGTTTGAATTTTCTTGTCAGAACTCTCCACACCTTCAATATCCTTACGCGATCTGCCTCGTTTAGCTTTGAGGATGCCAATGTGTATACTCTCTCCTTGTTCAATACACCCCCCCGTCTTGGAGTCCCACTCCAAGCATGAGACAGTTTTGCATTGACAAAAACATTGTTACTTTGGACCAATGTAGTTTGAGTACATATAGATGGCAGGTACAAAGAGGTAGCAACTTACTGATACCACTTCTCTCTAAGGCTGGGGTCTACAACTCTTAGCAAACATCGAGTTTTCTTGAAAATCTTTTCATTGACAGTATAGTATGCCTCGCCCCACTTGGTTCTATTCGATTGGTCCCATTGCCATATCATACTCGTCCTGCACTTGGTAATTAGGGACAACATCATAGCATTGGGAAAAAATGCATCAGGAAAAACATTGTTAAGATAGCTTGAAGAACTACCTACCTTCCACATAGCGTGGGCAAGTGCAATCAATGGTGCCTCATACCATGCGGAAATGGACGCCGGTTTTTTGTATGCTTGCATCCATGCCTTTGCCTCATCAGTTAGCTTGTCAAAAATAGTTGCATGGTCAGCCTGCCCTAGCATCCTTACTTCACAAACAAGGTTCAGATACAAGGTATGGACAACCCCCTTTTGTGCTAGCCTGTGTACATTCTATATTAGGAACTCATGTATATTAAGATCTCATGAATATGGTCTATTGCATACCTATTTGTACGAGAAATAACTGACATAATCTCCCCCTCTGCTACACTTGTCACTTTCACAAGGCAACAATCAATGCACACATGTTTCCTCGCATTATCTAGAAAGGCAGTTGCAAACAGTCAATTATGTTAAGGATGATGTAAGAAACAAACACATTGCATAATGTTAAGGTCTTACAGTTTAGGGCCACTCACATGTGCATATCTCATTCATTCATGTTGTGAGCTGATGGTTACCATCCCGAACATAAAACATACAATTTGACAAAAAGGCCCAATTGGTGCCACTGATTTCTGCCTTGAAGTCCTCATGCTTCTTTAGCCAATGGGATCCCACTCAGTTCTAATCATATCATCAACCTCCTTACATTGGTGTCTTGGAGTCCCTAATGATACTATGAATACACCCATCTCTATAACACACACATTGCTAAAAAAGATCTCCGAGAGTTGCTTGTACCTTGATGTGACTTGTCTAATTGTAGGCATGGAAACCAAACGACATAATGGGATGGGTGGCAAAGAGGCGGATGTCTACATTCTGAATGAGACAATGAAGTAATCAATATCCAATCAACATAAAGAAATAAAAGCCATCATCTAAATCATGCTGCCATCTCTTACAAGCACTCATCATCATCAATGTTTCCAACTGGTCTTCTATGCATGTTTGCATAATACGTTTATCATGTTTGCCATCTCTTCAGTTCTTTGTGTTCTTGGATTGCGTATGGCAACGCCCTTGCTGTGCACTAAAGAACTCCATGCTTTGATGGTCATTGCTTTCCTCGTCAGTATCACTCTCCGATAGTACGAGCTTTCTCTTGCCCTTCCTTGCCTGCGTCATCAAAGGGTGCCCACCTGCTCCTGATGTCATTCCCTCTCCACATGCAATTGCAACAGTGAAGGGGATCTACGGAGCTCTACCCAAAGACCTACGAACCGCTTATTGATCAAGCGTTTCAAGCCGAGCGGCCATGGCTACCTCTCACATAGCTAGCGTGCAATGCCTACCTTAGGGGTGTAATGAGCTTACCTTGATGCTCGATCGAGTTCCCTCCTCTCTCTTGCACTCCAATAGCTCCACGATCCTTGCGGCAAGCTCAAGCAACCTCAAGCCCTCTCCGTCAAGCTCCATCCTCCATAGCCATGCGAGAAAAGAGAAGAGAAGAGAAGAAGAGAAGATGAAGAGAGAAGATGGGGAGCTTCTTCTCCACGATCCCTCACTCTCACACACTCACTTCCTCAATCCCTCACTCAAGCACAAGCAAGAAGGCAAGAAACAAGAGAAGAAGAAGAAGAAGCTTTGCCCACACACAAGAATGATATTCTCGTTCACTTTTGAACTTTATATACATGCCCTACTTTTTGGGTGGTCATCCGCGCTTTTTACATGGCCGGCCATTAGCCTACGTCCTCTTTTCCTATTTCCCACCGTTCTAACTTATCCCATCCCAACTAGTGCTTACAATTTGCACAGGGGTGATCCTGGCACTCTTTTACAAGGATTCGGGAGCGCTTTCACAATTAATGGTGCGCTTTTACTCTTTTCTTTTCTTGAGGCAATATTGAGGCCTTCTGGAGAGGTCGTCATTCAAATTTTTCAGGGTCTGACTTCCATCCGGGGCACCTTTTCCTTCCTTTGTCCTATGCCCTTTCAGTTATCTCCTTTTTCCATTTTCCCACTCCTCTGTGCTGCGGTAAACATTACCCCCCTCCTAGCTGAGTGCCAGTCCCATGGCACTGTGGTGGGGAGTAGTGGGGTAGTTGGGGTTGTTGCTAAGTGGAACTGGTGGGTAGATGACCATAATCAAAAGGTGCTGTTGTGAATGAGAGGTGATGGAGTTTGATTAACGATGACCGAGAGAGATGCCGACATGCTTTAGAATTTATGAAGATGCTCGACATTTCTCACACAGTTGTAGCTCCCATTCTATGACGGCTGATAAAGGTTTTACATGGGCATCTCTAATCATGTTCATTGCCAGTCGGCTATTGAGAACCATGTAGCCGTGCATCCCGTGCTGATCCGAAAGCACTTAATCAATAAGCAATCTGCAGGTCTAGGGATTTGAACATACATTTGGAGAATATGAGGTTCGAAAATCTATGCCAATGGTGGGTCCATCACTGAGTTTTCCTTCTGCTTGATTTGGTTCAGTCATGGTAGCCATCAATAGGTAGATGGTCAGCTACATCAAGCATGTTGGTCCATCCAACCATCGGAGTATGCAAAAGCTCCTAAAGCTGCTATAGTGGTGTCCTGTCCGACTCAGGGAAAAATTCCTGGTCATTAGCAGATGTTGTGGATGATCTTCTTTAGCTGGGTAGTCATTCACTGAGTCACGATCATAGCCTGCAAGAGAAAGTTGTGCACTCCCTAAGGGGTGTGTCTGTCTCACGGTGTGGTGTAAGTGCATGTGTAGTGGAACTAGGAGATGGGTCCCTTGGTAATGTCCCACACTTGAGGACCTAGTTCGTGTGTTATTGAAGGTGCAGTGCAAAACTTAGGGTGACAAGTCTGGAAGTCCTGCCCTTGATATGCCCTAAGTGTGAAGTGGGGGAGGGGCTAGGTTTAAACCCTAGGTGTAGTGAGTGAAGTGAGCCCTCGTGCTTTTTTCTTTTCTTTTTTTTCTTTTTCTTCTCTTTTTTTTTTGAAGAATTGCATACAAGCAAGATGTCCTGGCCAATGCCTATCGCCTTCAGCTGGATTACAAGGCGGTCGCAAGCATTGGGATATGAATGCACGACTTTATAGATATTCTTTAATACTGGCCCGGACCTTCAGAGGTGTGGATGACAAGAAAGGATAATTGTACCTCGTGAAACAGGTATCACTCATATCCTCTAAGATTTCTAGGCAAAAGGAGGGAAGCAGGGTTGCCCTCATCATTAGTCTAGTCATGGCTCTACTATCTATCCCTAGGTTGATGTCAAAAAAGAGTGGAGGGAGGTGGGCTTCCTCGGCTGTGGGTCTCTGCATTAGTAGGAACTTGATAAGCCTAAGATAATTACAGGTAGTTAAGAAGGCTGGATCTAGGCAAGAAGAAAAATCTGCGAGGAAGCGGTTGATAGATGGGAGGAGATCCTCTAACCTAAAGACTAGGCATTCCTTGGGGCTCCGGGCATTTACATTATATATCTTAGGAAATTCAAAATCCCCATGAATATTTCGATCATAGTCAACTCCATGCCTACGAGGGTAGGGCATGTAGATGGGGTCATTGCCTTCTTCACGGAGCAAGCTGTAGAAGGCGGTCCAGGCATCAAAATTGGTATCCCAAATCCTCCTCCGCCACTTTGGCTGTGCCTCATAGCCTTGGACGGTTTTGGGAACCCTATTTACCTTGTCTTGCCAGTAGTCTTCAGGCTCTTGCCTCCATTTGGTTATTATGAGGCTTCTTTCCTCTATCCACCTGTTTGCAAGATCATTAACCAGATCCTTGATCTTGGCTAGAATACCTAGAGGCAAAGCACGGTCTAGAGAGCGTGGATAAGCAAATGAAAGTTCAAACGGCCTCGTCTGGAACTCCTGTTGATGCCATATGACCAATTCCTGAGGCCAATCGATAGGATGGGGATCCCCCTGTAGTGGCATAGGCTCTTCAGGGAATTGTCTTGGCAATGATCGTGCTCTGCATTGTGCTTCCTCTGGTAGTTATTGTCTTCTTCTTCTGGCTGCCACAATGTGCTCGGGCATATGAGCATCTTCAGGCTCTTTAGGCGGGAGGTCTGGTAGAGGCGGACTGGGCATTCTTTGTTGCTCTTCTTCAGCATCCTGCTCAAAGTCCAGACCCTCTTCGACATTGTGCTCGACAACTAATGGAACCGCTTGTGGTGGTGGTGGTGGCGGCTGCTCATGCTCTTCAAACCCAAGTTCCTTAAGCTCAACAGTGGAGAGGCCGGCACGGCGTAGGTAGTGAAATTGCTGCTCTTTTGTGATTCTTGTGCGTGTTGGAAGCTCCCGTTCTTGAAGGCCATACTTTAGTGCTCGGGTGGTCAGTTCCAGCTTCCTTCTTACCTTCTCCACTAAATCATTGCCCTCCGCCTGGGTGACGTGTAGTACTGTGATGAGGAAGGCTTGCCTTTGTGTGTTGGCACATATATCAGCAGCTTCTGCCCTGGACTCCGCAAGCACTCTCTCGCACTCAGCCACCGCCAAGCATTCTATTAAATCCCTAACTCTTTCAAAATTGTTTCTTTCCCACTCACTGGCTCTCTCGTCCATTTTCTTTCTTCCCTCCTCCAGCTCACTCGCCAAGGTTGTCACAACCTGCTGCTGCTCATTCGTTAAGAACCAGAGTTGGTTCCTTTCCCTAGATTTTCGAGCCAGCTGTTCTTTAGCAATTTCTTTTGCTTGCCTGATTTGCAATGCTAAACCTTTTTTTGCCTCAACAAATAGCTCTGACTTTTCTTGCACAAGTTGCTTGTGACTTTGGATCTCTGCGAAGTGCAATCTTCTTTGGGTGAAGGCCATGGCCATGAGGGCCTCTATGTCTCCCTTGGTAATCTCCAATGCATCTTGCACTCGTTGTGCCTCATTCTGCAACCTTTGTCCTTCTGCTGCGGGAACTCCTGGCCTTTCCTATTCTAGGAACTCTATTTCCCTCTCCAATCTGTCTTGTTCTTCAAGTTCATACCATAGCCGGAAAGCTATGGCATCTTCTTGTTGCTCACTTGGCTCACCCTCCTGAGCTTCTATCTGTCTGTACCTTTCCAATTCGGCACTTCTCTGTTGCAAGTCAGCATACTGCTGCACTAGTAACTTCAAGCTTTGATGTTTTGCCACCAAGTTTTGCTCTTCATCTTCCAGCCTTTGTCTTAGGCGGCTCTCATTGTCTTGGGCTTCCTTGGTCTTTGCTTCCAGCTAATCTTGTAGAGTTTTCACTTCCCTTCTTCGATCGACTCCTTACTTTGAAACTTCTAGCCTTAAGGCTGCCGAAGTTTCCTTTTCTTTCTCTAACTCTACCAGGGTTATCTTCTTTTGCCTTGTCCAATTGTGCTAGAAGCTCGGCCACATAAGCGTCATAGTCTGCACCAGATGGCGCGGGAGTAGGGGCTGTAGTGGTTGATGCCTCTAGCTTCTGTCCTTTTGGATCTTGCCTAGACTCGGCATCTATGGTAGCGGGCCTTTTTGCTTCGGCTTCTGGTAAAATTTCAGCCACTTTACTGACAAGTAGCTGCATCATGTTCATCAATTGGTCCTGTCTAGAGAGGGCGTGGGTTGCGGGGTGGTTGTGGTTGGAAAACAAATGCAACATTAGACCTGAAAATCAGCAATTGACAAAGGATCAACAAAAGGAAGATCCTAATATATAGGAAGAGGAAGGGAAAAAGGCTATTCTTCAAGGTAAGTAGAGGTACGAGCATACCATGAGAAGATCTACAAGGGTAGTTGAAAGGGTAGTTCAAGATGAGGTTCAAGAAGTTAATTTGAATGAATAAGGGGAAGGAAAACCTATCAAAATGAGCATTTATGTAGATGAGGTATTCAAACTGGACCTTATCAAATTATGTCAAGAATTTCAAGATATTTTAGCTTGGGATTATACAGACATGAAAGGGTTTGACCCAGTAGTGTGTCAGCATAGAATCAACTTGAAAAAGGATGTTAAATTGATTATTCAAAAGTGGTATCGAATGAATCCTAACTATGCTAAGCAGGTTAAGTAGGAAACTGATAAGTTGTTGAGAGTTGGATTCATTAAACCGGTCAAAGAGAGCTCATAAAGCCTTTAAGCCCTATCTGAGAACTTTTATGAGGGTCTTTATTGATGATTTCTGTGTAGTTGGCCTAAAAAGTGATCATTTGAAGCATCTTTGACAATGCTTTGAAAGATGTAGAAAATTTGGCATGTCTTTGAATCCTTTTAAATTTGTTTTTACTGCAAAGTGGGTAGTACTTCTAGGGCACATTCTTTCTGAAGAAGGCATGGCCATAGATCCAAGGAAAATTGCTGTGATTCGGAAAGTAGAAGCTCCAACTAATGTGTAGGAGGTTATGAGATTTGTGGGCCAAGTGAAATGGCATAGTAGATATTTGAGATATTTGTCTCATATTTGTTTTCCTCTTACTACATTGACTAGCAAGGGTATGCAATTTGTATGGAGGTTTGATCAGGACAAGGCTTTGAATGTTCTCAAAAACATGTTTGTAGTGGCTCCAATATTGCAACCTCCAATATGAGATATACCTTTTTATGTATTTGTGGATGCTTCTGACATTGCAGTGGGAGCAGTGCTTATGCAAGATAAAGTATCAAGCTAGTTTAGACCAATTTACTATGCTAGCAGGAGATTGAGTGCCACTGAACGGAATTACTCAGTTATGGAAAGAGAAGCACTTGGTATAGTTTTTTCTTTGCAAAAATTTTGGCATTATTTGTTAGGGAACCAAGTGATTTTTCATGTGGATCATCAGGTATTGTTGTTCTTGATTAACAAACCTCAGTTAAATGGAAGGTTAGCTAGATGGATATTGTTGTTACAAGAGTTTGATTTTAAGGTTATTCATACTCCTAGCAAAGAGCATGCAGTGGCAAACTATTTGAGTAGACTGGATAATGACGATCTTGAAGTTGGGGTTCCTAATCAACTTCCAGATGCTAAACTATTTAGAGTACATGTTATTAATCTTGATTCATATTATGATCAGTTGTTGCATTTCCTAAAGGAAGGAGTTATGCCCGCACACCTTACTGCAGATCAAAGAAGAAGATTGGCATTAAAAAGTCTATCATTTCAGGTTATTATGAATGTTTTGTATAAAAGAGGAGTGTACATAATGTTATCAGAAGATGTGTTCATGAATACAAGCAGCCAGCTTCAGACTGTTAGGTGGTCATTTTTCAGGGGAAATCATTGGCAGGAAAATATTGCAGGCAGGTCTGTGGTGGCCTACTGTGTTGAAGGATGCTCATCAATATGCCAAATAATGTTTGCAATGCTTGAAGGAAGGTCAACCTCTTGACAGGGATAGAAGGTCAACCTCCTGATATGGATAGAATGCAAGATCGTCATGTCATACCACGAGCCTTTTCAAAAGTGGGGAATTGATTTTGTGGGGCCAACTAAGCTAGCAGCTAAGAGAACTGGTAACATATATATTTTGGTTTGTACGGATTACTATACCAAATGGATGGAAGCTCAAGCATTGAAGGAGAATAAAGCAGCTAGTGTGGCCAAATTTTTATATTCTAACATTATGACTAGGTTTGGTTGTCTTATTGAGCTGATAAGTAATCATGGAAAAAAAAATTGAATCAAGTTATCAGGGAACTGACTATCAAGCACATGATTTTGCATAAGAAGTTCACTCCTTATCATCCTCAGGCTAATGGTCAAGCTAAAAGTTCAAATAAGTTTTTACTTCGCATTTTGAAGAAGATTGTTGAGGATAACATGGATGATTGGGATGCAAAACTTGATTCAGCATTGTGGGCTTTTAGGATAGCATACAAGGTGTCAACAAGGCTTACACTTTTTAGGCTTGTTTATGGTTTGGAAGCTATAGTACCTATGGAGCTTGTAGTACCAAGTCTAAGGATTGTAGTAACACATAAGTTGTATTCTCAGGAATCAGTGAACCACACATTAGGACAACTCCTGAAGTTAGAGGAGGATAGGATACTTGCTACCTATATTTCAGGAATTACCCAATAGTGGAGACAAGCTTGGGTGAATAGACATATTAGAAATAAAATATTTCAAGAAGGTGATTCGGTTGTGGTGTATAATTCTCGACTCGGTAAGTTTTCGGGTAAATTAAAACTCTGTTATGCAGGTCCATTTGTGATATTTAAGGATGTTGGATAGGGCACATTTTTGCTTAAAGATTTGCAAGGCAAGATGTTGCAGCCTGCACTCAATGGATTCGGACTTAAAAGATTGGTTCAACCTTATTATGCACAGGTTAATTTAATCTTATCATGGTTTGTTAACTCAAGTGTGACATGCAGTGATTGTGTGGAGTGGTCTAAGATGTATCATACTGAAATGACAAATGGCACAAAAATGTTCAAACTTATAGAAGACTTGGACTTCAATTTCAAGATGGAGATGAAGAGTTCTCCTTTTCTTCCTCTTCTTTCTCTCCATCTTCGTCTGTGTGTCGACCTGCATTGCCATCCATGACACATACTCAGCATACATCCACCAAAGTGTTGTCCAGGAATAAAAGAGCTCATGTGAAGGATGATGACAACACCGAGTATGATCCGCATGAGGAGGAGCACTCAGAGCAATTAGAAGCGACATCAACACTGAGGTCTTCACCTAAGGTACTTGCTTTGAGTGTTGGGTCCACACCATTTGTGGATTCTACTTTGGCAGTAGATGTTGAGCATGCATCTACCAAGGCATGGTTGGAAAGAATCGCGTTGTATCATTTTCCATGCCTTCTTTGGCAATCTCGGGCCGCCAATGTACATGCTTTGGTACAGTTGGATATCTTGCGACATTCCCAAGAAGGTAAATTTGCATGTTGCCTTGAGCTTACAACAACTATTGTAAGCCATGTTTTTGCATTACCAATGAATGTAAACCCGACATTGTGGAGATGCTCTAATGAGCAAATGCATGAAGCATTCGGAGATGTCACGGGTCTACGCAAGGTGTATGTTATGAAATGCATTGATGTTGATCGCAGAATGCATCTTCAATGGTTTATGGAGAAGTTCATGTTGTTTTTTAAGGCCGATTCCATAGCTTGAGAGACTTGTGGCTTAATTTATTATGCTAAGAATGTGGATATGCCAAATTGAGCTAGGGTTTTGTATGATAAGTTAATGAAAAATATCAAAGTGCTAAAGACTAAGTAGGTTTTTCATAAATCCCGCATGGGTTGTCCCCTATATGAGTATGCTTTTAAGCAATATGCTGGTTTGAATATGGAGTCTTTATCGACTTGGACACCTAATTCTACATCTCGAGATGCAGGGCATGTTGATTATGTGACAATGGATACTAGTAATGGGAAAGATAATGCTAATGCTTTTGATCTTTTTGGTGGTGATGAAGAGAGATTAGCTCTTTACAATGATTTGTTGCAAGCAAGTTATCAGAAGCCTTATGCAAGATAGATTGCTATGGATTTTGTGAAAGATCAGGGGAAGTCAATGTATGATGAGAAGATGGAGCATTTGGATGCAAGGGTCACAGGGGATGTATTAAAGTTTGCATGTAATATAGGGAAAAAGAAGGAAAAGATAGGTAAATTTTGGCTGAGGGGTAAATGCAATATGGATGAGCAGCCAAAACAGGTTTCAACTGATGCTTCTGCTACTGTTAAAAAGAATTTACATGGAGACTTTGAGTTTGTGCCTCCTACTCCTTTGGTCTCGAGTGACATGGATACTAATATTTCTCAGGTTACTAGTATGACTAATGTCATAAGGATGATGTAGAAAATCATGGTTTATGTAGGATAGCATGACTGATATCATTCACGTATTGTAGCCCAGGTTTTGAGTTTCCAACATCAATTGAATGCCGAAAGGATGAGGGCTGAGGATTTTAATCAATAGTTAAAGCATAAAGCAGCAATTATGATGCTCTGTTTGCTAAACATCATGAGCAAGTGTTTGCATTGCAGCAATAGATAGAGCATAACAAAATTTCAGTCAATGTCTTTGAAAGGTGGACCAAAGAATTGAAATATCAGTGTTTGGATAGTATGCAGAATTTCATGGATATGTATGCATAGTTACAAATTGGATCATAAACTTCTATAGGATAGGTTTGCTCCTTTGAAAATGGTTGAGCAGTAGATTATTCAAAATTTGAATGTGGATGTAGAGGGGGTAAGAGTGCTTAAATCAGAGCCTGAAGAACTTCATGATGCTTTGCTTTTGGAAGTAAAACTGTCATGGCAGAGGGTTGCTCAAACTTTGGATGCATTGGTTTCTCGACCATATGCTATGTTTAAGGATGTATCTATGGTAAAGCAATCGGTTGATGTTCATGAGGATGTAGGATTACATGAGAATGTGTCTATGCTTGAAGACAAATGACATGATTTGGAGCATAGATTGCAGGAGGCTTTGAAAGCCAAAAGACATAATGAGGATTACATTGCTACTTTGTTGTAGGAGAAGCATTTTCATGCCAGTGACATCAGTGATATGGTGCATGAGGTGCATGAGGAGTTCTAGGAGATGAAAGGTGTTTACCTATTGGACATGATGGTTCGTCTTCTGGAGTGCAAATGTCCTCTTGTAGGGATATTATTGTTTATGTTCCAATTACTTTCTAGTTGCTCATAATGTTATGATATTACTTCTTTTTGGATTTTCTACTTTATTCATCTTTTTTTTATTGGCTTTAGAACTACTTATGCAACTGCAAAGGAGGATTACGAGTATCTCAAAGGAGCTCTACTCATGATGGCTCAATGTGGCCTATTCAAGGGTGCAAGGCCTCTGACAAGGTATAAGTATGTTCTTTATGTCATTCAGGGTCTTACTCTATGCTTGAAGCTGTGCTAGGTGTTAGGGGCGTAAATCCCTAGGCCTTGAATTCCATTAATGACCTTAGTCTCTTACTTTCATATATGGATATAATGGTTTGAGATCCGCCAATGTGATTGTGTCTTTAAATGTCATAGGATAGAATACTTGTATGACAGTCGTCGATTTTGATATGCAAGTAGTTTTATTTCTTGAAAAGAGTCACATGATTTCTGAATACAAAGAGAGTCAACGCTGGGTCTTCATGGTTGCTGCAGGCTGTTCTCAATGTTTGTGTCATGATCTTTAAGTATTTGAATCTCTATTTATGTATTATGGAATCATAAATGATACGTCTATGGTTATGTTCTTTATTCTAGTACCATGGCGTGTTCATTCCTTCCTCCTTGTAAGTTCCCTAAACAGGAAGTTCGGTTAGCTCCTAAGGGAAAACATCTCTAAACTCCTTCATCCAAGAGGATTTCTTTTCTGACTTTTTGTCTAAACTAGACTTATTGAGCTTAATAAAATAGACAAGCAATCCTTTCCTGAAGACTTGTGCAATGCATTAAGACTCCCCCAATTGGATTTTTAGTTTACCAACTTCACCTTGTGTAGTCACTTAATTCCCTCTTAAGTTTTAGAATGAGACTTGGCCTTTTCCAAAATGGAGATGGCCATCATTGGGAATTAACCAACCCATTCCTAATAGCCACTCATAGGCACCCATATTCATGATACAAAACCTTATAATAGTGGGCTCATTACTTAGATTAAAGTCCACTTTCCTACTCTGCTATGAGAATATAACTTTTTTTTAATTAGTTAGTTCCACCAAGCGCTCAGATGTGGGTGCAACCTCTATACCTAATTTATTTGCACAATTTGGAGAAATAAAGGAATGAGTGCTTCTACAATCTATGAAAATCTTGAAGAGCTTACATTGATGGTTTATCCTCAATGTGATTTGATCCCTTCTTATTAAGAGCAGCATGGACCACACCTCTTTCCATTTGTACTTCCATTGTGAGCTCATTCTCTTCTTCTTCTACCTCGTATGTAATTGCAATAACTTGTCCTTTTCCTTTTACTTTTACTATTCTATTTTCCCCACGAAACTACCCTTGATGAGAAGGTTGATTTAGCTTAGGGAATTGTCATTTGAAGTGCCCTAGTTCATTGCAATAGTATCATTTATGGGTATCATTGCTTCAATTAGTTGGAACAAAGTTTTCAGTTGTTATCTTTAGCCTTCTTTCTCATACTAGCTTATTGTTGGATTTGGTCCCTCTTGATGAAAGCACATGGTTCTTTATTTGGAGAACCTTGTCCCTAGTATCTTTCACTTTTGCACTTGAATTGGATACCTTGGTAAAGGGGTTTTGCTTAGATAAGGTGTCCTAAAGATCTGAGGATCACATAGCCTCCAATTGGGTATCCGAAGGAGGGTTTAACATTGGAAAAACTTGGCTACTTATTAAGTTGATGGACAAGCATACTTTTAAAGTGTAGCAAATCAAGAATAGTAAGCTTTCAAACTCATTCCCAACAAGTGTAAGGTAAACAACTCGTTCTTCTTTTAAGGTATGGGAGATTTTTTCTACAAATAGCTTCCTTCAATTATTCCCATGCGGTGGTCATTTCTAAGGTTCTATTAGTTCAACATTGTTATTTTCCCATAGCCATGCTTCTCATGTTAATTTTAGATTGGCTATCATGGCTTGATTTGGAACACTAGTATTAGCTTTATAAGGAAGTAATCCTCCATTATTTCAATCCACACATCATCATCATTTTTTCTATCTTTACTCTTGCCAACAAACTTGGATGGCTTACCTTATTTAAACTTCTTCTATTGCATTGCAATAGGACTAGTGGTAGATGTGACATCCTAAATTACAATGCAAGGAACTAGTTTGATACAAGTTATTAAGATTTCATAATCCTTTCATGTTTCACATAAAGTTTAAAGAGACATTAAATTTTTGTACAAGTGGAAGAAAATAGGCATCTTTTATTCAAATAGTTATTTTTCCAATAGCCAAAAGGTGCTACATTATGACAAGGATCCTTTTACAAAAGCTTATCCATAAAAATTAGATACATCAATAGTATCATACCCTAGAGTCTTAACATAAATATCTAGGCTTTTGTATTCAAAAGGTAACCTTCCTTACAATAGTTTGGCAAGAGTGGTCTAAAATAGTGACAAGCTCCACTAGGATAACTTAAATCACTTGCTCATGGATGCAACAATCCTATTGAATCTATTGTCCACATGTGTGGAGAGAGTAGGATTTAAGTTAGATCATTTAAAAATAAATATACTAATAACTTTCAGTTTGAATTCGCTTCTAAATTTTTTCAAATATAAGTAAGGCAATCGATGTTGATAAAGTAGGACATGCCATTGCGTGTCCAACGCATTTCATGGTACATTAGAGATGGATCATAAACCTAGTCCAAGGTAAACATAAATCTATCCATCCAACTAAAATTACAACACAATATATCTAAATTAAACATAGCCCAAAATATTAGGAAGTGCGACCACTAAGCTTCATCACTGCATTAGCGGTAAAAACATTTCACAATGAAGTTATCAACTTAATGATAACCTTTTAGAAGATTTGTAAACAATTCTCCCTAGGTTTATAACTACAATTTCTTTTGCTATGATACCATGTGTAATGTGCCTATCTAATGAATCTTCAATAGTATTATTTTTGTAGTCTATCAAGGGATGTATCTAGGCAACTCAATTTAAATCTCCCAAGTGGTACAACAATGACCTTTTAGAAGATTTGTAAACAATTCTTCCTAGGTTTATAACTACACTTTCTTTCACTATGATACCATGTGTAATTTGCCTACCTAATGGATCCTCAATAGCATGTTTTTTGTAGTCTACCAAGGGATGTATCTAGGAAACTAAATTCAAAACTCCCAAGTGGTACCGATTTGTGGCCTAGGATATCTTGGGTTGACCCTCGCAAGGGAAGCTCTACCTCCCCACAAGGATTGACTTGAAAAGGCATCCTAAAAGACTTATAAGGGTCTTTTAACTACTTATGCAAGTTTGTCTAAATTGAAGGCCCCAACCAACTGAGACCACCTTGCCATAGGACAAATTCATCGTCGAGAATTCACCCTCATACTTCCTATCGAGATGAGGTTTACTTAATTTTTTAAATACCTATCATATTAATTTTACATATATATACAACTTCCTTAATTAGATCCATTAGAATGCCTTCATTAACATCATTTAGCATAGATAGAAATAAAAGTTAAAAATAGTCTCTGAGAAAGCATAAATCTTTTATTTCAAAAGAAATTTACAATCCTTGATATATTTTAGCAATTTCTTTTCCATAAGTAGATTCCACCCAAAGGTAAAACCACCCACTCTGTTGAGATATTTGCAATCACACCCACTATGGCCTCTTTGTATGAGGCAATTCTGGGCTTAGGACATGCATGCAAACTGAATCCCATATGCACAGAAAGAGAAACTGCTACACATCCAACAACTATAAAGCATTGTACTTGACTACCACTTTTTGATACATGATGAATGCAATATCATGATGCTTTCCCATTTCATTTAGTGTCTTGGTCATTGTCAGTCTTATACACAAGATTGTGTTTATGAGTCCAAGTCTCAATCTTGGAACCTAATTCACTTGTATAACAGGTCAAGTCATGTCTATGTCATCATGAGCTTAATCTTCCTCTTTGATCCACCATAGCCACTGCCATGCTCTAGATCCCATGTCTTTTCACACAATCTACCCTCATGCTAAGAAAAAGAAGAAGAAGAAGAAGAAGTGTGTGTTCTTCAAGAAGCAAATCGAGTATTTAGGGTTTATAGTTTCAGCTGAGGGAATTTCAATAGATCCGGCCCAGGTCAAGGATGTACAAGACCAGCCGCCTCCAACCACTGTAAGTGAAGTTCATAGCTTTTTGGGTTTAACATGATTGTATCGAGTCTTTATCAAGATTCATGCCTTGATTGCTACACCCCTCACCGACCTACTCAAGAAGAAAGTTGCCATTAAATGGACCCAAGTTGAACAGTCTAGCTTTGACAAGCTCAAGCTAAGTTTAGTCACAACCCCGATTCTCAAACTACCCAATCTTAGCAAAGAATTCGAAGTGGTGATCGATACGAGACCTCTTGCTTTGGGATGTGTACTCATGCGGGAAGGACATCCAGTAGCATATTCCTCCAGAAAATTGAAGACTCGTGAGAGAAATTATGCTACTCATGACTTGGAATTACTTGAAATTATCCACGCTCTTAAGTTATGGAGATGCTATCTACTCGGGAAGAAATTCTCACAGGTAACCGACCATAAAAGTCTTAAATGGATCTTCACTCAACCAAATCTAAATATGAGGCAACGTCAGTGGATCGAAGTCTTGCAAGAGTATGATTTTGAGATTAAATATAGACAGGGCAAAGAGAATGTAATTGCAGATGCTTTAAGCCACAAATCATTTCTAAATGCACTTATCTCAAAAGAACCTCTTAGAGCTTAAACACTAGCTACAATGATATCAAGGCCTAGCAATCCCATCATCGAGCTAGCCAAGGAGAAGGTGAATAATGATCCCAAATATCAGCAAAAGCTGATTCGTTGACTTACCTAGGGTTTGGTCTCAGAACCCGAACTGTAAATTGTCTTAGGGGAAAGGTACGAAGGTTGTGCCAGATCACTACAAGGGATCTCATAAATCCTTAGTCTGCTACTAGAAAAAAGTGTTGTACTCCAGGAACCAAGGATAATGGCAGTCGCTCCTTCCGGACAAGAAGCCTCTCAAAGGACACCTCCAGATGTAAGCTAGTTATTGATAGGTGACTACTAGGCCAATTAGGAACCTTCACGTCAGTCCTCCGTGGGTAACAGCACAACGCTTCCCCTGCAAGGTAGACCTAGGGTTGACATTTCATGGATCAATGCATGTGAGGGAGATACAAAGGAACAAGTGGAGATGCCAACATGAGACATCCATGTCAGATTGGCCATGTGTTGTTGCTAAAAAATGAAGTGGAGAAGATTAGGCTACTAGTTCTATCAAAGATGATGGCTGTTGTACTATAGATGTCATGCTAGTACTAGCACACCCAAGAGATTATGGCCAAAGTCCCCTTGGCTCCTTGGCAACTAACTACAAGTCCCTATTGGAGAGACCTCTCAGATTTGATGCTAGTCCTAACATCCAAAGAAAATGATCAATTCCTTGGTGAAAATTTCTAACATCTAGCCTTGGGGAGGGGAGACTAAGCAGCTCCACAAAAATCAACTTGTGTTGGCAAAATCTTGACATAGAATACCCAAACTTCAAACTATCATTTGCAATTCATCAAGAAATTCCTTACAATACATTTCACACATAGAGTTTTTTTTAGTACCTTTCCCCCCTATCTTGGGGTTATTATAGCATCCTTTTCTTCTTGCTCAAACCATGTTTTGTAACATGATATATCAAACCCTAGTCCTTGAGTCTTGTGAGATAGAGATGCATCCATAGCAATGTATGAGTTCATTGAAGCTCAAGAAAAGGAAGGACGTGTTGCCTCAAAAGTTCTTTGCACCGGGTTAACATTACCCTCTCCTAGCTAAGCGCTAGTCCCATGGCACTTGTTGATGAGGGCTTGAGGGTCAAAGGGTTGCCATGTGGATCGATGATGGGGCTTCGTGGAGATTGGATGTGGATAAGAAGCATTACCCAATGGATGTGAGATTGTGGAGGTCGAGACCGGAGTGACAAGGGCCTCCGAAGTCGATGGTCGGCCATGGATTGTCAAACGCATCTAAAAAGAAAAAGGAAGTGCACTACCTGCGAGGGTGTGCCTACCTCACCACTTAGTGTGGAGTGTCCATGCCAGTGAAATTGGAAGTTAGTGGGTCAAACCTTAAGGAAGCTTGTGGTATTGTCCCACACTTGAGGACCCAGTTTGTATATAAGAGGAGGTGCTATGGGTGTGACTTAGGGAGACAGGTCCGAGCGCAAGCTCCTAGGTGTGTCAAACCTTAGGGAAGCTTGCGGTATTGTCCCACACTTGAGGACCCAGTTTGTATACAAGAGGAGGTGCTATGGGTGTGACTTAGGGAGACCATAGGACAGTGCAAGCTCCTAGGTGTGTCCTGCCCTTGATGTATCCTAAGTGTGAAGTGGGTAATAGGGAGGGCTAGGGGGCTAGGCACAAAGCCCAACCAAGGCCATCAGATGCACCTAACTTGAGAACCCCTAGGTGCAGCGTATATAGAACTCTGATGTTACATGTGAAAGCTCTTCATTTCTTTACTTTTGGTTCATGTGGATCTTTTCTTTGTTTTCTCTTTTGTTTGTATTTTTCTTTTTCTCTTTCCTTTTTTTTTAAATATAAATTGGGAGGAGCACATTAGACCTCATCTTGGTGCTCTTTAGTAGCTACATTTTGAGGGGATCTAAGAGATTTGCTAAGGAATGCATGATTTTGCATATAGCCCTTTTGGTTTATTCTTATATTGAGAGGGGTAGTAGAGAGGAAAGGATGATTACATTTTGAAAACCTACTGTCACTCATATCTTCCAAAAGGCTCATGTAAAAAGTTGGCAAGAGAGCGGCCAACTTAACATCAAGTGGGTCATTGCACAGCTATCTATCCCTACATTGATATCAAAATAAAGGGGGTGACATGCACTCTTCTTGGGCTACAAGTTGTTATTTTAGTAGGATCCGCAAGATGCAAAGGTAATTACAAGTCATAAAGGAAAGTAGGGTCCATGCATACTATGAACTCACCCAATAGGTGAGTGATGGAGAGTCAAAGGTCTTGTGCCCCAAAGATTGAGTATTCTTCAGGAGTGTCAAGATAAACATTGTAAATCAAAGGGAAGTCGTACTTTCCATGCTTTCCCCAATCAAGATCTACATCGTGGCACCTCAAGTAAGACATGTAGGTGGGGTCATCCCTTTCATATAGTGGCATGTTGAAAAAATCCATCCATACCTCAAAATTGGTGTCCCAAATCTTTTGGAGCCATTTAGGTTGGGCTTCATAGTCTTTGACCTTTATCAGCTCTTCCATGACCTTATCCTCCTAGTACTTTGTAGGCTCTCTTGTCTCCATAATGTGGGGTTTTTAACCCTCTCATCTAGCCACCGCTTCCCTAGACACTTTGAGACTTGAATGACTCCTTCAACCACTTGTGGGGGCAGCACTCGATTCAGGGTAGAAGGGTAAGAGAATTCAAATTCAAATGGCCTACACCCGTTTTTCCACTACTCCCAATGTTTCAATTCCAATGCCCAATTGATAGGCAGCTGTTTCTCAATTTCTAGTATCTAGACATCGAGCACTTCTTGTGATCTGGCATTAAACTTTCTCCTTGTGAATTCAACCAACTCCCTGTGTTTCCTTTTGGCCTTGATCATTCTTTCTGTAGTGGTAGAATCTTCTTCTTCTTGGCCTTCTACTTCTATTGATGGAGGTGGGGATGGGCTATGTTCACCAGGTTGTGCCTCAGTGTCATCAAGTTGCTCAAAGTCGACGAGCCGTTCTCCCCCTTGGTGGCTCTAAAGGGTAGCTACGGTGGTTGCCTACTCTCAGTGCTCCTACTCTCCAATTCTAAGCTACTCTAACTCTTCCATCAAGAGTCCCCCCTTGCAAGAAAAGTTGCCTCCACTGTGTCAAACTTGGGCTAGTGTTGGTTCTAGGGGTGTGTTCTTGGAGCCCATACCTTATGGCTCTCCTTGAGATCTCCAGCTTCCTTTTTAGCCTATCCACACGGAGTCATCATCTCTAGCCTAAGTTACATGAAGCATTGTGTTTAGGAAGGCATATTGTTGGATTTTTAGCCCTGACTCCATTGCTTCGGCCCTTGCTTCCACCATCATTCTCCTACTTTCTGCTAGGGCAAGGCATTTGACCAGGTCTTTGACCCTTCCAAAAATCCTCTCCTCCTAGGCCTTGGGCCTTCTCCTTCATCTTCCCCCGACTCTGGTTCAACTCTTGTGATAGCATTATCACCACCTCCTCTCGTTTTTTCCAAATTGCCAACATCTTCTCCTTGTCTTTTTGTGATGATTCATGTCTTCTTTTAGTTGTTCCTACTCTTAGAGGGTCCCAAGGAGTCAATTTTCTGCCTCTAGTAGCTTTTTAGTTGACTCCCTATCTTTTTGAGCCCTAATATTTTACAGTTCCTTTAGCAGTCGTTCCTTTTGTCATCTCTCCTTATGAAACTTTTCATGGGCATGTGTCTTCACCCTTTTTAGCTCCTCGGTGAGCTCTCCAAGGCTCTTTAGTTGTTTGAATTGCTCTTCCATGTCCTTTTGCCCCTGTATGAGGCTTGATAAGTCCATTTCTAGCCCTATTTCTCCCTCTACCTTCTCCACTTCTAGCACCTTTGTACCTTCTTCTTCCTCCTCCACCTCCATTTTCTTCCTTGCTTCTAATTCCTTCTTTAGATCATTCACTTGCCTTTGATAAATGGTTTTTACTTTGTCTTCTCTAGCTGGTAGGCAGCAAATGCATCCTTCTCAATCTCTAACTTTGCCATAGTGGCCTTCCTAACTTCCTTCATCTTTTCAAGTTGGCCTAGAAGCTCCTACACATACTCGTTGTAATTGGTTGCTCCTAGTATGGCGAATGCCATGGACATTGTTGATGCTTCAACCTTGGACTTCTTTGGGTCTTTTCTAGATTTTGCATCCATGGTTGTAAGTCTCTTTGTCCCTATTACTAGGGGTCCACCAATTGGCACTAGGCCAAGCTGCTTCACCGAGTTTAGCAGGTAGTACTACACCCACGCCACCACATTGCTTTGGTCCACTCCCACTTTTGAGGTCTCCTAGGTGGTGGGGGCCGGCATGGCAATCAAGACTAGTGATGGTGGGTGAATGGGGGCCTTTCCCTTGCCTAGCACAATGGGCCCTTGAGCTCTTTCTTTTGTTGCAGCACTAGAGCATGGTTCATCACCTGGACTTCTCCTTGTGGGCTCTTCTGTCTTGGAGTATATGATGAATGCTGCTATAAAAAAAGGAGCATGTGGCGATGTATAGTATGGTGATTCTAGTCCATCTATTCATATGACCAACCATGTTGAATGGTTTGAAAATATACATGATTTACAAATTCCATATTATGTAGAGATAGGTGATGATTCATATCATTGGATCTCACATATTGGAAAAGTGGTTAGGCAAAGTATTTATTAGATATTGTGCATGTGCCATCAATCACAAAGAATTTGGTATCTATTGGTCAAATGGTAGACCAAGGGTTGCATGTGAGATTTCTTGCTCTATCGAAAACTACAAGGCTAGGGCCATTTGCTCATCTTCTTCTCTTTTCAATGTTTCCTCTGCCTCTATTTGCTTCCTTTTTCATTCCTCTTCCACCTTTCTTAGTCACTCCTCTTCTTCTTCCTGCTTCTTTTTCCATTCATCTTCTAATTCCCTTGACTCCTTATGTGTGGCTTTTAATTCCTTGTCTCCTTCTACTATAGTTCCCTTCTTCTTCCTTGGGATGTTCAACTTGATTTTTCTTTTTTCACCTTGGCTCAATGGGAGTAAGCTCTCCTTCCCTTCCCCACTAACTCACTCGAAGCTTATTGTTGCTGCTAGACTTCGAGTAGAGCTTCCTTCTTTTTGGGTGGCTGCACAAGCAATCTGAGGGCTCATAAGCACTAGGGATTTCTTCCACCACTTCTTGTCTTTCTAAGTCTCCAACAGCCTCCTGGATGATGGCAATGAGCACACCTCCAAAACCTATGACTTGGGTGCTCGTTTTTTCATTACCGTCTCTGATGTGGAAGCTAGAGACTCCCCATCTGCTGTTCTAGCTCCTATGGCTAGCGCTTTTATTGAAGATTAAATATTCTTACACACAGAGCCATTCCAATTGATTTCATCCAAAGACTTAGTCGTGAGGATCTCAAGCAGTGGCACTTCAATCTTGCTCATCAAGGAATTGTACATTTGACTAGAGAATAGAGCATGGATTGTCTTTGATTGTAGCTTGATGTCGAGGTCGGGGATGTCAGCTAAGCTAACTCCATCATGTGTGTATACTTGGGCCTTGTCCATCCCTAGCATATTGTAAAGACCTCTTTTGGGCCGCCTCTTGAGCTTGTTGACTAGCCTTAGAGCTCTTTCCACCATTTCAAGACTCAACTCCACTTCTATTGTACGCTCTCTTCTCCTTGTCTCACTTTCATGGTACCATAGTTCTTGTTTGCATCAAAAGTTCGTAGGAACTCATCACACTTGCTATAGTCAATGGCTTGGCCAACCTTCTCTATATATGTACCAAGATTACCTTGGTTAACAATCTATTTTACCACTTGCTCTTTCATTGCCACATTTTCTAAGTCTTGGATGCTTTTGAACTTAAGCTGATTAAAGGCCATTGTTTTCATCGCTAGGTCTGCTCTTTTCTGTGAATGGAAGCTTGTTGCCTTTGTCATGTCCGGCCATCTCGGTTCCTGTCATGATGCAACAACTCACTATTAGTTCACTTAAAATGACTTTGTGCACAAAGATGAGGGGATCATGAAGTGCTCAAATACAGAATGAAAATTTTTACTTCAAGCAATCCACATAGTCCAACCAAGAATTTCATGAGAATTTTCCTTAAGTACAAATTAACTTTTATCCATCCTTTTTGCTTTTAAAATTTGGTTTAAGGTTCAAGTCATGTCTTCTTTTTCACCTTAAACCCTCCCCCTCGAGAGTGATGAAAATCCTTTCTAGGATTGGAGGATGAAGGGTTGAGGGCATTAATCGCATGCTTGTTGTGTTGTACTTTGTCATGAGCCAATTGTAGAAGTTTGGGTTATATTCCAAGTGCGCGTAACGGTCCATGTCATAAGGTCTAATTCCTACGTATGTAATGTAGGTCAAGACAGCAGTAAGGAAGTCACTAGAATTCATCCTCCTAGTGATGTGCAAGTCTTCCTCGGTCAAGATTCGATCGACAAACTAGGGGCGACAGGCCCATCACATGGTCCTCTAACGGTCGATTGCGACTAACGACCAATACTTTGAATGAGGTAGGAGCCTCTCTCTCTCTCTCTCTCTCTCTCTCTCTCTCTCTCTCTCTCTCTCTCTCTCTCTCTCTCTCTCTCTCTCTCTCTCTCTCTCTCTCTCTCTCTCTCTCTCTCTCTCAAATTACTCCATGTCTTTACTCTCTCAGTTTAGGGTTGCGCATGTAATTTCTCCCTCTCACTCCACATTCTCTCTCTCTCCATTACACGCACACATATATATACGTATATAAATCTTAGTCATTCACTCACTCTCCGTGTTTATCTCCCTCTCTCTCTTACTTTCTCTCTCTCATGCATGTTGTTGACCCTCAGACAGACAATATAGAAAATCTAAAAAATCTAAAGCAGAAGACATGGCCAAGGCAAAGTGAAATGGAAGATGAAGGCACGCCAAGAAAAATATGGAAACACAAGAAGTGCTAAAAAGTCCTAAATCAAGGAGAAAGGTGCACAAGAAAAAGCGCAAGTCAATACTTTTGTAAAAGAGTGCAAGGCATACCATGATTTATTTTAAGAGTGCAATGTTCTAAACCATGCAAATTGTAAAAGTAGATGGGCTGTAGGAAGAAAGTTAAGAAGATAGGAGGACAATGGAAAAAAGGGTCTACACCATGATCGGCCATGTAAAAAAGGGGATAAGAGAATGACCGCCCAAAAGGGATTTAGGGCTTTGTATATAAAGTTGAAAAGGGAATGAGAAGCTCATTCTTGTGTGTGGCCAAAAGTAGCTCTCCTCCTCTTCTTCTTCTTCTTCTTCTTCTTCTTGCTTGCTTGCTTGAGCTTGTGTTTGAGAGGGGGAATGTGAGAGTGTGAGTGAGTGAGTGTGTGAAGGTGAGGGACCATGGTGGAGAAGCTCTCCATCTCCTCTCTTCTTCTCTTCTCTCCTCTTCTCTTGTCTTGCTCGCAGTGATGGAGCTTGGAGCGTGGAGCTTGAGGATGGAGCTTGCTTGAAGCTTGCACTTGGATCGTGGAGCTACCGAAGTGCTCAGGAGAGGAGGCAACTCGTATGTTGGATCATACCCAGAGGTTTTGATCGCCCATCTCTACTTAGAATTGGTCATAATTTGGCAACCCTCATATTCCCATTGGAGATGAAGAGCATACCACTTACATAGAACAAGAGTCAGAGTTGGTTAGATTTTCCAGGTCTTCTAGCTTCTGGCTTATTGCAAAGACTTTGCTCCTAGTATAGGATGTGATCAGTCATTGTTTGCAAGCTTTCTTTCAAGAGATCTCATTGGTGATCAATTCCTCAACTACCATGGGAATCTTAACAAACATGATTTTGAATTCTTCCCAGGTGCATGGCAAGGAGCATACATCTGCTGCGCTAATAGCTCGTATAGGAGGCCTAACTCCACCCATTCATAGCTTCTAGCCAGCATGGTGAAGGTGGCATCTCATCATCTAATGCAAGTGACTAAGTTTCCCCGTATTTGTGGCTAGGTTTAAGGCCAAGGTAAGGATAGATCTACGCTCATAGGAGGGTCTAAGGTCTACAAGAGATTAGGATTTGGATGGGTTGGACAACTTAGGAACCGATGCTTGCTTCATGGATTGGTTACTAGGATGATTAGCAGCCACTTGTGCAATGGGTTAGCCTTGGGGCTCAGATAACACCTGGCTTTCTACTTGTAGAGTAGTTGGGACATTAGGAGTGGCAGGTTGAGAGCGTTTAGGGACAGCTACTTGCAGTTTTGGTCGATAGACTCATTGAGATTCTATAGGTTTGATGCTTTTTGCATCAGTTGGTTTCTCATTCCTCTTCGTTAGCTTATCATTTTGTTGAGATGGGCTAGAGGGCATGGATTGAGGGGCACATGTGCCACTCATAGCCTTGGGCAACCAAATCCAGTTGATGTCTTCATAGTAGCCTTGAGCATGCAACAGGTCTTTGGGCACCCCCATCGTGGCTTGGTCAGTTGTTTGCTTCTGTAGGACCAACTTTGTCTCCTAGGCCTAAGGCATGAGTTTTTGTGGTTATAGGTTCATGTTGTTTGGCTGCTAGGGGGTTGCAATTGTTGTTTGGGCACCCATTTGAGCTACTAATGATTAGTGGTCTTGAATGTGTCTCCTTTGGATTCTAGCCGGTTTGTCTTGGCAGGGTGGGACAAGTCATGACCCCCCTTCTTAGACCTTCCACTAGGTTTTTCTACCAATGGCACTACAAGCTTCGATGGAGTTGCACTGTCCTTGATGTTGAAAGTCGTCACTATATCCGAACATTGCCAATGGTGAGGTGAATGCACTATGAATCGTATAGTTGACATTGTAATATACTTATTTCTTGAATACACATCCTAGCAGCGATTCCTTTTCAGCGGCCTTAGTGTTAGAAGATCATAGGTAGGCTTTCAGTCTCGATAGAGATCACTATTTTGCACTTTCCCATTAGTGAGTAGAATTGTCCCCGAAACGGGTGGAGTTTAGTGTCAGTAGGTTACAGTTAGGGGATTGACCAATGAGGATCCAATGATCATGTGTAAGGATATTAAAGTCAGCTCACTCATCAATAAGTGCATCAAAGGTGTGTGACTTTTGGGCAATCACTGATATGCATAGGTAGGCAAGTGCTATTTGCTTTCTCATCCTCATCCTCTATCTTGGTGATGGTGGCTACTCTTATGTTCACAAGTGGTTCTAGCATTGGAGACCCATGTCGTGGATGCGTTGGAGGGTAGTACTTCTTGAGGCGACTACCACTTAAGAAGCCTATGCCCTCTCCCTCTAGGGTCTTGATCTCTACGTTGCTAATTCAACTATTATTGGAGACTTTGAAGGGCCCCAATCCTCTCTGAACTTCATCTTCTACTTATGGCCCTTTACAAAGTACACAAGTACTAGATCGCCTTATTCAAAGTCACGTTGTTTGACATGTTTTTCAAACCAGTTGTTGTGTCTTTCATTTTCACAGATTAGCGTGTGAGTAGCTAGGATTCCGATCTCAGAAAGGTGTTCTAGCTCTACCAAGAGTTCCGTCCATGCCTCCATTCCATCCCATCTCTCTTGCATTGCTAGTCTCAAGCTTGGAATGAAAAACTCCAATGACAAGATTGCTTTGATCCCATAGGTCAGCTTGAATGGTGTTTATTTCCTTGTAGGTTGTCATGTAGGCCCACAATGATGCCATGAGTTTATTGTCCCAG